>NC_134854.1:30796666-31102023 GCF_049852395.1 Peromyscus maniculatus bairdii
TAACAAACAGAGTGCTTTAGCCAATGTTACAAGCTATGTGCCAGACAAGGGATGAGGTCGCCCCCTATTTTAATCTCCATCACATTTAATAAGAGCTGATGATCCACTTTTCTAAATAAGAAGCCTGAATTTAGAGAAATTAAGTATAGTCTATGAAAGGATAAAGCCTGAAAGCCTCAAAAGGTTTTATACCCAGAGATTAGGTGACCAAGGACTTGGTTCTCAGCCAGCAGCCTGAGCCACCCATAGACAACTCAAGAACTTTGCCTTAGTTATAATAACACATAGCAAAACTAGATGAGTTTAATGACTAAAGACTTTGAAAGACTAACTGGCAAACTGAGTTCTATATTTTAAAGTCCCAGATCTCATTACTCCTTTGATCTCGTAGTCAATGTAAGAGGTTATGTAATAGAAAGTGACTATAAAATCTTGGGTAGAAAATACATATATGTACAATCTTGTTGGAAACAGGAAAATCTATGGTGGGCTTTTACATCCAGTTGTTAATGAAATTAACTAAAGAAGGCTACATGGCTGCAGTGAAATGCTGCTCGGGAACTACAAATAGCTAGGATGCTAGGTAAAATGTGGACAGCTCAAATTTCCCTGAAGCACACAGCTTCAATAGCCATGGGCAAGAAAACAAGTGTCAGGAAGCAGCAGTAGGCTTCTGAAGAGATGGGAGGCTGCCGAGTAAGAAGGGAAATTTCTGGCACATATATTGTCACAGGACTGTGCACCAACATATTCCACACATATCACCAACACAGTACTGAACTCAGTGACATTTACATAGAAATATGCTGGTACAAGAAATGCTTCCTCAGGTGTATTAAGACAGTGCACCTAAAAGAGATAAATTTAGCTTTACTTAGGAATTCCGGTTGGTTTTTTTTTTTTTTGTTGTTGTTGTTGTTGTGACGGAGTCTAACTATGGAAACCAGGAGGTCCTGGACCTCACTATCCTTCTGCCTCAGACTCTTCAGTACTGAGCTTGCAAGTATACTCTCCATCAGTTCAGGATTCCCCAAAGGACAGTGCTACAGACATATTTAAAGGATGATGTTTTCAATATAAAGGTACATATAAATATAATTTGAAACATTATCAAAAACATGATAGTATTTAATGACTTCACAATCATGCTATTTGGAAGGATACCATACTCTGACAGTTTTGTTTTATCCCTTAATCAATACCACTAACTGAATTCTGTATTGAATGCTACAGGAACATTCAATACTTATACATAAACAAGAAGAATTTAGTATGTGGTTTTGATATTCCATACTAGAGAATATAACAGAGATATATTATGGTGGACTAAGGAATGAAATAATTCTTGGAATATGTTGAAGGAAAACATTAAACTTTTGTTAGGCTACCCAGTCACTTTGAAAACTGTTATAAATAATACTTGGAAAGTTTTTAGATCTGAAATGGTTGTAAATGTTATTAAAATATGTTTAATGTTTAATATCCCTAGCCATCTGAGAAATGCAAATGAAAACTACACAGAGTTTCTATCTCACCCCAGTGAGAAAGGCTGTCATTATGAAAATAAATAACAATAATGATGGTGAGAATTCAGGAAAGGCAAATTCTTACAGTGCTTGTGGGAATGTCAACTGATCCAACCAAAGCTGAGATTCTCCAGTCTAATAACTGAAAACAGAACTACTAAATGACCCAGTTAAGCCATGTCTTGCTATACATGTTAAGAAATCTAAGTCAACACACCACAGCATTATTGAGCTGCGGTGTTGATCACAACAAGGTTTCAGCCCAGGCAGCAATCAGCAATTTCCTGGAATAAAAAAAAATGTGGCTTATATACACAATGGAATTTTACTCAATTACAAGAAGTGAAATTATATCATTTGTTGGAAAAATGCAAATATCAATCATTATATTAAGTGAAATAAATCAGAATCAAAAAGACAAGTTTCATATCTTCTCTCATTGTTGATTCTAGAGCACGTGTGTATATATTATAAAAACATTATTTTGCCCTACTATATATTGGAGTTTTTTCTTTAATATATAATCCTAAAATGTTAATGAAGTTTGCCGAACTTACATACACTAGGGTGAATTTCAAAGTATACTTGATCATAAAACAATCAAAAAACAGTGTAAGTGAAGTGTTTTACAAAATTTGATTTTGAGAATTGGATGTTCAGGTCAGAGGTCATTTTCTGGCATGAGTGATGATCCTAGATTTGATCTCTAGGATAACATTTAAAAAGTTATTAGATTAAACATAGCAGTTTTAACATGGTTATGTTTATTTTCAGGAAAATATTTTAATTAAATATATAAAATAATTCTATACATATGTTCAAAGAATCTACAAGCAGTAAAATATAAAGTGAATAAAGTTATTAAGTGACATTGTAGTTACTGGTTTGCTTAAAGAAAACTGAAAACAAAGACATTTAATAAGAGTTCATGAGACAAATGTGGATCGGTTTCAGAAGTCAAGGTTAAGACATGGGCTGGTAGACAGGATCCTGGCAAGGGCCGGGTTGAATGGTACAGATGATGCTCTGGCTGTGCTTTTGTGCACCTTGGGCTGCATCATACCCGTGTGTTTCAGAGTCTACTGGATCATTACTTCTCCTAGTGCCTTTTTTGGAAAGGATACCAAGAGAAGCTTAATTCTTTATGTCGTTATATAAGAGTGGAAATGCTAAATAAATTATGTTGTCTTCAAAGTGATTATTCTACTTTTTCCTTAAGTTTAACCCAAGTTATTATTTTAGTAGGGTTTTAGATAATATCATTTAATTGATGAATTAAATGTATTTTAAATAATTGTCATTTAAAGACTTCATATTCAATCGTGTCTAATTATGCATTAATCAGACTTTACCATTACTTCCACTTTCCCATCTTCAGTAGTAGAAATAGAATTAATTTGTCTGCATAATTAGTAGAAATAGAATTAACTTGTTTGAACAATTATTTGTTTTATTGATATCAGAACAAATACTTTTTTCTATCTGTCTTTAAAGTATTAAATGTTATCTAGTGTTTTGTGACAATTATATTTTAAGGCCTAATGATTTGTAAGCATATTTTCAGATTATTATGAATTGTTTTAAAAATACATTGTTCTTGTTCTCAAATACATTTTCATTGAAAAATTAAGATAAATTGAATATAACCATTCTAAATGACTAACACTCGTGTATGGCTTACTTACAATGGTATGCAGTGCTTTATGCCATGTGTTTTTCATTCTTATAACAAGTACATTAAGTATTCTGGTGATCCACAATTTCAGGCATGGTGAGACACCTGAGGCTAGGTTAGTATATAACCATAGATAAACAGGAGGTACACAGCTCTGCTGCTGACATCACCCAGGAGAGTTATACCGATGATAACTGGTAATATTCAAAATGTTTAGGTCAAAAGAATTTATTAATACCATCATATTAGGTTAAAATAAGACGTATGGCATCAGGATAATTTAAAATGTGAAAATTTGTTTCGGAAATTGCATGTAGATTTTATTATTAGAGCCAAGCCAATGAAGAGATATTGACTGGGTCAAAGCTTCAGGAATTTGGAATTCTGGTAGATCATCTGGAGCACAAGGCAGATTTCTGTAATAGATAATTGAATCCCAGAGACCCTGCTGCAATCAGGAACATTTTCAAGATTGCACTGGAATATTTATCCAAGAAAGATTCAGTTAGAAATACAGTAGTATTGAAACAATGGTATTTGAATCATTTTAAACTCAGATGAAACCCATGAACATATGTCTTCATCACTATAATTATGAACAATGATCATTAAATCACCATTGCTTTTAAGTGCCTCTCTGTATAATCACTGATTGTTGAAATCAGCATGATAATTAATAGTTTTGTATTGTGACATCTGAAATTCAAATCTGATTTGAAGACGTTTCAGAATTCTACAAGTGACTTTAAGTTCCATTAGAACACTGCTTATGTTGCATTTGAAAGATAATTCTGCATGTTTGATCATTGCAACATATGTTTGAAACATGTATATTTCCATACTCAAGAGCATTGTGTATTATCATAAGGATGTTTGCAGCTAAGTTAATGTTTAATCAAATGTATATATACATACATACTGTGGCTTGCCAATTACCAAGCACATGATGTCACATCATTATCATTTGATAACCCAGAGAACACACTGTCTATTTTCATCCCCAGATAGTGTTATGTTTATGAAGTTAATTATTTGAATTATTTTTCCTATGGAAATGGAACACTTTAATTGCTAAAAAATGTTTATTTCCCAAAGATATTTTTGGCTATGAGGACATGGCTTCAGGAATGTAAATTCATTCAATCTGAAATGCTATTTTGTTGAGCATGTTTTTATAGAAAAACATACTTCCAATGCCCTTTAAAATAAAATACCACATTTAAGCCATTTCACAATAATAACACAACTACTACTATGATGTATCTTTAGTAAAGAAAGGTTTAGCCCATCTCTACAAGTGATATGCATACTAGCTTAGTACACAGACAAAGAGCATTGAATATTATAATAAGGATGTTTATAAATAGGGTTACATTTTAAAAATGTAACTGAAATTTAGATTATTTTCCAGATACTACAAGAATACATTGTATTATTTGATATTTACTTAAAATTACATATAATGCCATGAGGTGTAGACTATCTAAGGAAACCCCAATAGCAAACATAAGAAACCTTCTTTTGAGTTTGTGTGGGAGACTGAGACTTCTAAAACAAGACAGACTGTTACTATTGACCTTGCTTGCCTCCCAGATGTTCAAAGGAAGTCCCTATTATTGAAGATACCACACACTTTGGACACAGGGCTTAGAAGATTCAAGCTGGATTTAACCTGAAAGCCTCCTTGAGGTCTAGGAAGCGATGAACATTCCTACCCAGCTGTGGAATCTATAAGCCACAACAAAGATTGGTATGGCAAAATATCTCAAAGGCGCAATAATGGCACTCATATTTGGGCAGTAACTATCAACTTTCTAACTGATTTAAAGCCCACTCATCAGGAAGAAAAGCATGCTTACCCAGACCAGTGAGGTTGGGGATCTTAGAAAAAAAATCTACTACTGTTAAACTTTACCAGACCAGCATAATTTCTAACTTCATTCTAAATACTTTATACCCACAGACAGTTATAGTTCCTACCCCCATCAAAGAAACTTCTCTTTGAACAGACAGAGATCATTCCATAAAATCACAAGGGGGTGAAAATGCATAAATCAGGTCACCAAAGGGTGCTCAACCCCAAAGGGTCCATCTCCAGTACAGCTACACTGCCATGGCTCAGGGAACATTGCGGAGGAAGGATGGAAAGACTAAAACCAAAGATCCAGAACATCTGCTGTGAGATTGTGTCTTCTAGAAATGACAAGAATGCTATATTCACAATAACTCAACGAGATGGTTGCCTAAACAAGACCTGAAAAATGACAATACCAGGAGACCCACAAAGTTGTTAGGAGAAAATTTCACAGGATCCCACCCGAGAGAAAGAGCTACACAAATAGCTGATGATTGCTGAGAAATGGAAAATTAGTCTTTTAAGCAATAACTTGTTATTTAAGACTAAGAGAAATCATATACATAAAAGCAACACCAAATGGACTCAGTGGGTTCTACTAATATATTTATACATATGTGTAAATGCATGTATGCACATATAACAATATTAATAAAAAAGAGGCCCTAGAGAAATCTTGTCTAACTCTGAAATGATAGATTTTATTTCATTATATTTTATTTTATTTTATTATATTATCTTTTTTTCTAAAAGAATGGATGGATGGATGGATGGATGGATGGATGGATGGATGGATGGATGGATGGATGATGGAAGGATGGATGATGGATGATGGATGGATGGATGGATGGATGGATGGATGGATGGATGGATGGATGGATGGATGGATGAGAGAAAACCCAGGTACTAGGATGAAAGTTAACAACTGAACTGTCATTTATACATGCTGGGAGAGGGAAACATCAGTTCTCTCCAAAGGAGCGACACTAGGCAGATCAACCATTCCAGGACAGGCCTCGTGGTCAGCATATAATGAACTCCACAGGTTTGGGGTTTTATTTTGTTTTGGTGTGTGTGTGTGTGCTTGCACTTTCATTTGATCACAGTTTGGTGGTTTTTTGTCCATTTTTTCTTTGGGAGCATGTTTTTATTTCATTTTCTTGGTTTGGGGGTTTTTGTTGTATTAGATTTTCATTTGCTTTTTAAAAAGTAACTTAAAATTGAATGGTTAGGGAAGTTGAGAGGATCAGGAAGGGCTTGGGGGAGGGGAAGAATATGATAAAAATACAAATAAAAAGAATAAAAGGAAAAAGAAAAAAGAGGCTCTGAATTTGAAAGGGAGTGAAAGGGACTGGAGGGAGATAAAGGA
Source organism: Peromyscus maniculatus bairdii (assembly GCF_049852395.1). Taxonomy (NCBI): domain Eukaryota; kingdom Metazoa; phylum Chordata; class Mammalia; order Rodentia; family Cricetidae; genus Peromyscus; species Peromyscus maniculatus. The sequence goes on from NC_134854.1 coordinate 30,803,092, forward strand.
AGTGGGGAAATGATGAGTTGATATTTTAATTTTTAAGAAGCTGTTGTTATGTGAATTCAACTCATTATCATTAGATATTCATGATGTCAGTTAATGCATAGTCTACAGAATTCTAAAGTAGTAAGATATTTTATGTATTAAAATGTACAAGTATTACTTTTAATTTCTGGTGATTATAGTTTCTTGTCTCCTGACTTGAGCCAAAATATGTAAAGGTAACATTTTTGCATTAATAAAATATGGAAAGCAATGATATTTTTCTCTCATCATCCTAAATGCACACATGCAAACACACACATACACCACACACAGATGCACACACACACACACACACACACCTGAAAATTAATCCTGAATCTAATTGTTCTTACCTTTATTATCTTCATGTTTGAAGAATTACTGTAAACTTCACTTATTATTCCTTAAATAGAATAATTTTCAGTACTAACAATTTATCAGCTTGCCTTAATGAGTTCAGTAACAAGTTGTTATAAATAAATAAGTCACATCAATGAAATTCACATAAAATTTTATATCTCTTGTTACTCAAATAAAATTTTTGATGAGTTACCATCCATATAATAAGCTTTGGACTTTTTCTGTTCCTTGGGGAAATGGCACAGGCTTTCCTGAGTGTTAGATTGTGCTCTTGGATCTCTGATTTAGTGGAACAGTGTGTAAAAATCTCATAATCAGAACACTCCCCATTGGCTCCACATCTGAAGATTCCCAAGAGTGTTGTTTGTCTCCATGAACATCTGGAATAGATTAGATGCAGCTAATTGGCTCCAGGTCGAGCTTGTTACAGACAGTAGCATGCAGTATAACCTATGCAATTCACTAAATCCACCCACTTTGGGTAACTCACACCTACTTCTATTTATTCATAATTCCTCCCAGATGTACAACTTATACACGTGTGTATATGTGAACACTCACATACACATGAACACACAGAGATAGCAAATATCATTGCATTAGTAGAGAGGCTATCAACAAAACATTTATTCATAATCTATGAAAATGAAAGATTAAATACTGAATTTAGAGGATTTGGGGGAAGAAAAGAAGGATCAGGAATAATAGAGTGTAGAGAATGCATTTAATAGTAGATATTATTCATTTTTTAAAAAGTTCTAGACTTTCCAATATTTTTTTTCTGTATTTTACTCCTGCCCAATGGTATATGTTTCAGCACGTGGAGGCACTTACAAAAATGTCATCACAGTAAAGCAAGCAATGCTTTGATTTTTAAGTTCTTTTACGTTATGAATGAGTGGGTTTATGAGAAACAGTATGGCCACTGTTCCGCGAAACCAAAGCATCAATCTTTTTAACAGACGATGTTGGAGGCACAGGGCATGTCTTAGCGATTAATGACCAGTTGGAGGAGTCGCTATCTCAATACGTAGCCAAGGGCCATTAACCTCAACTAGTCATTAATTTCAAGAAAGTGTCCCAAACTGAGGTCATTATTGCTAATAAAATGCACATATGGTGTGTCCTCTTTCTTGCTCTGTGTGTAAACACACATCCCTGTTACACACACTGCTACATGTCAGAAAGAAAGCAGTTCTCCACATGTCCTGAATTCTGCAGTCCTGAACTTCATGAGGATTTGAATCCACTCAGTTCATTTGTCCACTCACTTCTCACTGTTTTCAGAGGGTGTAGGTAACATTCTTGCATCTCAAGGCTTTTGCTGAGATGGAGCATGACACCAGAAATCTACTCGCAGGCAGACAGAGAGAAAAGTGAAAGAACTGTGGGAATGAAATGAGACAGGCCCTGATGGATATAATGGATATTACCAAGTAAACAGTGAAAAGAGGAAATCAGTGCATATGTTAGTAAAATGGCATGAGATAAAGAGTTACAGTTTCTATTTGGTACCCTCCTCATCAAGTCCCACTGGATGATATTCTAATCTTCTTCCCTCATAACCATCTAGCACAGTTATTTTGCTACCCGATTAGCTTTTCCAGAGCCCAGGTATGGTGATGCACACCTATCATCTAGGAATCTAGGAGTCTGAGCTAAGAGGGAAACCTGTCTAGCTTGAGAACAATCTTGCTACATAGTATCCATGGCATCAGCCAGGGCTACATAGTAAGACTCTGTCTCCAGATAAATTCAGTAGAGACTGGATAGAGCTCACTAGTTCAGAGTGGATACTGCTCTTACAGAGGACCCAAGTTCAGTTACAAGCTCCCACACCAGGTGGCTCACAACCTGTCAATTTAGCTTCAGGGTTTTCTGGCCTTTTCAGGTGCCATTCCTCGTACACACACACACACACACACACACACACACACACACACACACACACAGTGTTAAACATCTATTAAAATTAAATAACCAATCACAAACTTGTGGTAAGTGTTGTCAAAAACAGCTAATAAATAAGGTGAATCTACAAGACAAAAATACATCATTTTCAAGAGCATAAGGACAATTAAAAAGTTGAAAGACTAACGCCGGGCGGTGGTGGCGCACGCCTTTAATCCCAGCACTCGGGAGGCAGAGGCAGGCGGATCTCTGTGAGTTCGAGGCCAGCCTGGTCTCCAAAGTGAGTTCCAGGAAAGGCGCAAAGCTACACAGAGAAACCCTGTCTCGAAAAACCAAAAAAAAAAAAAAAAAAAAAAAGTTGAAAGACTGCATTTCTTAGACACTGAGTAGTTAAAAATGTAACTCAGATCTGATTTGATATTTTTAACAAGGTAGCAAGAGGGAATCAGCTTGGGTAATAGTATGAATATGCTTTCCCACTACAAAAAAGCCCATGGACTGGAGAAATGATTTAGTTGGTAAAATGAGGACCCAAGTTTGAACCCCAGAATCACAGCAATAAAATAAAAAAGCTGAAATGGTTGTGTGTACTTGTAACACCAGGTCTGGGAAATGAAACCCTAGGACTTACTGGCCAGCCAACTTGGCATGCTCAGTAAGTTCCAGGCCGGTGAGAGACCCTGTCTAAAAACAAAGCAGGTAGACAGTGTCTGAGGAATAATGGGCATGATTCCTCTCTTCTTCCACATGTGTCACCACATCCTTGTACCTGTTCCCAAGTGAACATATACACACATAAACACACATTCCTCAAACATACAAATAAATAAATAAATAAATAAATAATTAATTAATTAATTAATAAAGTATTGAATTTTGAGAGTTATTTCAAAAGTATTATTTAAATAATGTTGACACATTAGTATGTTATATTAATATATGCATAATTATAAGATGAAAAACAATTTTTTATAAGTTGCTGGTGATTTATTTATCATTTTACATTTAATACAATTTGTGTGAAAGATGGGAGGATGTCATTTATGTGGGCTGTGGTGTGCATGTAGAGAGCAGAAGACAACTATCAGGAGTTAACTCTTGCCTTTCACCTGCTCAGGCGGGGTCTCTTATTGTTTCTCCTGAACTCCAGGTTAGCTGGTCCATAAGATTCTGGAGAGTCTCCTGTCTCCTTCTCCCATCTCTCCATAGAAGTGCTGAGTAGAGATGTGTACCACAACATCCAGATTTTTATGTCAGGTCTGGGTATTAAGCTCAGGCTTGTGTTGCAAGCAGTTTTACCTGCTAAACCATGTCTTTATTCCATTTTTGCATCCCTTTTTCACCAGAAGGCCATTCCTTCTTTATTAGTCAGGACTCTCTAGAGGAACAAAGCTTATAGAATGAATATATGTATGGGATTTATTGGAATAGCTACAGGTTGGGCTTCAGCTAATCCAACAATGGCTGCCTGATAACAGAAGTTTCAAGAATCCAACAAGCATTCAGCTCATGAGGCTGGAGGTCTCAGCTCTCTTCAGTTTATGCCAGAATCCCAAAGAGGTAGACTTTAATGCCAGTAAAGAAATGGACTTGCTAGCAAGACTGAGAACAAGCAGGCAAAGAGAGAGAGCAGAGAGAGCTTCCTTCTTCCATGTCCTCTAGATAGGATGTCTGAAGAAGTTGTGGTCAAGATTAAAGGTGACTCTTCCTACCTTGAAAGATCTTGATTAAAGGTTTATCTTCCCACCTTAAAGATCTTGTTTAGAAGTGTGTCTTCCCAGTTCACATTATTTCATTCAGAAGAGAATCCCTCACAGGTGTGCCCAGTCATTGGGTTTTAGTTAATTCCGGAAGTAGTCAAGTTGAAACCAGACAGAGCCAGCACTCTTTTTACCTGTTATGCTGTACTTGGCTCAGCCTGGGAGGAGGGCACTGGACCTGCCTGGACTGAATCTACCAGGCTAAACTCAATCCTCGGGGGAGTCTTTGCCCTGGAGGAGATGGGCACAGGGGTGGGGGTGGTGGAGTGGGGGAGGGGGTGTGGGGGTGTGGGCTAGGGGAAAGGGGGGGGAGGCAGGGGGGGGGAACAAGGGATTCCATGGCTGATATGTAAAATTAAATTAAAGAAAAAACACTTCAGGAAGTGTCAAGTAAATGTGAATAAAATAGTGTTAAGTACACATTTAATAAAGTGTCATTAAATAAATAAATAAATAAATAAATAAATAAATAAATAAAATGTGATTATTCATATGCAATACTCCATAAGAACTAAATCACATATTATACACAAGGGATAACTGTATTATTTTATACATATTTTGAAAATAATGAAAGTAATTTAAAAATATAATTCACTCATCATATATTGTAAAAATATAAAAGAAAATTTACATACAATTGAAATTAATTCTCAGGGCATAAATTCATATACCTTAAGATTTTTATATTATTTTATTTTCATGGATGGATTTTACCTTCTGAGATTTAAAGTAGCCTTGACATTGAAAGTCTTTAACAGACCTGGACTATATCTTACTAGCATAAAGCTTTCCTAGAATGAACAAGGTTAAACCAACAAATAAAAGTATGTCACATACTTTAGAAACCTGAAAAGCTGAAAAAAAATACCAACCTTAATTAAATATTCTAAAAATAATATAAATATGCATAAAATACTTAATCTGATTATGCAATAATTAATAATACCACTTAAGTATGATTCACATCTATTATGTATGAAGCTATTAATATGAAACACCAGTGTTATCTGTCTAATAATTATAAAAATCAGGCACCGCATGAAGAATACCTGCTGGGTCCAACCTAGCAATATCTTTTCTGGTGACTGTTGACTAGAAAAACAGATGGTACCTTAATGGTAATGCAAGAGAAGTTAAGACCACATTATAATTGAAGATAACTGGATTCTAAGCAAAAAATACTTAGGCCTGAAGAAGGCAGCCACTAGATTAAGTCCTGATCAGTTGTTTTGACTCATCTCTTACTTAACCATGTGGCATTGGAAGAATTATTTGGCTATGTACCTCTTTTCTCAACAGTGAAATTATTTAAAGAGTTATATTTCATAGATCTCATTAGTGTTAAATTATTTGGATTATACAGACCACAGAATACATCTGATATATCTGTTTAACAAATGCTACATGTGACTTTTAATTTTAGGTTTACTTTGAAATATGTTTCTATTTTCTCTGTATCATAAAAAAGAACATCCAGTCAGCTTACTGGATAGTATAGTTAGTAACATCGTAGTTAGTAACAATCTTCTTCCTCTTATAAATGTTCACATTTTACAATATAATTTTCTAAGTAAACTTGCCCTGTGTGAGGCAGATTCACCTGCAGTCATGGCAGAAAGCATGCTTCCAGTCTAACTTCTGTTCTGTGGCCCTAACTTGGTCTTATCAAATTTCACCAACCTAAACATCTGTAAGGCCTTGTAAATCAGAATTGGGGAATGCTGTCTTTTGTCTCTTCCCATCGGAGAATCCTTTCCTTTGGTGGTGGTGTCACTCACAAGAAGATTTCTCCAAGCACTTCTAATTTACAAATGTCTCATGAAGCTTTGGGGAAAGAAGTAGTTCTCCAGAGAAATGCACTGAAAACACAAACAAAAATAAAACAACTTGAGGAGAAGAAGAAAGTTATTCATTAACAAAGTAGTTGAATTTCTACTAGTGCATTCATTCTGCCAACTAAAGACAAACTTGAATTTTATTACTTAGCTCTGAATCAGTCTCTCTGTAACTTGTCTGTAAAAACAAAGCAAGAGAAAAGAGAAATTATCTTTGAAAAATGTCAGAAAGCTGTTGTTAAGTCTAGAAGAATCTAAGATATTGCCTTGGAGTAGTGTTCTTATCTTCTTTTTATGCTTCTTAGGTTGAGTTGAACAGTGTTTGAAAGACAATATTATCATCATGAATGCTAATAAAGATGAGAAGCCAAGGTCCAGAAGTCAAGATCTTCACCTTCTTCATGCTTGGATGATGCTAATCACGACTGTGCTGTTTCTTCCCATCACTGAAACATCTAAACAAAATATCCCACGTCTCAAGCTAACTTACAAAGGTGAGTACATAAATATTTTAGTTTTCATTATGATATCTGAATGTCTTCTTTGAATACCTATTTCTTTTATTTAGAAATGTATATTCACCTCTAGAAAGTTACATCGACAGTACAGTATTTAGAACACAGGCTACAATTATTTACTTTTGAGAAGTAAAGGATACTTAAACTACTCAAGTACATTTATCAGTTGATATTTATAATGATTAATTTAGTCTACCAGGTCTCATTAAAAATCAAATGTACAATAATAGAAAATGTAACAAATTCTATGTAACTGCTACTAATTGCTGTTACTACCACAAGCTAACATGTATTTTGAACAGTAAGAAATATAGATGGGCTATAGCTTACTGGCATAAAGCTTTCCTAGCATGAATGAGGTCAAACCAACAAAGAAAAATATGTCACACACTTTAGAAACTTGAATAGCCAATCTCCCTTAAGTTTCATCTAAAAAGTTTCACAGTCTACTAAAAAAGTTTCATAGCTAAGATACCAATTTTACAGGTGTTGAAGTGGGAAACATCAATATGAAAGGCATAAAATACAAAGATATAAATAAAACAAAATCTAAGGTAACTGTTTTTAAAGATTTAAATTAATATCAATGAATAATGTAAAAGCATTATGTTGTAGTTATTCATTGTGTGAGTGTTTGAATCTGTGTAAATTTTTTTCCAAATTTCATGTCTAAAGGCTTTATTTCTTTTTCTTTCCTATGATTAACACTAGGCTTCTTATAATGCATTTTAAAAATTCTGCATGTAGTGTCAAACAACTTTATTCTGAACTTCTATTAAAATTAAACTGATAGCTTTAATATCTTCTGTTTTTTAACTTGCCCTTCCTCCAGTGAAAATTAATGTTGATGATAAAAGTTAATTGTTTTTTTTAATGGTTTTTTCATACTTTTTTACTTTTGCAAACAAAACCTTAATATTCTACTTTTTTCACATTCCCTGTGTTGCTATGTGTATTTGGATGAAGCACAGAGGTAGAGTGCTTGCCTAGCCTGTGAAGGACCTTGGATCAACTCCCAGCATTAAAAATAAAAAAAATGGAAAAGATGAAGGAAACTGGTGGCATTTGGATTTTATGTTTCATGTGTTAGAGAGTTGAGAACTTTTTTATTTTCATATACTTTCATGCATAAAGCCATTTAATTAAAGTATTAAAAACAAAGGATAAGTCTTTCTGTATAAATGATAAATCTCATTGTGAGGTATAATTTATTAGAATTTTTATTAACCAATAATTAAAAGCTATATTTGAGAATTATATCAATAATTAATTACAGATGATTTTTTGCATCTTTTCCCCAAAGCCTGTTGGCTGTAAGTAAAGTGCTGTCTGAAAATAAAAAACAGAGCCAAGGATTTTAACCGTGGTAACCTCATGCTTATGATCTTCCTTGCTGAGTGTTGAGATTATAGGCATGTGTCACCAAGACTGTCATACTCTTTGTGAGACCCCTTTTATGACATAGGTTCTCTTCATAACTATGTTGAACAATAGGCAGCAGAAATGAGAGACAGGATCACTACGAACATCATCCTTTGGAAGGCGTGGGACAGACAAACATTTTAGGGGTAACCTAGAATAGTAAATGTCAAAGATGCTGAGGTTTATAGGAGCTTTGATCAGCCAAAATAGAAAGACTTTACTAAGCATTTTGAGCACTCAGGTGACATGCTGCAAAAGGAATATTTTGACAGCTGGGTTACTTATGCCTGCAATCCCAGCCTGAAGGATGGTAAATTTAAGCACATCTTGCGCTATTGTAGCAAAAATCTGCCTTAAGAACAAAACAAACCAGATAGCTAAATAATAGATAGGTGATAGATAGATGATAGATAGATAGATAGATAGATAGATAGATAGATAGATAGATAGATAGATAGAGATAGATAATAGATAGTTGGACTATTATATCTATAAAGAAAAGATATACTAAACCTACCTCAAATGTCAAACTCTTCTGATAATGATCCTGATGATGTACAAGTAAATAAAATAAACAATTTCTAAAGTATGACACCTAAACAATCAGATCCTCGATTTGACAACCAGAGTCTCCCTACACTGAACAGTTACTCTGCATGCAAAGACACTGGGGGTTGGGTAATGATGGCTAGAAAAGCAACCTTAGTTGAAAGCGGAACTTGAGATGATATGGTTGCTTACTTTAACAGATTAGGACCACAAGACATCTGTTGTATAATAAGACAGTCTATCAAAATAAAGCCACAACAAAAAAGTTCTTGTGGTGGTAGGGAAGACCCCCCACCCCGGTTTTGGAGACACTGTGTCTCTATGTAACTTAGCCTAACCTCGTATTCATGACCTTCCTTGCTAGGTGCTGAGATTGAACCCATGTATCACCAAGATGGGCATGCTCTTTGTGATACCCCCTCCATTTCTTGGGTTCTCTTCATAACTATGTTGTGACAGCATCTTTAAAATCTTCTGCTAGAAAAGATGGCTCAGCAGTTAAGATATCTGCAATTATGAGGACTAGGTTTTGGGTCCCAGTACCCACAGTAACAAATCTGGCCACCTTGAAATTATCTGTAGTCACAGCTCTGAGGCAGGAGGATTGCTGAGGCTTACTGTTTTCTGTACCAGCTGCAGTGAAGCCACAGCTTCAGCCAGAGACCTTGCCTCAAGGAAATAGAGAGAGAGTGGCGAAATATGACATCGCACACCCTCTTCTGGTCTCTAAGTACACAATGCCTACTCACATATAAATGAATACAAAAGACTCTTGGATGCGCTTTAAATACATTTTAATGTTTTTAGTCTGACAGCATCCATTTTGTCAATCTATATCATTTGGACGACTACCAATACATCACAGCATGCCACCATGAAACTCAGTACTATGAGCAAATGAGTCCTAGCTCCATGGGTCAAGAGTTTGGTGAAGGTAGGCTGTGTAGTTGTGACTCTAGCTTACACCGTCAAATGTTGACTAGAGTGGAAATGTCAAATGTCTTGAGGATTGGCTGCTGGTGTCTCTTTCTTCATGTACACTCTGGATTGTCCTGAGGAAGCTCCTCCACCTGTGTAGATTAGACTTCCGCAAAACCAGCTCAGAGCTCAAGCATGTGCATTTCAACACACATTATAGAAGCAGAAAACATTTGTTTCTTCCTGGATAGTTTTATTTGAGATGTGCAAATTAGATTTGCTTTCAAGAGGGGATTCCATAACCTGGACTTCCCAACAATAGTAAGGTCAAATTCAATTATACATAGAAATGTAGCAATATTATTGTGGCTATCTGTGAAATTTAGTATGCTACAGTTAACTGTTATAAATACTATGCTTTTATGAAAGACAGTTATACAATTTATTAAGAAAATGAAATAAAATGAATCAATACTAAAATAGCTTAATATGCATGTATCAAAAATGATTTCACAATGAGGTGGTGGTGCACACCTTTAATCCCAGCACCCAGAAGGCAGAGACAGGTGGATCTCTGAGTTTAAGGCCTATCTGATCTACAAAGCAAGTTCTAAGTTTTAGGACACAGAGAAATCCTATCTGGAAAAGCCAAAATAAAGTTTCCACCTTTATCCTACAGTATATACAAAATATATAATACAAATTGGTTTATAAACATAAGCAAAGAAGTGTTGAAACTATATCATAGAATAACATCTTTGCATCTTAGGATAAGCAATGATTTCTTAGGCAAGACACTAAAACTAATAACTATAAACATTTTAAACTAAGAATCAGTAAAATTAAAACAAAATTCTATATATCAAAGGTCAATACTCAGGCCACTTTAAATAATGTGGTGCTTCCTTTTGGAAGTTGGCAATAATTCAGCACCATAAAGGCTGAATTTCTGAGTGTCTTCAGGGGACTCTAGTCACACCTCTGTTTGCCTTTTTTACATTAAATACAGGTGTGTAGAAAGAAAGAAGTTCAATTTCCTTGATATCATTTCTTAGAAGTGGCCTCTTCCTGCATTAAAGGAAAAGTATAGGACACAAATTTACTGTTAACTTGGTATCATTTTGAGGGATATTGTTTGTATACCACACTCTCATTTCTCAATCTCTAGCATCAGTTGGCATTGATCTTATATTTTGTTGTCCTTTTATTTCTCTAAGGAGTCTGATAATTTATTGAAATCAGCTGACCCTTTACTATGCAAAAATAGTATGGACAGACTAAAATTTCATTTCTCTACCTTAAGGAAAATGTAGAGAGACCAAAATCAGCAAAATGAAAAATTTTAACCTGGGTTTTTAAAATTAGTTTTAAGAGTACAATGTCAATCCATAAATCATGCCTCCTCAGCTGTGCACTATGCAGAAGCCTAGGTATGTGACATATATCATATATGTCATATATGTGCCAGGTATTGTTCTAGGTCAGAGAAAAGTCACTGTCCACTTCAAACTTATTTTCTCAATGCACAAAGAACAGGTGAAAATACTAAAAAACATCGGTCCAAATAAGTGTAAGTTACAGGAAGACCATGCAGAGAATGAAAAGGCGCAATACTCAGATTCCTCATGCTAATGAAAGTTTCCAAGTCTGGGGAAACCACTGCTTCCAGGAACATTTAACTGATAAGATATATGAGGTTCCTGAGCCTAAATGCCTTGTCCCAGAAAAAGAAGATCTGAAGAGAAGAACCCAGCTGAATGGTTGTTTGTTGAGTCTAGGTCCCATGATGCCATCCCTATTGTCACCTGGAGGGAAAGACAACACATCCAAAAGCACAAATATCAAGACATTTAAAAAATACTACTAGATGTTACCACTGCTTCTTTGGTAAATATATTCTTTTCAATAACCCCAAATACTAGAAACCAAAACTTACATGAGTTTTCATTAACAAGCAGAACTTGCAATCCTCTGTTGCTTTTTCACCTGCCATTTTATAATAGTGTCTTTGACATATTTGATGGAATGGCACTTCGTTTTATAAGAAATTTTAAATGCATAAACAGATACTTTCATTTTTTCCATTTTCATTTAGCTATAAAGTGCATCATGTGTCTTAAGTAGAAATTTCCTTCCAGACTGGCACACAGAACCTTCAGTTTGACTCATCCAGTAACATGTCTGTTTTTATCAATTCACTGTGAAAAAAGTAGTAAGTGGATCAGATTCTGAAACCACAGGACCTAGATCTTGACTGCTCTTATTAGATGTGAAATACTTGGAGAGACAGGAGTATCAGGAATTCAGGGCCAGTCTGTTCTACATGAGTTCCTGACTCACAAATGAAAAAAAAAAAGAAAAGAAAGTAAAGAAGAGAAGAGAAAAGGAGAAAAGAAAAGAAAATCCTTAAACATGCTGTTTGAATGCCATTAATTTGATAGATGCATAAACTAGGATAAATGTATTTATTCACTACAAAGAAAGTGGGCACTTAACAGGTGTGTTTGACTAAAGCCATATTACACGTCACATCTTTCAGTATGAAGTGGAAGATGCAGCAGTAATGAACTTATGTTAATATAGTCAGTGTAAATGTATGTACAGTATTTGTAGAAAAGAATATTCATTTTAAATATTAAAGGAAGAAACACAGCCACAAGAGGTGGAAGAATGGAAGACACAGTGAGGCTTCAGCCCTTTCCCTGACATGTACTCTCTGAGTACTATCAGAGTGGTCGCTTGCTCTTCCTGGTCCAGATACCCCCCATGATTGCTGGGTCTCTTGGACAGTAGATTCTCCTTGAGGACCAATTTAAATAACAGTTGTGTAAACAACTCAGATGTTAACCCTGGAATGGAAGTTTCGACAAAACTGAAACAGTTTGAATATAATGTGTCTTTGAAGATGCCTATAAGGCACACTTATGGTCTTCAATACATAATGGTATTTCAGCTTTTGGGGCAGAATGTTGCCAGAGACAGCATGACAAATCTCTTTTTAATAAAAGCATGCAGTTAATTCCCAGTCTGCAAACTCTCTTGGATAGTTTATCCATACAACAGGAATTTACTTCCCTGAAGTATTAGATTACCTGAGTTAGTGGCAGGTTTTACATCTTTAGTTTAAATGAAATCGGTTGTTTACTGCTGTAACAATTAGCTATAGGAACAGCTTAGTGATGTACAAATCTCAACAATGCAGTATTGTAAAAATGCATAAATTAACACCTTAGAATTAAGAGTTTGAGTCTCTGTGTAAAAAGGAAAGAATCCAGCTCTTTAAATCGAGCAAGCTGAGTACAAAGGGGCCTCAGTGTTTTCCTGCATTTCTGTTATAAGTGGGGTTCAGACATCAATAGATCTGCATCATCTGGGCACATCTGGCCTGCCCCTCCTTTTGAATAACAGAATCACAGCTGACTTAAATAAAAGGTAAATCCAGAAATACAATCCTCTAGATGGCTTTATTTCCCATGTTCTTCTTCCTTTTCAACATGAGCATGTGGCCCATGAGCATGTGGATGTCACCACAGGCATCCACAGTTCGGATTCCAGATGGCACGGTACCATCTCTACATCATTAACAGTCTGTAACAGAGTCTGCCTGGATGAGGAGAGATCTACAAGCTAAGCATGCATCAGTCTGAAAAATCATTAGTTATAACTTTATTATACTTTTTCATGTGCTGAAATAGAGCACCAATTTAGACATTACTTTTGCCTACATGAGATGCTAGGATCTATTACATTTGTGTGTGCGTGCATGCGTGTGTGTGTGTGTGTGTGTGTGTGTGTGTGTGTGTGTGTGTGTACACTCACATGTGCATACACCCGTGTGTGCTTGCCAAAGTATGTGTGTGTGTGTGTGTGTGTGTGTGTGTGTGTGTGCGCGCGCGCGCACTCACGTGTGCATATGCCCGTGTGTGCTTGCCATAGTATGTATGTATATGGAGGTCAAGAGAAAATTTACGGGAGTCATTCTCTCTTTAGACCATATGAGTCCCAGGAATCCAATTCTGGTGATCAAGCTGGAAGCCCAGTACCTTTCCCTACTGAGCCATCTCTTCAGATGGGTGGAAGGAATTATCGAATAACTATAGAAAGATGAGAGTTGTAGTATAACTAAAATAAAATGTTCTAAAGAATTTCAAATACAGTATGCAATGGACCTTTGAATATTTGAAGAAATTTTAAAATATTTTGGGTTAAATACCCATAGTGTTAGAGAATTTTTACCACAAAAATTACCTAATTTGTAATTTTGGGGAAAATTCAAAAAGGCAGCATCATATGATAAGGATTGATATGACATGGGGCAGAACAAAATATTTTTTGAGTATATTTAAGAATTTAGAAAAACAATGTGAATCTTAGCCTGACCATATGAAGAATAAATACTTGAAGAGGAGAGAAATTTGCTCTTTGGATTTTCAATTTTCCCTGGATATTGGTGTCCAGGATGTGAAAAGGATGTAGAAGAAATATCTATATATTAACCAGAATACATGAAGAGTAAAGAAATAAGAAAAAGAAACTAAATCTGAGTAGACAGTTGGGTGTGGAGACATTGTTGTATCCCTGGAGTTATTAAGGTCAGAAGGATGACATGTTTAGAGGTAAAACTGTCAAAGAAACAAATTAAGACTTACAAGAGGTTATGGGGCTTTGGGTGTGCTTGAAATCATTGACAATAGCACAAAGTCTATGGGGCATAAACAACTTGTGAAAAATAGAAAAGTATAAGTGGGAAATATTGTTTTACTGCTTATACTGTGTAAATACTGCCTGTTGGAGCAACACCCTCTGGTAGACATGCGTGAGAAGGATGACGTTAGTCTCCTGACCACCTCTCTACCATGAACAGAGGCCATCATCTGGGGACAACCTGGGGAAAACTCTCTTGGATGATTGACATCTGTTCTAAATGAAAAGCCAGTGTGAAATTTTCCCCAAATCAGTGGAAATGTAAGAGCAAATGTTACAAGTGACCAGCATGATAAATGAAAACCGGACATATATGTGGCAAATTATTTTAAGTTTCATAATAGCAAGAGTGAGGACATGGTTTGAAAAACTTCCAGGAAAAACAGAAGGCATGTTCAAAGGCTTGGGATACAGATGGCTTGAAATGTCTCAGCTGTGACCAAAGCCTCACATATGACTTGATCATTGTTTTTGATGCGTATTCACCTACTTTTAAGAGAAACTGATGTTTAAAATTATAAGAATTATAAAATATGATCTCTTAAATAACAAATATAGCCCTGTGCTATTTTGAAGTTATGCTACTATGAGGAATCTTCTTATTTTGTTCTATTTGCCTTACAACTCTGAGCCAAATGTATTACAATGTAGATTTTAGAGTTTTCCTTTGATAATTTCATGTACGTGGCTGGAGCACATCCTCATTCACTAATGAAGTGGAATTTTGATTTTAAGCACTCCTTGAAAATTGAGAAATTCTAAAAGCCTTGAAGGAGCCAGGTAAAAAATTATCATGGTAGGATCAGTTTTCCTCAGGAGCCATCCTCTCAGCTACCTATGAGGAAGTCCACACCATAGTAACATTGCTTCCCAGGGAAGTGCTACTTTTTCACAGTACAATGGGGCATTATCCTTCACAACAATCTTTGAGGAATTAAAAAAAAAGACTCATTTTTTAAAATATAGATTTAAACATTCATAAATGATGACTCTCATGTGCTATAGTTTATATGAAGTATCCACAATTAAAATCTGACCTCCCTAGTTAGTAAACCTGTGAAATAAAAGTAAGGACATGGATAATGTGACAAAGTAAATTTGATATACTCCTACCCCACATGCTGTCCTGATAGGAACATAGATCTGATGATATAATAATTCTAATAAATGTTTCCCTAGGTAATAATCTCCTTCATGTTTACCATATTTAATATTCTAAAGCTAAAGAACAGAATTCTACTCAGCATTCCACTGCAAAAGAAAAGTGAGAATTCAGTTCTGCTGTCAGTCTTTCTTGTTGGGCTTGCATTTATAAGAAGTATTTATGGTGACTATGTTGCCTAGCAAAATGCCAATATCATGTATATCCAGAATTTTGAAGTAGTTCTTTGTGGGATTTTAGGTTTGACTAACATTCTTTCTTTTGTATTGTTTGGACAGTTGGATGTATATAACTAAATACAGACATGTTGATTGTAATTGGTATTTTTATGTAGATAGTAATTAGTTACTTGTTAGCCAAAAAGCTTTACGTTTGATCTCAAGACTCTTGAAACTTGTTGAAAGTCAAGTAGAACCATTATCAATTAATTTCTACTGTGCTGAGTCAAAGGGAATGCTTTCTCTAGGAAAAAAAACTGGAGAAATAGCCGGGCGGTGGTGGCGCACGCCTTTAATCCCAGCACTCAGGAGGCAGAGCCAGACGGATCTCTGTGAGTTTGAGGCCAGCCTGGGCTACCAAGTGAGCTCCAGGAATAGGCGTAAAGCTACGCAGAGAAACCCTGTCTCGAAAAACCAAAAAAAAAAAAAAAAAAAAAAAAAAAAAAAAAAAAAAAAAAAAAAAAACTGGAGAAATAAACAAGCACCTGTGGATGCTGAAGGAACTAAATAACCATAGCACTGGAGGCTAATAAATATTTTTAAGGAATATTTTGCTGACTCTGCTCAATTTCTTACCCAAACTTTGCTTGGGGGTGGATTGATAGCCAAACTTTTCTGGATGAAAAATGGGAAAAGTCTTTGAAGTAACCTCATAGAAAAAATTTTAGGATAGCCACTAAGTCAATATGTAGAGCACAAGCAATTCAGAATTAGGGAAATAGTTAAATGTAGTATCAATGCAGAAGTAGGAAGCAAGCTAGAAAAAAAGTATATACGAATGATGCAAATACATTTCATAGAAGACACTATATATGCTCCTATGCTTAAAAGTCCTCAGTCCTAGTGATTTGACAGCCTTCTCCTTGAAGATAAAGAGGAGAGGGTAGGGCAAGGACTTCTAGCGAGCCTCTTGGGTTGGCAAAGAGCGGTGGCTGGGCGTTCATCTGTATCTATTTTTAGATGCAAGATTTCCTCCTGCAAAAGTGTGGTCCTTAGATTGGCAGGGGTGAAATCTGACTTTCTTCAAAGCTGATTTTCTTTTTAAGTGATGAATCTTTACCTCTCAAAACCTTGGTGTGTGTGTGTGTGTGTGTGTGTGTGTGTGTGTGTGTGTGTGTGTGTGAAACCAAGTGAAGGGCTCTCTTTAAAGGGTGTGCAAAGCCATTTTCCAGCCATGCAGACTTATGAGAGAAACTGCCAGCTCCACCCAGTTCAGGATCTCTGGCAGTAAATTTAATTTTTCAAGGGTTTAAGGTCATGTTCATTTAGCACTCGAAAACTGAGGAAGTCTGTGTTGCTTAATCCTGAATTTATTAGCTTCAGTATTACTCACCACTCCCTTCCTTTGAGGGGGTAAAGAGGAAGAATGGAGACCATCAGGTCATATGAGCTTTTAGGCTGAATGAACAATTGTATTAAAGGACACTAAAAAGGAAATTCAGAGAATTCTTTGCAAAGCAAGCATTTATTTCAGTCAAAAACAGGAATTACCCAGTCCTTCACCTGCCCTTCACATGGAGGAGCACCTGACCGTTTTGCCCGAGAAGAGTCCTTGTTGCAGGGCTCCAACACTAAGGGAAAATCCATACTATGAAGCCCACTAATCACATCCATCTTAAGTAGTCATACAGGATTACCAACAAGATCTCCCATATTTATGATTATTTAATACCTTATTTGTGTTTTCCCCAAAGGGCAAGGTGTACCTATTTTAGGATCAAGAGTGGCATTCAGAAGTGAGTTCATGAATTATTTGACAAGTCATGTATCCTAACAAAATTTTAAAAAGTTCTAGCACCATGGTACTCAGTCACACCCAGAGACAAGGAGAAAGTTGAAGTAGCATTATTAGATTTAGTTATACTAGGTTAATTATAGAAAACAAGTCCTTCCCATTTCACTGCTAATGATACTTCATGTTTGACTAATTTAAGTATACTTGTCACAGTGAATTTTCCTTTCAGCTATGGTCTAGCTTTCCTTCTCTACCAGGCTGTGCCTTCCACATGGCATTGTTGTTACACAGAGTTGTCTTGACCATGCTCTTTCCAGCAGAAGAATGATGCTCAGGAGAGTTTGTCAGAGCTTTAGAAATCAAATTTGATAAGAATACTGACTAACTTTCTTATTCTGACAATTTTTTCCTATCACATTTGTTCTGCTATAAAAAATGTTGATGAAGTCTACAAAACTCTCTTTTGAAAAATACACATAATGTCACATGACGCATGTAAACAACCTCAGCAAGGACAGGCAGGTAAAGACTGAAGAGTTAAAAATTTTATGGTCATCTTTGAAAACGTGGTGGCGCCAGCCGCCCTGGGCTTCGTGAGACCCGTCTCATAAAGGAGCTAGGTAGGGAAATAACTCTGCTCAAGTGCAAGGTCATGAGTTCAGATACCCAGAGCACACTTAAAGCCGGATGTGGTAGCATCAATTTCTAATTCCAGTGCTTCTGCGGTTAGACGGAAGGCACAGATGGGCCTGGGAAGCTTATGGACTAGCTAGCCTGAAGCATACAGCAACAAACAAGAAACCCAGAGAAGGCAGAAGTCAAGCACCAACTGAGGTTGCCCCATGATCAGAGAGAGAGAGACAGAGAGAGAGAGACAGAGACAGAGAGAGAGACAGAGAGAGAGAGAGAGAGAGAGAGAGAGAGAGAGAGAGAGAGAGAGAGAGAGAGAGAGAGAGAGATTTTAAAAGAAAATAAGGTGGAAAGACTGGGTAAAAGAAGGAAAGAAAAGTATGTATATACCCACAGGCGTGGAATTGACTCCTGTTTGGTGCTTCTGATTCTCACAACCCCTTCCTGATTCTCTGTAATGGGTTATAGCCGATGAATACCTCTGGAGTCTTTCTATTGAATCCACTGCAGAAGATAAGGTCTATACTTTACCAAAAAAATTAGACATATACTGATATATTTAACCCATTTATTTTGGAGGTAATTAGATTATAGGCTTTACAAGACTGCATTTCTAGCACGAATGTGAGCATTTGGGTATCTGGGTGAAATTCCAAACCTGAAAGAGAGTGACAGGAGAATAAGACCGCACCGACAGAAGGAATGATTAGAAGCTTCGCTGGATCAGCTCAGAGTTTACATGGATCAAAGTAGCCACGTAAGGCCCCAGTGTCAATGCTGCTGGCATCCCAAGCAAGGGTGACCCTGAGTACTAAGCTCACAAGAGATCTCGGCATGGGGTCTGTGAAGGGACACACTTGTCCTTTCACTAAATGCAGAAAGGGAAGAAATCCTGACAGAATTACAGGGCTTACAGATGAGAACAATGCTTGACAGTTACAACCCTGAGAATTTCCAACTTAGGTGAAAAAATAAAACTCAGAAGTTTGCACTGAGAAGAGCCAAGTCTCCATTTCTGATTCCTGAAGTTCACGGTGTGGGTCAACTTTAGGTGTAAAGATATATTCTCCAGAGTTATTATTTCTAGGTTTTAGTTGATGATCCCATGGAAACAAGAAATAACTTTGCTAGGTTTGGCAAAAATGCAAAAAAAAGATAAGCTTAGGAAGAGGAACCTGTCCCAATCTCTGTCCCAAGGCCCTTCCTAGTGTCTGTCAGCGTGAGAAATGTTCCTATGCAATGCCTTAGTCTAATTATTTTATTTGGCTGCAGAGGGTTGGTGAGGCATGCTTTAATCACATTGATGCTAGTGCTGTCGCAGTGCAGCATTAAATCATTCGGAAACGATGATACTTCAGGTTAGTCAATATTTTTGCAGCTGTTTTCTTGCTAAGTTTGTTTGAAACCAAACCAAATAGAATTTGTTATGGTGAAATAGAATACAGCAAATGAATACATCAACTTTATTTTTCTCCTTGTATAAGTAGAGGCAAAACAACCCTGTTCTTAAATGTCTACCTCCTTCCACTGGCATGAGTGCACTTCATGGGCTCTCCTTGTTTTAGAAGTTTCTGGATTGCCGGGCGTTGGTGGCGCACGCCTTTAATCCCAGCACTCGGGAGGCAGAGGCAGGCGGATCTCTGTGAGTTCGAGGCCAGCCTGGGCTACCAAGTGAGCTCCAGGAAAGGCGCAAAGCTACACAGAGAAACCCTGTCTCGAAAAACCAAAAAAAAAAAAAAAAAAAAAAAAAAAAAAAAAAAAGAAGTTTCTGGATAGTCTTCCTGACGCCACCAGTTCCCACCATCATCCATCCTGAGCTCTGCAGGCACACTTATCTCTCTGACACTCACTTTGAGTCCTTGCCACTTCCTTGAAAAATAAAATGTGCATGGCTTCCAGTCACCTACATAATAGCCTGACTCCCTTGCCTGACATCACTGCCCTTGGATATCTCGACACTGTCTGTATGTCTAGCTTCACTTCTTGTGGTCCCACATATTTTCCATGTTTAATAGACTGAATTCCATGCGGCAAATGGTCACTAAGCACTTAATTTTCTCAGACTCTAAGATAGCTACTGGAAACTTAAATACAAGTAAGACTGGTCTTTTCATGAGTTGAATGCATCACAAGAAATAGCAACAACACAGAGTTGTTCTACCCATCCCCACCCCATAGGAAATAATTTCCAAGACAACCAGAATCATGAAATTGGCAAGGATAGTGAAATATACATATATTATTTTCTTTCTAGGCATATGTGTCCAAAAATTTATAAAGGAGGAAGAGTATAGGTCATAATAATCAATAACAATAAATAGAACTCTAACAATAAACTTCAATAAAAGTTGCATATGTGCAGTCTCTACCAGATTATCTTATTGAATGGTACTTGCCTATCTTGTGGTGATGTAACCAGTTACAGTGTTGGCCTGAATGATGAAGACATGTGAGTGGCACACGTATTGGGGTACTATGCAGCTCTAGTCTATTCTGACCTGATGATTCATCAGTTGCTCATTACTTTAAGTGACTTTGAAGCCATAATGATGTTGGTTAAGTAAAGGACATAGCAGGGAGATGCTGGACAAGGGATGGCTCAGAAGGAACATTTGCACCTCTCCTAGAATGTATTTGATATGTGTTGTATTTTATTTTTATATAAATACATTTTTAAAACAAAAACACATACACGTGCATGTGTGTGTGTGTGTGTGTGTGTGTGTGTGTGTGTGTGAATGAATGTATGTATATGCAGTGATCCAAGAGTCTTTGCTGGCAGGATTCTCTAATACCATAATGTGAACACCTGGCTCAGTGATCACATAGGCTATATAATTTTTGTGTAATGAATATTCTTTTAATGTTATCTGAATATATCTTAATTTCTCTAGTTTTCTCTAGTCTAGAAGATATGATAATGTGTTTCTTTAATAAAAACTTGTTTGGCCCAAAGTGGAAGTTAATGCTAATATTTGGAACAACAATATTTACTAACATTTTCTCATTTATGAGTTATAACTTTAAGAAATGCTATAAATTATCTCTTCTACTTGTTGAGAAAATTATATAAATTTGGAAGTGTTATGATTTCTTTGCATAGATTTCACATAAATGTTAAAAGGAACACATCATCATCCCTGTAGTAGTTGATCAACACATAGCATGTAGGGTGTGCCAACTGTTATTCTAATGCCAATTTCACACTAATTCCTTTGTTCTACAAGCAGACACGATGCGCCATATACTTTCTGTTATCTTCTTTTTGTGTATTAGGAAGCTGACACACGGAAGTCAAGGGACTTGTCCTAGGTCACTAAATCACACTGCCAGTGATTTGTCAGCCACAGATAGGACCCTAGTGCTTTGATCTAACTCTTGTACTATTGTGCTATTACTTTTTATGCTAGGTCATGTTGCATTTTGTAATTTTCATTGCAATCCATGTTTCAGAATAACCATTAGTTTTGGAAAATTGAAGTCATGAGGGTTTATATCACACAAAATACTAGTTAAGTGAGAATATACTCCTGGGAATCTCTTCAAATACTTTTGATTTTTCACATTTCTACTTTTACTAAGGGAAATCCCAAGGAAGATACAGATTTGCCTGATTGAGTGAAGGTTTGTGTGTTCTTTTAAGAGGCTTTAATCATGTCTGTCCTAGACATTCCCTTGATTCCACTGTATTCTTCTCAGTTCTTACAACCAGTATGGAATGTTCATTGGAAATGAGCCAAAAACATAGGACCTTGGCATGTGGAGTTGTAAAATTATATTGCAATATTGTACCTCTCATATGAAAATGATATTTACCTCAATAAAAATGAGCATAGATTTCAATGTCCTTCTAGTGTGCATAAAATGTTCTATATAAATATTAATGAAATAGTCTTGTTTGATAACTACAGTCACTTAATATTTCTGATTGTGCTACCTTATAACTTTTTCACATTGAAATTAAAATTTTCAAGTCTATTTTAGAAATTGAGTAAAATAACAATTGTTCAATGGAAAGTAGAGGAGAGTATTAATTAATAGTTAATTACTACAAATTATCAGCTTTTTAAAATTTTTCATATAATTAACCTCAATAAAGTAGTTAATTTGTTATTGCTACCTTATTAGTGATCAGTATTCTAGGATTATAGAAATATAAGCTACTATTGTAGGTACTTTGGTTAAAAGAAATGTATCACAAAGATCTAGTATACTTAGAAATGTCTGTAATGATTGTTGCAAACCAAAAGAACTGAACCTACAGACAGGTCACAAAGAGAATGACTAGGAAGTACAGTATAATTATCGTGTTTGACACAATAGAACATAACTGCAGAATATGCATTTTCATTTTATCAAGATGAAATGCTTTCATTTGTGACGTTAGAGTTGTACTAACTCATTCAAATGTCACATCCAGCTTTCCATTTTTGGCTCTATTTCTAGTTTCAGGCTGTTTACAACTTTATCTGAAATATACATCTGAACATGAAATGTACATCTGAAATAGTAAGAACGTGTGCATTGCTAGGAGAAACAATCTCACATTCAACTCCCTGATCTTTGACTTTTCCAGTCTCCATAATGGTCCCTGAGCAATAAGTTGGGAGCTGTTTTGCAGATGTTTCCACTGAGACTGTGCTTCACAACTCTTCCTTTTGATTCACTATGTTTTCTACCATGACTTTCTGTTGCAAAGAATACCCATAGACTCACCAACATGACTGCCTACACATGAACAGAAGAAGGAGAATAGCAGACATGCTAGAGTGGGTGGGGAAAGACCAGGAGGCCTCAACCTACACGAAGAACTGCAGACAGCTAACCAATGCTGAGAGCAGAATAATAGTCTTCCCCGGGGAAGAGCAAACCAATTTGTCATCCAATACTAAATGGTCAGCTATGAAAACATACATACAAGTAACATTATCCAGACATAGACTGAGCAGGTGGTATTTATGTATTTAGAAATGTATATACATTAATAAGTACATACATGCATATAACAGTAAATGAAAAAAAAAGCCCATTAACTTGAAAAAGAGAGAGAAGGGGTATATGGGAAGGTTTAGAGGAGAGAAAGGGAAGGAAGAAAAGATACAATTATACTATAATCTCAAAAAAAGGAAATTAAAACTATAGTGAAAACCATGAAAATAGTGCACCAACCTAAACCCCACCCCAAGTGGGAGGAAGAGGTGAGGGAGAGCTAGCTCGGTGGTCTTTCAGAGGCTGAGACTTTCTTCCCAGCCTCCACCACTCATAACTGCCTGTAATTCTAATTCTAGGAATAGCTGGCACTGCTGGCATCTGAAGGAACTGCACACACATGCACACACCCCAACCCCACACACTTAAATATTAAAAATTAGCCTTTAACTTGTTACATTTTTTAAAATGTGTTTTATGTTCATGAGTATATTGCCTGCATGTGTATTTGGGCACCATAGTGTGCCTGGTGCCTGCAGAGGCTAGAAGGGAGAGCCTGATCTCTTGGGACTGTAGTTCCAGGAACTTGTGAGCCACCACATGGGTGCTAGGAACCCAATCCACATTCTTCTGCAGAAATAACAGGTGCACTTAACACAAGGTCATTTTTCCACCTCTCCAAATCAAATTTTACTTACAAAAGATTTTTCTTTCAGATCTTGAAAATAAAAAAAAAATAGAAGTTATAGACAAGAAAGTGAACTTTTTTGTTATTTGTTTTTGTTTTGTTTTGTTTTGTTTTGTTTTGAGACAGAGTTTCTCTGTGTGGTCTTGGTGCTTGTCCTGAATCTCGCTCTGTAGACCAGGCTGGCCTCGAACTCACAGAGATCCACCTGGCTCTGCCTCCCGAGTGCTGGGATTAAGGGCGTGCACCACTACTGCCTGGCAGAAAGTGCACATTTTAAAACACCTGTCTCATAAGGGTCAGATATCCAAACTGTAAAAAGACCTACCAAAATTCAACAGTAAGAAACATGTAATTTTTAAAAGAATAGAATCAAACGCATTAATATCCAATAAGGACATTAAAAGAGCAAATAGGCATATGAACTCATACACCATACCAGTATCATCAGAGAAATTTGAAGTAAGATAACATAACAATGCGTGCCTCTTAAGAGGGCCACATCTACAACGGTGGCATCGTCAATGCTAGCAAGAACAACAGGAACATGCATCTATCACTAGTAAAACACAAATTGATTCAGACATCCTAGAAAGAGTGCTGGACAATTTCTAACAAAACTAAATATGTAACCAGACAATTGTTTCTTGTGCTTTACTCCAAAGAAATCAAGAATTTATGTGCACAAACACTTTGTATGCATATATTTTATTTGTAGCAGCCAGAACTTGGAAGCAACAAATTAGCCCTTCCTGTGGGTGAAGGAACAAATTACAATATAAGTAGACAATGAAACAGTATTCACAAAAACAAATATCACATGCTTTTGACATGAATGATGGAGGACTGTTTAAGGAGAGGGAAAAGACCAAAAGATGGTAAGAGAGCCACGGCATGAAATAGGTGAATGTAAGCAATGTGAAATGTGAAATATGAATGAAAATGTAATAACAACACCATTATTTTTCATGCTAAATAAAATTTTTAAAAAGTGCAAGAAGAAGAAATGCCATGATACTTATGACACAGCTTTATACATTGTTGATGCAACTGAGTTTATCATTTTTTCAAATATTACTAAAGGGAAATGCTTTAAATTATATTTTAAGAGCTGCTTTTGCAATATTTTGTATTTTATAGTTCAAAGTTTTATATTAATTTTAAAATGTATTTCATACACAAAATAGAACAAATCAAATATTTAAGGCAAAGTATTTCTGAAGGAGTGTATATTAGACTCACTCCAATGTCAACACTGGAGCTTCCACGCTGCATAAGTATGTTCACAAAGTGGATCAATATGTGTATTTGGGCAGGTAAACAGATTTCATACTAAGAATTTTCCCTTCCTCTCCCTATTTTGACTTTTCTGTAGACTTGCTGCTTTCAAACAGCTGCATTCCCTTTTTGGGTTCATCTGAAGGACTGGATTTCCGGACTCTTCTTTTAGATGAGGAGAGGGGCAGGCTGCTCCTAGGAGCCAAGGACCATGTCTTCCTGCTCAGTCTGGTGGACTTAAACAAAAACTTTAAGAAGGTCAGTTTGTTTATATACATTATTGGTGGAGTCACTGAATTTCTTCTGTGCCTTCTGTCTGCTTTGTATTAGTGACACAGTGTCACCCAGGAGGTCTTACATGTGTCAAAACATTAGAAGACATTTAAAAACATATTGCCTCTGACAAACATTTCACGCTTTTACAGATTTCAGTACATATGCATATTTTGGGTCAATGAGTATAATATTAAAGCCATTGAAAACATGAATGAAGGCAGCAAAAATTTGTAAATATCTACTTATGTATTAGAAAAACAAGCATCTGTAATGAAATATGGCAAGTGAATTAATCAAGAGTAAACATGTATTTTACCTTAACATGCAACAATAAAATCAAAATTTTAGTAATTTTTAATTAATAAGTATTCCTGTGATCCAAGGCTGTGGTGGCATCTTAACATTGTTTGTCCATACTTTTATTTCACATTTGAATAAATTTCTACCAAGGCCTAATGATTCTGAGCTAATGACTCACAATGTTCCAACTATGAGATGATTAAGAAGTCTTATCATTTAAAGTAAATACAGAGAAAGAGAAAGGTGGTGTCTGTGTAAAATCCTCCAGCAACCATAACCCCACAGACACCAGTCTGAGCAGTTCATATAACCAGAAATTTTTGTAAGAGCTAAAGATTCCCAAAAAGTGACCATGAAGCCTGGTTTTAATGTGATGAAAAGAAAAGACATTGAAGAAGGCTTAAGAAGGAAATACTTGCTTGTATTACCTGCCCAACCCCGCTAACCATGTGGGAGAGGTGCCTCCCACTTGAGTCAGGGAAAGGAAACTAAGTCCAGGCTACAGCTTTGACTAGAACTAGTGAAATTCAGAGATGGGCAGAACATTCAAAACTATCTCTTGCCTAAACCAATTGTACAAAATATGGAACTGTGTCAACACAGAAGCTTTCTCTATCATCTATTGCCAATCCACAGACGGTGGAGCATTGACGGTGACCTATCCTGCAGTAGGGGCATTAAAGCTCACAAGGGTTGAATCTTTGGCTTACTTCTGGGCCCATTTAAATGAGAACCAGACTGGGCAAATTATATAGACCACAGAATGAGGCCAAAGCTCAAAGACAGATACTCTAGGCCTGCCCCCAACATCCTTTTGTGAAATACATGCCAAGGGGATAGAATCTATTTGGGGTGTACATTAACGCCAATCTTTGAATTGATTTCAAGTATCTACCCACTCCCCAATTTTTGACAACACAGGTCTGAAACTATCAGACTCAAGTATGACCTAGCTCAGTATGAACATTCAAAGGTGAGAAGTGGCTTGCTGGTGATGGTGCACACCTTTAAGGCAGGTGTGTCTCTGTGAGTTCAAGGCCAGGTTTACAGAGTGAGTTCCAGGACAGCCAGAGCTATGACACAGAGAAACTCTGTCTTGAAAAAACAAAACAAAGCTGAGAATTGTCTGTATTACCTTAGCCAAGTGGTTCTCAACTGTCCTAAAGCTACGACCCTTTAATACAATTCCTCATGTTTTGCTGAGCCCCAACCATAAAGTTATTTGTTGCTACTTTATACCTGTAATTTAGCTACTGTTTCTATCGTAATGTAAATATCTGATATGCAAGATATCTGATATACAACCCCAAAGTGTTCACAGTCAACAGGTTGACTGCCCTACCCCAAGTTGGAAAAGAACAACTAACTATCCCTAAGCAAGTTCTCCAAGACAATACCTCCAGAAGTATCCTATATCAGACAGAAAGCAATGTGCCATT
Source organism: Peromyscus maniculatus bairdii (assembly GCF_049852395.1). Taxonomy (NCBI): domain Eukaryota; kingdom Metazoa; phylum Chordata; class Mammalia; order Rodentia; family Cricetidae; genus Peromyscus; species Peromyscus maniculatus. The sequence goes on from NC_134854.1 coordinate 30,829,742, forward strand.
GAAATGGACTTGTGTTTTGCTCTGTACTAGTTATAATGTGGATCTTAGTATACTCTTAAAAAAGTACATGTTCTTCTGACTATGAGATTTGGGCATTGGCCAGGTTAATATCAATTTTAGTGGCCAAGCACTGCCTTCCCCCACACAACCCCAACTTTTACAACACAGAGAAAGACTCCATTCACTGAGGTAAATTAAGATAATTAACAAATGGCTTTGTGTTGGAACTCAGGGATAGGCTGGGCAGGCCCTCATAACACTTAGCCCCAGACCAGTGTCAACAGACTTTTGAAAACGTGCTAGTATGAAGAGGAGGCATGAAGCCCGAATCTAGTGGAGTTTTATTCTGTCCAGCATCACTTCAGTAGGCAGTCAGTAGAAACATGGGCTTTGGGTCCTGTCTCCACACCATGGGCTCTGGATGTGATGGAGTCCTGTGGCCACACACAAAGCATAGTTCCGGGAGGTTTTAACTCAGTGATGATTCTCAGCAAATTGGACCTAACACCACAATGTCAAACCACAAGCAGGTGACAGTGGACAGGGTATATCCGAGCCACTCCAAACCCCAGCAGAAGCATGGGAAAATGGACTGCCATTCTACGGAGGGCACTCTGGCAGCTAATGAACAAAATAATACCCAAAGACAGGGTGCGATTGGGAGGGGATTGCCCTTTGTGCCGAAAGAGTGACAATACACACACAGCAGACACTCCAAACATGGACGTACACACCATCTGGTGCTAAATTAGAAGAAGTGACTACAAGCTTGGAAAATAGAAACGTGTCTTTACAGACAAGCCTAAGCAAAGAAAGACAAATTCTGAAGCCTAACAAGTATCTTTCTTCTGACAAATGCCAATACTTAGCAAGTTTTAAGACGTTTAATGAAGCTATGACCCACCAAATGCTCAAAAAATATTAGCTAGGATTAGTGAACTCTCGCATAGAAAAGTTATAAAATGGCTCTACTAAGATCTTACCTATTAGCAATTACTTTAAATTCAAAGGGAATAAATTCTATACTTAGAAGATATATAGTGCTGGATTAAATGTGGGACAGGCTCAACCATATGTTGCTTATAAGAAATTCAAATTACCTCAAAGGAAATATGTGGATTAAAACTAGAAAAATCTAATTCTAAGCAAATAAAGTTCAAGAGGAAACAGAGGTGGCTATACTTACATCAGATAAAACTGACTTTAAATGAAAAGTAGTAAAGGAGACATGAAAGACATGATAACAGTGAGTTCCACTCAACAAGAAGAAATGGAATTCTAACTATGCATGCATTTAACATCACAGCACCCAAACATATAAAGCAAATATCAATAGACTAAAGAAGGAGATAGACTCCCACTCAATAATTGTGGGAGACTTTAATGCCCCATTTTGGCAATCCACAATCATTCAGACAGAAAATGAACAGAAATTTAAGAGTTATAGTGAATTCTCAGCCTGACAAACATCCATAGAACATTTGATTCAGCATTCACACTTATGTGTTCTCATCAGCACAGCGAACACTCAAGTGTGATGATAGACTACTGGAATTCTCAACACGTTAGGTGAAACTAAAATCTTATCAATAATTATTCTTTTCTAAAAAAAAGAGAAAGCTAGAGACATTACACTACCTGAGTTCCAAATTTACGGTCAAGCTAGAGTCATCAAAACACCATTGCACTGTCATAGAAACAGACAAATGGACCAATGGAAAAGAACAAGCTAAGTCACTACAGACAACCCATGGGTCTACATTCAGCTGCCTTTCAATAAGGAAAACTTAAGCTGGGTAGTGGTGGCACACACCTTTAATGCCAGACTTGGGAGGCAAAGGCAGATGGATCTCTGTGAGTTTGAGGCCAGCCTGGTCTACAAAGTGAGTTCCAGGCAGCCAGAGTTGTTACACAGAAAAACCCCATCTGGCCCCCTGACCCCATAAAAAGGAAAACATTTTAATAAAAAGTTTTGAGAACTTGGCTGTGTACATGCAGAAGACTGGAGGTAGAAACCTATCTCTAGTTATAAAACTCAAATGAATAGTTAATTATAAGACATTAAAAAAAACTAGGTACCTTAGAAAAAAAAATGTTTCACAATATCAGAAAAGACAAAGCCTTTTTATATCTTTAGAACAAAACCCTGAAAGCACAGGAGGAAAAAGAAAATTTAGAGAAATGAAATTATATCAAATCTTTTTCTGAACAACAATATAAATAACAATCAAGGAAAAGAGAAAACGTATGAATGAGAGATTCTGCAAACTATAGAGAAAAGTTAATGAATAATAATATTCTGAATACATCAGCAACTCATAGTTTAATAACTATAAATAAATAAAATTAAAAGTGGGGAAAATGGAGGTAATATGGCTAAGTGGGAAAGTGCTTGCCAAATATATGTGAGGGCACACACTCAGTCCTAAACACTCATAGGGGAAAAAAGAAGGGGTCTCAAAACCAAACAAAAACATGACTAGCTGGTGTTAAAACTGTTCAAAATCATTAATTTTCAGTGAAATGTAGAACACTTCAGTAAGACTGACTCATATAAAGCATAGTTAACAATATGGAGAAAAAAAGAAATTTTGTACAATATTGATGAGCATGCAAACTGTTACAGTTACTATTGAAAACAGTATGGTGACTAGGAAACATTTGCAATTCCATTACAGAGGATATGGTGTCTCCTAATGCTCTCCATAGGCACTACACAAATATGGGCACAGACATGCATATAAGCAGAACACCAACACACATAACATAGAAATAAATCAATCTCTTTAAAAAATAGAACTAACATGTGATCCAGTAACTATCTAAAGGGAATCCATCTGTCACGATAATATCAGCCCTTCCATGTTTCTTACAAAACTGTTCACAATAACCAAAAAATAGAAACATGAATCTAAAAACTGTTCAATGGATGAAGAAAATGTGGTATATATACCCAATAGAAACTTCTGAGCCATTGAAAGAACAACATTCAATCACTTTCAAAAATATAGATAGAATTGGAAAGTATTCTGATAAATTAGATAAGAGATACAAATAGATACAACTAGTGCATGATCTTACTCAAAAGTAGAATTTAGAAATTTACCATGTTTGAGAGTAAACTGTGGTTATCAGCAGCTGGGAGAGTAGGGAAAAGAGAAGAATAGGAAAAGATGATCCGTGGGCACTAAGTCATCAGTGGACAGGAGTTAGCATTGCAGATGTGTGCTATCACAGACCAGTGGAATTGCATAAGTTGTGTTTCCGCAATTCTAAAACAAACATACAACAACAAACCAGGCACAATGATATACACCTTTAATCTGCATACTCAGGTAGCTGAGCGAGGACAATGGTAAGTTCAAGGTCAGCTGTGAGAAATTCACAGAAAAAATGGTAGACGAAGGGATTTTGAATGTTACTACATAAAGAAATGATACATGAGAAGACAGAGAGATTTAATATGATTTAAATATTACTTAATTAGTACACATGTAAAACATAAAGTGGTATTGTCCTCATTTTTAAATTATCATGTTTTAAATGTCAATTTCAATTAAATTTAAATGAAATCTTTAAAATCACAAAAGAAATGCATATTCAAATCCAAAATACAATTTCCATTATATCCTACAAGTTAACTAACAGTGCTGAAAATAAAGGTTTAGGTATTATCAATTAGTATTTTCAAAGAGTTTTCAAATATTATCCACAGTGAAACTGATCGATTCCAAGACCAGAGAGATTGAAAATTGAAAATGCAAAATGTGTGAAGAATTCTTAACCTGTGAGGCATCTGTAATTGTCAGTTTACTTATCTTCACAAACAGTAGAAGCCTTGTAAGATTCAGGTAAATCAGAGACAGTATGAGTTCTGTTTACAAGCCATCATCCAGAGACGTTGAACTACCTTATTGCATTCACACATAATGACCAGTCTTTGACTCTTATATGAATTAAATACCTTTTATGATGAAACACCAATGACTTGGCTTTTTGAATAAGGTTTGTTCTTGAGATTTTAGTCTGCATGCAAATGCTTATTTGCATATGTACTATTGTTGCTTGATGGACACTTGAATATAGGCAGACTTTCGCTTTGTTTTGCACTCTTTTTTGGCTTGCTTGGTTTCACTTCTTTGAGATAGGGTCTTACTCTTCAGCTCAGGCTGACTTACAGCCTCAGTGATCCTCCTCCTGCTGTCACCTCCAGAAGGCTGGCATTCCAAGAGTGAGAACAGTAGCTCTATACATTTTTGATATCTTGTGAGAGAAAATGAGTTGCTTTTGTTTTTGTTTTGAATGTTCAAATTTGCTAAGTGTCTTTGAAAGAAAATGTCTAAACATGCATTCAAGGAAGTTGTGTTTCTACAAGAAAAATGGGCAACTAAAATACTGCATGGAGTTTTTCCCAAATTCTCTGAATTTATTAAATAATAAAAGACAATCTTTTCAAAAGTACACTTATCCTGTAGCCTGTGTATTTAGTATTTAGGGTAATGTGAAATAAAAATAGTAGAATATGTACTAGAATTTAAGGTGTACCCTCCACTCTAATACTGTGGTTCCACTCTTTTTTTCCTTAAAGTTATATTTTTTTATTCAGGAATTTATTTTTAAAGTATTCATGATATCTGGTAATAAATATCTCGGTTTCCAGTAACTTCTTAGCAGAAGATGACACTTTCTACAAACAAAGCTAAAGAAAATGTTTTAATTTTGCATTTTTGCTTTCATATAATCTGGCTTACAATGCATTTTCCCAAATATGACTTGGTTTAGTATAATAACAAAAAGCAATTCATGCTTTTAAGGGAATCTGTTCTTGTTCTCTTCTCTGCCTTCAGGGATTGGAAGAAAAGGTTCATTTATCTGAACTGAGTGTATTAGATCATCGCTTAAAATAAGTTGCGATAGCACAACTTCCTTTTGTGACTATTTTAAGCATAACTTTCTTTGGCGATATTCCATGCTCAAAATGTGCTAATATTTAATAAAGTAAATGTTTATAAAATATATAGTTCTCTTATGACATTCTTGTAATAAATGAGTATTTGAATGCTTTATTCAATTAGAGGTTTTTCACATAACTGGAATTTCTTTGTACCTCTCTAAAACATGTAATTCATGAGAGAGTCCTATATGCATTAAAAACAGTTTGTGTTTATGTAGGCATCCACCATTTCAATTTGTATAAATCACTCCAGTGGTAAAAGGTACTCCACGGTAGCCAGCAAGTGTTGAGATGTAGTACTTCAGCAGTGTTTAGACCCATGGGTTTGCATTGGCTCAGTGCCCTTCAGTAATGATCCAGACTACTCTGTGAAGGCAACCACACATGTAGGGACTCGGAGGACTGAAGGTGTCCTTTGTGCACTTTAGAGTTAGAGCAATCTACAGCATATAATTGAGTTATGAGTGTCTGGTTGTTAATATTTTCCCAAGGGAAATTGAAAAAAAGTCTGTGCAAAGCACTCAATTGAAGACAGCAAAATTTATCATATAATGTGAATGTCAGCATCATATACTAACAAGATTGTTCCCACTGAAAAGTAGTCATTGTCATTCACAATTACAGAAGCACTTGTTGATTATAGTAAGAACAGAAATGCAACAATTATATTAAAATGAATTAGGAAAAACGTACTTAATGATTCCCTTCTTTACTCTTGGTCAGGCTGGTTTTTGAGCCAAGGACAGCGAATCGTGAAAATGTCAGCTTAGGTTTTTGGAACATTTTTCAGTACCTAGAAAATAAATGTTATGAAAATTGTTTTGTCATCTTTTAAATGTTCTGGGATTTAGAGTAAAAAGGCTCTGTCTGTGTTATTTTCCTTTTTTGGCAGTGGGCGGGTGGAGGAATGATTATTTCTGTAGAGAATAAAATTCAGTGCAAGTATAAATGTAATATGTATCATGGATGTGATGTTTCATAATTTAATCAGGATTTTCACAAACTGGTCCTTCAGTAAGGGGATAACCTGTGTATTCCTTCTAGGACAGGTTTTGAAACAGATAATGAACATTGAGTTTTGTCTTACTTCAACACTAGATCGAAATGGATATTTAAAACCACATAGAAGTGACCCTGTTTCAAGAGAAGGACATAGACTTGTACCAGTTGCTTAGTGCTTGTATGTATGTGTGTGTATTTTGTTAACCCAGACACCAACACTGAGATAAGATTCGTGTATGGAATATTAGTGAGTGTTTCAATTCAGCACTCAGGAGAGGGAAACATCAGTAGCAAAGATGGGGTTCAGTTCCAGCAAGGGCCTCAGCTGGCAGACCCAACTGAATGTGGTAATCCTTTTAATACATCCTGCTAACAGTACTGATATAAAAATATCAATCAACAAAGGTTTTATTATTATTTTTTTCTCACATCAAACCATTCATCATGGCCACTGGAATTAAAAATTTTAAAAATCATGTCTCTGTTGCTGGAGTTTTCTCCAGTCCTGCCTGGCCCACAGTCAGGACAAATCTCTCTCACCTGCCAGTCCTGCAGCCGCTTAGACCCAACCAAGTAAACACACAGAGACTTACATTGTTTACAAACTGTATGGCCATGGCAGGCTTCTTGCTAACTGTTCTTGTGTCTTAAATTAACCCATTTCTATTAATCTATAAGTTGCCACAGTGGCTCATGGCTTACCAGTATCTTACATGTTGCTTGTTATGGCGGCAGCTGGCAGCATCTCTCTGACTCAGCCTTCCACTTCCCAGAATTCTCTTCTCTACTTGTCCCACCTATACTTCCTGCCTGGCTACTGGCCAATCAGTGTTCTATTTATTAACCAATCAGAGCAACACGTTTAACATCAGAACATTCCACAGCATGTCTCTCCACTGTGTATGCACCTCTATCTGTCTGTTGCCTGGGAGCTTGAGTCAGCGGCTTCTAAGGCTTCTGACTCATCTTCACCCTGTTTCCAATGCTTCTCTCCTTAGTTAAGCATCTCCTTGTTACTTCACTTGCTCTGTCTCTGCTCTCTCTTCTTTTCCTCCATCCCAGTCTCTATCCTACCCCCTGCCTCCCTTTCCTTACCCAAAACCTACCTCTGTTTCTTCTAAGTAACCTGTTAATGCCTTGCAAAATGAATAATCTAGTCACAAAGGTTTGCCTTTACTGAACTTTCCTGTGACTCCTCACTTTGGTTCGTCTCCTTTGGATTCCTGAAGGCATTCATCCTGATGTAGTCTCTTGTAACAGATGGCTCCCAAGGCTTGGCCTCACCACCAGCTTAGGGTTTCCATTCACTATAGCATTCCATGAGTTTATAGGAGTGCCAGGTGTCTTATCTTGTGTAATTATTAAAACACCCCTGTAGATGAACTTCTAAACAGTCTTATTAAATAAGAAACACAGAGCCAAATACAAGAGATCAGAGAAATAGCGAATAGCCACGACTAGCCTTAGCTTACCACCATAGCGAATAGCCACGACTTGCTGTAGCTTCCCCAGCAAGAGACCTTCTTCTTGTCTAAGCTGTGCTTTTATTGTCTTCCTGTTCTTCTTCTCATCAACTCCAAGTCCAGCCACATGACTTCCTCTTCACTGCTTGTCTATACAGACCTCCAGATCTCTATGGTTGGTACTGGGATTAATGGTGTGTATCATCATGCTTGGCTGTGTTCTTGACCACGCAGAGACTCTACCTGCCTTGTGATCCAATTAAGGGCCTGTGATACCACTGCCAGACTTCTGTTTATGGCTATTTGACCTCTGATCTTCAGACAACTTTATCTATTAACATATAAATAAAATACCACATTTCAGCACAAATAAAATAACACACCCCCACCCAAGTATATGCTCCTTAAATGTAGGGTTCTTTCATATTGTTCATTCTGCCTTAGAAATTGTTCATTTCTGTGCTTTTCTTAAAGGGAATAACTAATTTATGTACTGTACTTAATGAAGAAACTTTCAGTTAACAATCAAATAACTATAAATATACACAGTTAACATGCTGTGTAAGGCAGCCTTGTCTTGTTTTTTCAAACTCCCCACAGTTTTGGATTTTCAGTGCCCAGTCTGTTGAGCATTTGTGTTGGGGCCCATGACGGTATAGGCTCTTATGCCCAAGTGCCTGGCGGATGCAGCTGCTCACTTTGTGTTACAAAGAAGACGAAAGTATGAAGAAGAGAGCAAGGAGCTCCCTAGCACTCAGCTGTTTCCCTACCCTTCAGTTTGTGAGCCATGGTCTTACCGTGAAGGTCAAGCTGACCTTGAAGTCACTTTGCAGTCTTAATCAAGTTCTGCTGTCCTGGCAGTGTCATTGGTTGAGGACTAAGCATTTGGACACATTGCAGATCTGAAGTATAGTATGAGACTAAAAAAATGGAAAGAAAAAAGAAACAAGTCTTTACAGCATATATTTATCCTAGCAAAAATATTTCCTAATCATACTAGAGTACAGAGCTTAGTGGCTATGGAGGTGGTGCTCAGCGTTCTACTGAGGTCCCAGTTCTTCCTGTCTGTCAGATATTCTTGATGTCAACACTGTCCTCACGTGGGTGCAAGATGATTTCAACAACACAAGCAGTTCACAGATTGATCAAGATACAGAAACAGGAGAAAAGATTTACATGTATTATGGTCCATTTATGGGATAGCCTTGGTGTTAGCATTATCTTTACCTTGATACAAAATTTGTGCAACAGTATAAAATGTTCTTATTCAAAGATATAGAATGAGAATGGACTTGCATGTGCTGTGGGTAATAATATTTTGTTTTATGCGGTAAATATTTGCAGTATAGGTGACATTGTTTGTAAAATTAAAATAATCAAAACTGACTTGGTAAAGTAAGAACATCTTTGGATGTCACTGAATATGTTTTTAGCATAATTTAGATGAGACAGTCTTACTTGCATTGTTTTGGTTTTAGTAATCTTGAGTCCTGAAATCACTGCTGCTCACTACATGGATAAAGCTGAAAATGTTTTATAAATGAATGTACTTTGAATATTTTTTTCTATTATCCTTTATAGGACACTTTTTTCTTCATTTCTTACACCCATTGAGCTTCTGCTATTAGAATGAATACAAAACTCATTCTGTAGTAGAATGTAAAATCCAGTTTTTATATAAATGTTTGCATGATTACCAACTTCATTAATTTTAATTTAGGATGAAAGACATAACATAATTATAAAATATTAGATGTGCTGTGGAATGTCTTTCTGTATGCTGTGAATATGTGTTGCTCTGATTGGTTGATAAATAAAGCTGTTTGGCCTATGGTAAGTTAGCGTAGAGGCAGGCAGGAAATCCAGTAGAGAGACAAGAAGAAGAGAGGCAGAGGCAAGGGAGACACCATCCCACCATCCAGGGAGCAGCATGTAAAACATACCTGTAAAGCTACAGAACATGTGGTAACATAAAGATTAATGGAAATGGGCTGAGTTTAGTTTTAAGAGCTAGCTAGCAAGAAAATTGAGCCATAGGCCATGGCCATACAGTTGATAATTAATATTAAGCCTCTGAATGATTATTTTATAAGTGGCTGTGGGACCATGGAGCCGCAGGACTAGGCAGGACACAGGAAAACTTCCAGCTACACAAATGATACTTAAATATCTAAAAGGAGAGACAGCTCATATATCACAGGAGGAATACAGAGAGGAGAAAAAACTCCATCATCCTTAGATTTGAACTAATTCAATATAGATGAGAGATTTTTTTGAAATATGGATATTGGTTAATTTTAAGTGGTTCATATTTGAAATTGGATCTTGATAAGTATTTTCTTTTGTTCAGTTAGGATAGGGAAAAACATGTTTAAGAAATAAAATGTCAAAAAATCTTGCCTCTTCTATGACTAGACTTTCTTTTTTTTTGGTTTTTCGAGACAGGGTTTCTCTGTGTAGTTTGCGCCTTTCCTGGAACTCACTTGGTAGCCCAGGCTGGCAGACCTTCTTGATTAAAATAAGGGAGCTGAGATTTCCTTCCAAAGCCATCAACAGCTTGTCCCATTTCTACAGTCATAAAGTACAGAGAAGAACGTCAGTGGACAGGAGGTCAACCATGCATGGGCAGTTTATTACTCTTCTATAAAGGATGCAGTAAGAACATGTTGCATTATGTGAAATTTTCCAAACAATCAATAAAAGTATTTTGTTGGGGAAAAAGTGATGTATTTGGATGTCAAGTTGACAAGATGGTTAACCTTGATGGCATTTAAAATCACCATGAAAACAAATTTCTGGGCATGCCTGTAAGGGATCATCTAGGTTAGGTTCATTGAGGTGGGAAGATCCATCCTAAATGTGAACAGAGCCATTCCATGGGCTGGGGTACCCAAAGTGAATAAAAAAAAGAGGAATAATTAAAAAAAGAACATCTTCAGTATAGACATTATAATAATGACCATACTTGGCATTTTTAAAAGAGCTTAAGGAACTATGGTTTCTAGACATGTGCTATTGGTTACTTTGACTGTAAATGAAGATTTTCTTCCTTCTCAGTCAACTTTAATCTGTACTAGTAATGATTCACAGGAAAGCTGGAGCTCTCTATGTATAAACTTTCAGTAGTAATATAAAAACTAATTCTCTTCCTTCATTTCACTTCTTTATTTTTACATCATCATGGCTGACAGTGTGATGAAATATCTAATAAATTCTGTTTAATTGTGTAAATTGGTGAGACTCCTAAGTTAATGAAATTGGGACATTTTTCTGTCTGAAAATATTAGGTGTTTTGGACCCAGTTCAAGCCTGTAAGGGTAGAGTGAATCTCACTCTAGATGCAGGCAAGTGTCACGGAAGGGTCTATTATACTGCACTACTGGAAAATGCCACTTCCTGTCTTCTGGCCTTGTCAGAAACTTAAAGTTGACTTCCCTTCATAAACAGATCCCCAGTTTCCAAGTCTGTTGTTTGGACATGGATGGGATAATCTAAATGAGTCTTGCCTATCAAATTTAAAGATTTTTGCATCTTTGAGCTACACTTCACTTAAGATTTTGCCTCAGTTAAAATTTCCCTTTGATCATCAAATTATACTCTCCAACCCCAAAAATAAGATCTCAAAAGAATGCTGTTTTAACTCCAAAAATGTCATGGAAGAGTTATTGTACATCATTCATGAAGTATTCCTATTGGAATTGCATGGGTAAGAAAATACTAATACCCTTGTTATTAGCCTCTGAAATATTAATAGAATCTATCGAGTACATTATTCTTGTTACCTATGATTTTTCACTAGTATTTTTGTTGATTCCAGCAAAACTGTAATTGGGAATTTGTTTAACGATAATAATGTACACATTGACCCATTTTTAAACAATCTCCAGAATTAAGTTAGTTGCTTTATTTGGAAATAATGCCTAATCATCTTTAAACTTTTATCCAATTAATTTTAAATTGTTTTCTCTTGAAACTGAGATATATATATATATATATATATATATATATATATATATATATATAAAATGTTCAGTGAATTCGAATTGATGCAAGTAGTAATCCAAAGTAAATTGACCCTTGGCTTTTTACCTACGATAAAGTATAGAAATAAAAATAATAAAAATTTCTTAGGTTGACTGTGCAAACTTATAACTCTATCACTAGGAATCTTGAGTTAGGAGGATTCTGGGTGAATTAGGTAGGCCTCAACTAAATAGTGAGACACAGTTTACACACACAGATACAGAGAGAGAGAGAGAGACACAGAGAGAGAGAGAGAGACAGAGAGAGAGACAGAGAGACAGAGAGACAGAGAGACAGAGAGAGAGAGAGAGAAAAAACAATTTTAAGTAAAGTAAAAAAGCAAAGCTTGTAAATTGGAACCCAAGAAAAACCTAATGCTTAAATCTCTACTTACAGGATTACAGGACAATCAGTATAGAACTTAATTTTTTTTCTCTATAGGGTATCTTAAACTTACTTTTTATGTAAAGTACTTTTTTTTTCTTTTGGGAAAAACTGTTTAATGTGACAAAATAATAAATGTGCTCTGGTGTTTTTTTTTTTTTTTTAAGATTTCCTGTGATTTTCAAAGTGAGAAGACAGCGTATCAAAACAACATAAGTTTTTAATCCTTCCTCACAGAACTTCTTGTTTTTGTTAAACAACCCTAGACAATTTATATTGCTAAAGTAAAGCATTGACCCTGGCAATTATTTAAGGACTTAATCTTTGTGATTATTGAACAATAACAACAAACAAACAAAACCAGAATCTTTCAGAATGAATTACTGAATTAAAATGAAATTATTTGAGTTAAAACTTTTAAACTCTAAGAAAATCGAAAGTTTCAGCTAGACTATAAAGTGATTCTAAGCTTATCAATATGAGAGATTTTTTCTTCCATTTCCAATGACGATGTAGCTTTTTTCTTGCCCTTCCTATCCAGTGTGAGTAATTACAAAAGTATTTGATGTAGCTGAAGTTCATCAAACTATGCCCTTATTTTTTTAGCACGTATGAAATAACTGAGTTTGTAACTATAAATCTAATGTCTTTGCTGGAGTGTTTAAGCGCCCTTCTATGCTAACATGAAAAGGGCCTTTGCTATTTCCCTTTCCTCGGGGAAGTTTACAACTAAGTTCTATATGAAAGGATCCTGCCTTGCTTTTTTTGTGCTCAGTATAATAAGAAATTCCTTTATAAATAAGAATGGCCTCTGACTGGAGTTCTATTCACTCCCTCTGTGGCTGCACAAAGCTGCTGCACACAATGCTTCACTCTGTGAGCCTGTTATGTACAGAGAAGAGAATTGGGGTAAATAACCTCTTCACCTAAGGTTGCTACTGATTGAAGAAAGACACCGATTTTCCTATTTAATACATAAAATTAAGAGATATAAATCCTCAGAACCAAGCAGATAGCATAATACATGAAGTTTTTATATAAGACACTCTACTTACATTCATGCTGTTTAATTTTTCCCATTGCCTACTGAGCACAAGCTGTCCTGTAATCAGAGCTGCAGAACAATTGTCCTGTTCATGGATGTGCTGGCTCCTTAGCTCAGTGCCGATATGCAGGTCCCATCTGGTCACTGTAATGGACTGTCAGACGCGGGGCAGACGACTCAGTCCCCTCCAGAACTCTGGCCAGAATCCTATGCTTCCAGTTCCAAGGGAAATTTCCCAAAGCCCATTCTTCAGTGCTCAGTATGTGTACATTACAGGTCAAAACGAGGGTGGGAAGAAGAGATGCCCATTCCATTTGCCATCACTAGTCACCAAACCCCAGTAAGTCACAGACTCCTTAAGAAGGCAATGGAATATAACAGTATAACTTGAAGAAAATGCACAAGAAAGGCTTAGAATAAAGGGATGAGCAAGGACTGAATGCAGATAATAGACTCAAGTTATGAAAGCAGATATAAAGCTGTTTTTCTGCACAGCTTTGGAATGAGCTGACTGTTGTGATGGGGCCTGAAGAATCCACAGGCATACCTACAAAGAAGCTGTGGTAGGGTGGGCTGTGATGGATATGCCGCAGCAGCCTGAAAACCCAGTGCATCATTATATACAGCTGAAAGAGAGGCAGGCTACCTAAAGTGGTTCCTGCAGGAAAGCAGTCTCGAGCTGCAGTCCTATGGGAGGAGGAAGCTGTGGTTGATACACTCTGCATATACTGTCAACATAAGTATTCTGACCAGGGAAAGGCCTGCTATTCCATGGATCTGAGGCAGTGAGGTCCTTGACATGTCAGTGCTCATGTCAAAAATACACATTCACTCAGAACATTATCTGCTCCACAGTCATGGATATTTTGGGTTTGGTGGATACGTGCTTAAAATATATTCACTACTGAACGTGTAAGATCTAACATGAAGTTCCACAGCTCCATTCCGAAGGCTAGTCTAACTGCATAGTGGTTCACTGAGTGGTAAAGAAGTTAGATCTGGTTGTTTTGGGTGTGTGTTGCTTTTTATTTATTTGAATGGTTTTCTTAATAAAGTTTATACAAATTTTAGAAGTTAAAAAGGAAGAAATAAACAGTATTCCTTACAGATTTTTAGGAAGGCATGGACAAGAGTAATTGGGCCATAAGTGGAACATTACCAAACCATTAGTGTGTTTCTTAGAATTTATTTTAATTTTTTTGTTAGTGTTTTTCTCTCTGTCTTGCAACACATGCTTTTGATCATCTACTACTGTGTTCTCCTCCTCCTCCAGATACTGCAGGTACTGTGGAGAATAAATAGGTCGGGCTGTCTGTTTTCACAGTGCAACTTATTAGATGAGAAGTAGTTGATGAAGAAGAAAAAAGGGAATGACTTTTTTTAAATTGCTTTATTATTTTAAATTGTGGTGGGATTCCTGGGAAGCTACTTATACTGGTCAAGGAAGAAGATTTCCTGGGAATATGTTAGGAGACTGACAGCTGTCTACCCAAGACAGAAGGTTAGATACCCAGCTGTAGACAAGCTCGGCCTGGATCCATCTTGTGAACTGAAAGTATTTCTGGGAAATTCTATAGCTCTGCCCTTACATGTAGGTTAAAATGGAACTAACCGAGTAGTCAGACTTTCGGTCTGTAACAGTTCCTCCCCGTGGTAGTTGTAATCACTCAAGCTTTACCTTTTGCCCACATTTTGCCTTTCAACATTTATGAGTTCAAGTCCACCTCAGTGTCTCCTTAGGACCCAGAGTGATCATTGTTCTGTTTACTGCCCAAATCCACACCTCATTAGCTCAACATTTTCCCGACTTTGTTACAATCAATCTTACATTTGCATCCTGCCCTTTGATACAAATGTCTGCTGTCTCTGTGGTTCTGAATTTTTGTCTTTAATTAGGTTTTATGAACACATTGCAACATCCTCTCTGGTGTCCTATTCAGTCTTTTGGCCTATCTGAATTAGGCCAAAGGACATTGGACCAACCTTATGCTTGCTAGCTTGAGTCAGTTAAAGTGCCTCTTAAAGATAAAACAAAGAGCAGATATAATTGGGATTTCCTCTGGATGTTGTTATAAGGACTTATCATTATTTGAATGTTTCTGTAATTTCCCTAACATTAACTACTTAAAAATAAATTGGGTGACATTTTCACCTCAGTAAATTACAACTGCAAATGAATTAGATGAGTTGTAAATAAAAGATACTAATGAATCTCATATTTATGAATGAAGTAATAATTGTAGTATTTTGTTCTAAGTTCCTTAACTAGTTTTCTTCACAATTAAGAAAAATATTAAAGAAATTTAAAACTAGAACTATTGTTATGATATATTCATACAAGTAGAGCATGGGTCGTATTTTCAAATTCATGTGTGAAATTATTAGAAGATCTCTTTTAAGATATATTTTAAGAATAATGTGAGTCTTTGCTAAGTGAAAGAAATTATCTGTGAATGATTTTCTATGAGAGCCACCAGTAAAACAGTCATGTGTGCTTTTTTTTTAGTCTGCTTAATGCAACTTTTGATATGCTAGGATTGTGACTGAGTACTAAGCACAAAAAGATACAAATAATACTTTATTACTAATAAAATTAGAGAGCAGTAAGAATACTGATAGCCAGTGTTTCAAACCCATTCACATTGCTTAACCACAGTAGAACTGACTTTTATAAATAACATGCTTCTATATCCTTAAACATCATCTATCTTTGCATCTATCTCTCCATATATCTACCATATATCTATCATCTCTCTCTTCTCTCCCTCCCGTCCTTCCTCTTTCTCTCCCTCCATTACCTTCTCACCCTCTCTCCTTTCTTCCTCCCTCCCTCCCTCACTCCCATCCATACTTGCTTTTTACATTCCCTCTCTCCTCCCTCTCTTCTTCTCTCTTTCTCTCTATCTTGCTCTTTCTCCCTCATGCCCTTTTCTTTCATTGATGTTTAGAAACAGTGTCTTACCAGGATGGTATCAAACTCACTACCCTCTTAAATGGACCTCACTGCTGCTGAGATTATAGCATGTAGTGACATGCCCATAGCTTGGATAACTATTTTATTTGCCATGTCTATTTCACTTTCCTTGTTTTTACTTTATCCTGAAAAGATTGTGATTGTGTAATTTGGGACTATGTTTCACCTGATAATGAATTACTAAGTTCCTTCCATATTTATTTCCATGACTTTCATTCGCTGATACTTGGTTGCTGGCTATTCCCTAAAATTATGTGAAAGGAAAATGACAAAACTTCAAGGCATTTCTGAGTAAATGGCTTTTCTGGATCTCAATGTGACTCTTATGTCACAGTGAGTTCATCACTGAGCACGTTGCTTGCTTGCCCATTGTTCTGCATACACCACTGATTGGTAGATTACAAAAAATATTCTCTAAATACAGCAATCTTTCTTTGTCTTGAAATATCAACTACTCCATTGTATTTTTCTATTAAGAAAGGGTATTGGGTGCCATCTTCTGTTTTTCTTGGCTCAGAGATAATATATTCCAGATTGCACTATGGTGATCATATAATAAAACACTGGTGACGTCTAACTACTTTGTATACTTCAGGCTTCACCAGGTCCTTCATCATACTACCATAGAGTAGGTTTTCCTTCAGCTGCTACAACATTTTTCTGCAGATATCTGTGTGAAACATAATAAAAGAGTGTGGACACAATGCCATGTGTCGTCTCCACCTTCTGTGCATGTTCCTTGTTTCTTCTTGCCACAGCCAACAGAGGTTGTCTGCTCTGTAAATTAGAATGGACTACCTCAACCATCTCAGCCACAGCCAACAGAGATTGTCTGCTCTGTAAATTAGAATGGACTACCTCAACCATCTCAGCCACAGTCAACAGAGATTGTCCACTCTGTAAATTAGAATGGACTATCTCAACTATCTCAGACCTGCTTTGCAAACCCATCCTGACACAAATCAAAACCGTTTAAAAAGAAAAGAAACAGATAAACAAAAAAACATAAAAACATTTTCTGAAACATAAATTAGTGCTGCCAACCACAATGGGAGGGTGGGGCTCTGCAGCCAAAAGCTCTTCAGCCCTTTGCCCAAACTACCTTTGATGCACGATGGGTAAGATTCTCAGATTTGGTGACATGAAACTCGGATCAGAATATCATGATCTAGATTTGTGCCTTTTATAGTTTTATTTATTTGCTATGTGATTAAGCTTTTGACATGAAAATGAAGAAAGGAAGTACGTCTATTTTTAGGGATATTGTGATATTTAAGTAAGCGATAATTCTAAACTATTTAGCTTTTTGACAGATGTTTCTGAGCTCCATGCATGCTAAATGGGGTGAACAAATTGACTCTAGTCCCGCATGAGTGACAGAGAGCTGCTTCTACCACTTCACCACACATTTCTGTAGAGAACTTCCACTTGGAAAAACAGAAAACAAAACAAAACAAAACAAACCATGATAACTGCAACAAATGCTAACTTGAAGTTCTGTTGACATCACAACAGTAACATACAGTCTTTTGAAGATAACTTGTTACTATAGATATACAAATCAAGGAAGTTAATAAAATGGATGCCCCCTTCACAGTTTCATTTAGAAAGTTCTCAGAGATGGTTTTGGAAAATATTTATGTCTGACTCCAAGTCTTGGTTAGATGTTTATTCTTCAGTGTTACACATTTTCTTTTCTAATCAGAATTAGATGTTTTGAATATGCCTATTCTAATTTACCTTCAACTGTTCTTTCAGATTTATTGGCCTGCTGCTAAGGAACGAGGGGAACTATGTAAATTAGCTGGAAAAGATGCCAATGTAAGTATGAAACTTTAAAATTACCTCCTCCAATCAGATACTAACAGTGAAGTAAATTTTTATTATTCACTTTTATTGAATAATAACATTAGTATGCTACTTTTGCTACTAAACTAACATTCTCTGTATGGATTATTATGGTAAACAGGGAATGGTACTTCACACTTGTAACCCCAACATTTGAAAGTAGAAGCAGGAAAAT
Organism: Peromyscus maniculatus bairdii; assembly: GCF_049852395.1. Lineage (NCBI taxonomy): Eukaryota > Metazoa > Chordata > Mammalia > Rodentia > Cricetidae > Peromyscus > Peromyscus maniculatus. Next base: position 30,847,610 of record NC_134854.1, read on the forward strand.
TAGGAGTTCAAGAGTAGCCTTTGTAATGTGGTGAGTTTGATAGTAATCTGCACTACATAAAACCCTGTTGGAAAAATTCAGACAAATAACAAACAGAAAGATTAATCTTTATATAAAAATATTTCTACCTTACAAAAAGCATCACTAATATTTACAACAGTCCAAAGATAGAGGAACAATATATTCTAACATAATAACTCTAAATATTATTTTCTCTAGGAAAACTAGATTAGAAACAAATCAAAATAGTCAAATATAAACCACCAGGAAAATTTGTATTTCTATGAATCTATCCTTTACACTTGTGTGTATTTATTTTGTAAATGTCAACAGAATCATGACCTAGCATCATAAATGTGCAGCGGACTTCCTTTCTCTGAGCCGAGGTTAAACTCACAGCACACACAGGGCTTTCTGTGAGTGGTGACTTAGAAATGGCAAGGGCAGCTGAGAATGGAAGGTGAGGGAGTCCGGCATAAGAATTACAGGCAACTTACTCCAAAATTTAGTCATTGCACAAAATGACTCATAAAATATAAACATGTGGTCATCATAGAAAATTCTAGGAGGGTATGGTGCCTCATACTCATAATACCTTCACTCAGGTGTCTGCAACAGAAGGATTGCCACAAGTTCGAGACAGCATGAGGTACAGAATGTGATCCTTCTCTGAAAATGAAACCGCAAATGGAAAACTCAGGTTTAAACTGCCACATAGCCCATTGCAAGTCCTCAGTCAGGTGGACTGAACTGCTTGTGTTTGCTGAGTTCTGCCTGGATTCCTTAGGCAGTGTGTGGCTTGTACTGCAGGCGTCCCCATTGTCAGTTTGTCTTCAGCAGCGACTGAACCCTGTTCTCCTCCCACCACCTCCTTCCTCATGTACATGCTCGGACCTGGATAGGTACTCTGTCTTGTGTTGCACGAACTGTTAGAAGGTTTTATTAATAAAAACAAACCTAGAGCCAGGTATTGGGGTGAACACTGAAAGATCAGAGAAAGACCTAACTTCACCTCACCAGTTCCTCAGCTGATCTCATTTCCTCAGAGTGGAAGCCTCTGTGGCCTCATCTGAATGGATCTCAGCTGGACTGCTGCTAAAAGCCTAAAAGCTTAACCAGGCTCTAGTTCCTGGTCCTCACGTCTTATATACCTTTCTGTGTCCTTCCATCACTTCCTGGTATTAAAGGCATGTGTCACCATGCCTGGCTGTTTCCAGGGTAGCTTTGAACTCACAGAGATCCAGATGGATCTCTGCCTCCTGAATGCTAGGATTAAAGGTGTGAGTGCCACTATTTTCTGGCCTCGATGTCTATCTAGTGGCTGTTCTGTTTTCTGGCCCCAGATAAGTTTATTAAGGTGCACAATATATTGGGGGACACAATATCACCACAGTGTTGGCCTTGACTTCCTGTACTGTTTTGATGGAAGGAAACATTCTTTTTGAGCAAAGTCTATATATCCTAAACTTCACTGAAGATGAACAGAGGTCCCAATCTTGGGCCAAAATGTGGATATCTTATGGCTCTTTTTGCAACATCCTCAAACAACAATAATATTGAGGGTTAAGCTGTGCATTCTTTTCATTTAATAATGACAAATAGTGTCCTTTATGTGAAAGCAAAACTAGATTAAAAAGTAAAGATGATTAATGTATAGCAGTATAACACAGGATACCAGATTTACTGAGAAACTAACAAGACTAAGAACATGAGTCATGCTGGCTCACTCAGTTATTCATTTATTTATCCAGTAAGGAGAGTTAAGTAACATAAATAAGTCAAGTAGGGTGATGCTGCCTATAATACAGCTACTTGGAACCTGGCAGCATGGGTATTAGAAATTGGTGGCTAGCCGGGATATTTAGTGAGATCTTATCTCAAAACAAAAAAAGGGCTAGAAGTCCAGTTTAGTGGCAGAGCACTTGACTAGTATGTGTGAGCATCTAGCTTAAATCTCACAGGCTATTAAAAATAAATCAAACAATAAAAACAAAAATATAGAACCTATATGTGTATAACACATAGGTAAAACATAAGTCTGTCTTCTAGGACCTTTCTTTCCAATACAGGACAGAGGTCTGAATCACATGATCACTTTTTTGTATTAAGTGTCTAAACCACAATAGTCCAAACAAAACAGAGTAAGTGGGCAGTCATGCCTCATTGTACATCCTGTTAGCATCAAATGTGATCTTTTTGAGGCACATTTAAGTTAACAGAAGTGCATCAGGAAATGTTAGCATCAAGTGCAATGGAAGACACTTTTACATTGACGGTACTAGAAAAGAAAGGGATTACACTCTTCTGGATATATTCCTCTTCCTCCTATGCCATGAATGGCTGTTCAATATTTCCACACTGAGCAGATGCCCATGGATGAAGAAAGAAATTCCTTATTGAACGAGTGAACATAAAATAATTTGATTATAACAGTTTTCAAAATTATTTGTCAAATAAGCAGTAGCGACATGGCAGAACCACTGTGAATTATTTTACGGTTTGTGAGTCATCTATGTTGCGCACTTGATAAAGAAGTAAGGAAAGAAAATTGCCTTCGGTTTACTAGGATAAGCTAGCATCGTTTTCCCATGAGTCAGAGGAGGGTGAACTATCAATGTCAGGAGGTGGGGTTTGCATTGTGCGAGTTCTCCCATCAGTCTGTTCACTAAGGTACACAGTAACTTCACTGCTTCTCCTGTTCAGTTAAGATGAGCGGGGATCAGCTCCTCTGGGGGTGCCATCCTTGAGCCCACTATCTGTGAGCTAGTAATCACTTGTAACTTTTATGCATGTCTACTGCTAAGCATGGATTCGAGATTTTGGAGCTTTTCCCTTTTTTACAGGGGTCTATAAAATTTGCTGTTGCATCACAAAGGCAAGAAGAGTTGTTTTCTTATTTTCAGTGCATCCTTTTCAAATGGTGTTCTATTTTAGAGCTGTTGAGAATAACTGCCAGTTTTACGTTAGCTACCTTTTTTAAAGAGCTGCTTTTCATGCCTTATAGCTATAATCTCATTTAATCCCCATTTTCTGATGAGAGGACTAGTCCCAGAAAAAACAAATGGCTCATTCAGTATCAGGCACATGCTCAGTGTGAAGGCAGAAACTGAATCCAGAAGTCTGGACAGTTCCTCTATGCTCCTAACACTATAAAATCTACATAATAGATGAATGAGGTTTATTTTTTCAATTCATTTCTCTATTCAATATCACCATAACATTGATCCTCATTGTGAACAGTATTGCATTGCTTTGACCAACGGAAAACAGGCAAATCTGTGGTTTCATTGACTTCTTTTCTGCCTCTACGCAACCTTCTCTTTCCCTCCTTTCTAGTAATTTTTACCCACTTCCAAAGAGTATGTTTAGGATTAACAAGTGTTGGGAAAGACTGTTCATTTACAAAGAGGTACTATATAACTGCAAAGTAGTGAATTATTTACTATAACAGAAGTTAACTAATTGGGATGGGGAGAGAATAGAAGGTGGAGGGGTGGGAACTATTACACTCCCTTGAACAATCATCCAGTTTAACCCAAGGAAGGGAAGGATGTCAGGGAAGGGCCATGGTTTGTTTTTGTTTTGAAGAAGGATGTTAAAAGAAAGACACAAAGGAAATGATGTAGTTTTTGTCTATACAACTCGAATTAAGCTGCTTAGTATATGCAAAAGAAAGCAAAGATGAAATTAGCCTGGGATATCTGTCAGGTTAGCCACAGATGTGCCAACCTTGATAGTGAGAAATTACAGAGAGAAAAACCATCTTCGTGCTATAAAACTCTACAATTATATACTCTTCTATTTTTACCTTTGAAGAAAGTCTAAAACTAAATGTGTTTATTGTAACAGTTTAATAAGTTCTATGTGAGACAATGAAGGGTCGCTTATGAGCATATCCTTCTCTCTTGTAGTCACTAGCAGCAGGTGACATTGCAATGTACATTCTTGTAGTTTATTTATTTACTAATTTTCAGGATTTCACTGCATACATAGTCTCTTCTAAGAGTTTTTTTTTTTTTTGCCACTTTGCAGAGTCCCATAGCCTTTCCCATGTCATAACATTTTCAAAAGCAGCTCTGCATTCCTTTGCACATCGTTTCATGGATGTTCTATTATTAGAACATGGTATATTCCCAGTATTTCCTGTTACAAATGATCCTGCATGTGAGAATGCTCACATATAAATATTGAGGAGATCGTTACCTACTGAGTAATCTTTTACCAGTTAAGGATGTAAAACTTCTTGTGTCCATAGAGTGAAACTGAGCTTCAAGTAGCTGATGATACACTCTAAGAAGGAGTCCATGGATAAAAGATGTATTTTCCTGTGTCCAGGCTACTGATGGATACAGCATACAGTGAATATACAGTGTGTATGCATGGAAGTGTAAAATAAGTATATCTAGTTTTGCTAACAAAAGCAAAAAATATTGTGTTTTAGCTTAAAATTCTTTAATTACAAGTAGTAGGCATTTTTATGATTGTAGAATTAGTTCTTTTAATTGCTGATCATTGCAGTCCCTTGTATTATAGTGTTTGCCATTTTTACTGACTATTTATAGGTTTATAAACCATAGACATGTATGCATGTTTGTGTTATTGATAAGAGCTTATGTGACACCCGCTTAAATGTGTTACAAAGGTTATTTTTACACTGAGTTTCATTAGTAGAAAATATTCACCCATCTTAGGGTTTTATTCCTCTTACAAAGGAAAACATTTAATTGGGGCTGACTTACAGTTTCAGAGATTTACCCCATTATCATCATGATGGGAACATGGTGGAATACAGGAAGACATGGTGCTGAAGAAGAAGTTGAGAGTTCTATATCTTGATCTGCAGACAAAAGAAGGACACTCTGTGTCACTGGACATGGCTTGAACATATATGAGACTTCTAGGCCTGCCCCCACAGTGACACATTGCCTCCAACAAGGCCACACCTACTCCAACAAGGCCACACCTCCTAATAGTGACACTTCCTATGGGCCAAACATTCAAACACATGAGTCTATGGGTGTTCATACCTATTCAAACCACCCACATCACCAGTTATCTTGAGGTCTAGACTTTAAATATTGAAATAGGTGTCTCTGTCATTTTGCCCTTTAAAATGTTTTCCTTTGCTATTTTACTATAACAGGTTATTTTCTTAATATATATTTACACTGATAGATTTTGTTTTTAACAAAACTGTGTGTTTGGATTTTAACATATTTATTTGATACGAATTTGCTTAAATATTTTAAGGTCTAAGCATTGTCTGCATGCTGGGTTGCATTGAGAAATGCATCAGGGGAATTATCACAAAAAAAGTAACAGAACAATACCAGTGTGGTTGTCCATCTTTTTAATCTCCACACCTGGGAAGCCAAAGTAGGATACTCTGTGATTCAAGGCCAGCCTCAGCCACATGGCATATTCAAGGCCAGCTTGAGATACATAAATCCCAGTCTCAAATAGAAAAAAAAAAGCACAATAACAAATCACTTGAGGAAAACAAACAAAAAGTATTATCACAATATTGTACAAAATGCATTCAAAGATAAAACTAGACCTTAAGTAACTGGGGGAAATACTCAGTGATGTAATATTTATGTATCATGTGCAAGTTCCTCTTAGCTTTGGGTTAATTCCTGGTATTATTGCCAAAACAAAGCTAAACACATCAAGAACTTCTCAATTATGAGTGTCTTCCAATTGCTCATACAAATGACTCAACTTAGCATTTGTGAGTTGTCAGAATTACACATTAAACTGTGCTGCATTTAATCTGAATGTCAAGATTCTAAGTCCCTCTGGTTTGTCGGTATTGGTTTAGTTACCCTAGTAGAAAACAGAATTTTAAATTTTCATCAGCAGACTTTTTTGCAAAAATTAATTTAACTTTATATTTATCTAACTTTTATGTATATGTATGCATATAAGGTGCAAAACATTAAAAGTTATAATATTACTTGAGAATTAAGAAGATTCTATTGTACTGGTGAGTTGATCCAATGGTCAAAGTGCTTTGTGCCAAGCTGGAGGGAGGACCTAAATTCAGTCCCCAAAACCCACATGAGAGGAGAGAACAGACCCAATGATCCGTCCTCTGACCAATGTACATGTACTGTGGCCACAGGTATGCACATTCATATCCATGCACACACACACACACACACACACACACACACACACATGCATTAAACACAAATGGATAAAATAAATAAGTATAAAAGTGATAATATAATAATAACAATAATAATAATTTGATGCTTATTTTGTTCATACCACCACCATACACACTTTCTAGGAAGGGCAGGTTGGTTTGAGTGAAAAGGAATTAGATGAAAAGAAGAAGGAGAAGGAGAAGGAGAAGGAGAAGGAGAAGGAGAAGGAGAAGGAGAAGGAGAAGGAGAAGGAGAAGGAGAAGGAGAAGGAGAAGGAGAAGGAGAAGGAGAAGGAGAAGGAGAAGGAGAAGGAGAAGGAGAAGGAGAAGGAGAAGGAGAAGGAGAAGGAGAAGGAGAAGAAGAAGAAGAAGAAGAAGAAGAAGAAGAAGAAGAAGAAGAAGAAGAAGAAGAAGAAGAAGAAGAAGAAGAAGAAGAAAAAGAAAACGGGGAAATCCATTGCTTTTTCAAATTACATCATTTACATGCAACAACTGGCATTGTGAGCGGTGGCTGACAAGTGAGCTGGTTCAGGGAAAGTTTAAAAGGCCGCTTCTCAAAGTTATCTTTCTTCATGCCCCAGAGAATTATGCCACCATCAATAGCCGAGCAAGTCACTGAGTGAATCAAACCAAGTTAATTATTGATCATGCCACTTAAACAAAACTTTGAAACTTTGTCCATAAAAAAGAAAGCAGCATATAATCTCTGAGATTTAAAAACATGAGGCCATTGTAAAGTACATTCATTCAGGGTTGTTTGCCTTAAATGTCTGCTCTGGGCAAAATGTAAAGTCAGAGATCTTATCTTTTTATAATGGAATCACAGCTCTCCTTCCCTTTGGCAACCAATGCTGTTCCTTAGGGTGCTGCCCTCTGCCAACACCCCCCCAACACTTCAGGGATGGCATTTTCTGACCTGTAGCAGGTAATTCGGGACTCCTGCATACCATGTTGTACTTCATGTCAGCCTAACTGGAAAGTGAATTCTAAAATGACTCCTAGAAAAGGGAATGATGGGGAATGGTCTAGATAGGATTCTGAGGGCTTTTGTTCTGTGATCATTAAAATATCACATACACATCTTAAACTTCATGCTGGCCCCTACTTGCCTTTTTAAATAGTGCTGCTGCCTCACAGACCCTATCATCCTGATTTTATAGTTTATACCTGGAAGGGGTGTTGACCTATTTATTTATGCAAGTATTTCTTTAAGATCCTTCAAAATTTCATCTAAATTCTATGGCTAGGTGATAAAAGGAAGCACTGGGTAGATAAAGTGAGTGAATTCAGCCTCATTCTAGCCACACAATTTTCATCTCCTGCCTCTGTACCCTTGCTGGTGCAGAAAAAAAAAAAGATCCAAGTAACAGGATGAATATGAGGAAGCCAAGTAAAGGCTGGGGGTCTATAAACCTCCCTCCTTAACCAGACACCATGCTTAAAATTTATGTGGTGATCACAGATGGTTTTCTACTTTCCACACTGGCTTTTCTTCTATTACTATGTCTTCACTGCTCAAAATCGTTGGTCTATTTTCCTTCTGAATCCATCCTTCCGAGTCAGTCATCCTAGTACTGGTGTGTCAGTACAAACCACAACTGCCCTCCTTTTCTTTTTGTAAATATGATTGATTTATTTTTGTTTTTGTTTGTGTGTGTGTGTGTGTGTGTGTGTGTGTGTGTGTGTGCGCGCGCGCACGCGCGCGTGCACGCCTGCTTTTCCCTATGTACACTATGTGAGTGCAGTTGCCTATGGCAGCCAGAAGAGGGTGTCAGGCCACCTGGAGCTGGAGTTACAGGGGGATGTTGATGTCTGTGTCAGCAATATTGAGACAGAACCACATGAGAGTCTGACCTTCAACACTGGGACTGTTTATTAGCACACAAAACAAAAGCCAGCCTCTCTTGCCCAGAAATTGAGGCGCCTTCCAGGAGTAAAAGCTGGTTGTGACCCTATATAGGGACAGGTTGAGGGGTTTAAGAGTCAGGAAATTGTTGCAGCCTTAAGGATCTACTTGTCTCACCCACAGCCTATTTTGGTAATCATTTGCCTAAAACAGGACAGACTATCCTTTCTGGGAGGAAGGATCACAGTTGAGCAAGGTCAAAGCCATCTGTAATCTTGAATGAATCCTGTTTTACAATTGGAGCACTCTTAGTTGTGAGTCATGAGATGTGTGTTCTAGAAACATCTCCTATATTCAGGATCTCCCACTGCCCAAGAGTGACCACGCTTTATTGGTGAGGAGTCCCTGGCCAGGCAGGAATGGAGAAACTGAATTTTTGCCACAGTTTCCTACTTTTTAATTGAACATTTGCCTGCCTTGTATACAGGAGAAACGTCTAGCGTGGATGCAAAGAGTTCTGTGGGTCTGCGGGCTCATGAATCATGTATTCATAGTTAAGCAAGTGTTTCCATCTAGTCATGGTGTCCCACAGTTCTAATCCCAGTACTTGGCAGTCTAAGGCTGGGGGCTGCTCTGAACCTAAAGGGGGCCTTATTGAATTCTTAGCTGCCCTCGGCTACACTGTTGGATTATCTCTCTCAAATTAAAGAAAAAAAATTTCTCTCAACAATTTTGTAGAGCTAAATGTTCACTCACAGTAGGTAAACTTCATATAACCTATAATGACCTGAATGAATGTTCTGAAAAACAGAGATTTGCTATTTACTAGTAAATCAATTGTAGAAAATAATCTGGAAGACAGTGACAATGTAAAAATTTTTTAGATATAAGCATGTGCAAAAAGAATGTCAGTCATTTGCTGGAATAAAAATGTTCATGAGAAAAGTTGAGGAAAGGACCAGCAGGAAATAATCTAATTTGAAAGGCTTTCCAGTGTCTAAAATGAAGGGGATTCTATGGTAGGAATGCAGATGTAGTAAGCACACGTCTGTCCAGTGTTGTGCTTGGTCGACTTTGGACAGCTGGTATTGCAGATGGTAGGACTTTCAGAAGTTTGGTTATGTGTTCATATCAGAGTAAGAGAGATTCCATGCTCTGTGATAATTTGTGTCATCTCCAATCTGAGTATATCCATTCTCTGGGTCTCACTGAATACAACTACAGAGCTTTGTGTCTTGATACTTTAATTAGCTGCAAATGTATAATTTCAAGATGTTTTAAAAATCACTCCTTCAGCCACCATCTCCGTATGGGCTTTTCATTTTTTAAGTCAGGTGTTCAAACCTTTTTCATAAATCTGTACTTTCCTTTTGTGGATAATTGATGCATTCTCAAAATAAGAAAAATGAAGGATTACCTTTTAACCATATACTAATGTTTCTCACTTTTATACCCAATAGACAGAATGTGCAAATTTCATCCGAGTACTGCAACCTTATAATAAGACCCACGTTTATGTGTGTGGAACCGGAGCATTTCATCCACTATGTGGATATATTGATCTTGGAGTCAACAAGGAGGTAATGAAACAGTAGAAAATATAATTTACTATAATGCCTATCCAACAGATTATACAAATTTGAGTAAGCATAACTTATGAGATATATAAGAATTCATGTTTCTAAACATTTTTTTTTTGGTTTTTCAAAACAGGGTTTCTCTGTGTAGCTTTGTGCCTTTCCTGGGACTCACTTGGTAGCCCAGGCTGGCCTTGAACTCACAGAGATCTGCCTGGCTCTGCCTCCCGAGTGCTGGGGTTAAAGGCGTGCGCCACCACCGCCCAGCTTCTAATCATTTTATAAAGTATACATTAATACATTTTACTCATCTAATAAGTGTTTTCTATTAAACCTGCTTCAATAAGAGAAGTAAAATTTACAATATAAACTATTACAAGCAATTGGTTTTATTGACTCTACATGCACCTGCACTTTCCATTTTAATATTTGTATACACATATTTACATATATGTTTATAAATTGCAAAGCTGTGAAAATGCATTTTACATATATGATCTTATAGTGGAATTACATTTTATAAATAATTTCATTTTGTTCTTAATATATGTGTTAATTGAAATATGTATTAACAACAGTGGACTGTAAGTAAATAGAATGTCAGTAGTTTTCTTGACTCTATGTAGACTTTCACTCACACTGAAATCATTGGGTTTTCTGAACTAAACTAATGGGATGGAAATAAAGGATATATTAATTAAAATAAATTTGTTTCAAATATCATTGAGCATTTCTAACAAATGAGAAACATGCAGATTTCAGAATTTTAACTAAAATGATTTTTTTCAAGTACTCTGTGTCATAGATTGTCATGAACATTGCATGCATTTTTTTTCTGCACTAGAAATTCACAAACATGAGGTTAGTGCCATTGTGTTCCCTAATATATATGTTAGTAAACATGGTTTCTTGTTGGTCTATCATAAACAGTCCAGCAGTGAGCTGAACCAAAGCAGTGTCTGCCCAAAGCCAGCACCCCCAGCTGAGCTTCAGCCACGTACTCTATACTGTTTCTCTGTGGGCACCTCCCTCATGTTTATGCATGTATTTCCTGTGGATAACCATGCATATGTGCAGTCTTTGTGCTCGAGAGCCAAGTCTGGGCTTATGAAGGGTTTCTTTATGTTAATTTAATGGATGCATGCCAAGATCAAACCTGCAACTGTGGCCAGACAGATTTTCCTCTCTAACCGACTCATCTAACTAGCCTTGACTCAACTGCTTGAAAGTAAAGAAGCCCTGATGGTTCAGTTCGGAACTACTCAGAGATTTGGCAACTGAATCCATCATCATTCTTTGTTGCTGGTGTAATGCTCTCCCGCCTGCCTTTGAGGAAGGACAATATATAACGGTAGCACAGGGGATAGTTACATGAGCACCCCACTGCTTGGGTGTGTACTTAGGCCTGAGACTAAAGGCTGAACTCTGAAGCTGCCCAGGGAAGCTAACAGTGTCTCTAACTCTTAAAGTCAAGCTCCCTGAAAGGGAATTTAGATATAGCTAATTACTTAGCTTGGGACTTGTCATTAAGGGCTGGGCAGTCCAATTTGCCAATTTTCAGAATAAGAGAATTATGAGAGTAGAGGGATGCTGAGACTTGGCACTTTGAGCTGATCTGGAGAGCAGACAACCTGCTTCATTATCGCTCACTAATTTTATGTTTCATTAATTTCAAGACATTTTATTTCTAGAAGATTACAGATCCTTTCCATTTCAAATAGATAAACTTACTTGGAAAGAGAAGGAGAAGAGGGAACAGTATACGCAAAGGGTTGGAGGAAGCCACCCACTGGGGGCAGCCAGTCAGATTTTTTGGCACAATGAGAGGAATATAGAAGGAACATAACATGACCCCCAGGGAGTAGGCAGAGAATTGGAAGGTGGCACTATTTAGTGGGATAATAACAGTGATGAGCTTGTGGGGAAAGTGGTGAGTTAATAATTGCACGTATTGCTTTTAATCATGGTAATCCAAGAGGGTGACTGGATCTTAACTCAGAAGGGAAGTCAAGGCAACTGTCAACAGCTTCAACAAGTAGTTTCCAGAGTCAAATTTGACTCTTTACCAGCTCCATGACTTTGTGCATATAATATAAACTTTCTAAGCTTGTTTTTATTCAGTAACGTGATAACAAGAAGAGCAAATACATATAGAGTTATTTTAAGTATCAAATAAAACAGTTATTGACAACATGATCCCCACACATATGTTCTCACAGAGACTGGGGCAGCCCACGGATCTGCATCAGCTAAAGTCCTGGAGCTAAAAGGGGAAGTGGACACTTGCCTCTATCCCTAACCCAGAAGCTATCTCCAGTTGAATAACCACTTGCAAATGAAAATTTAGTTTACTCCAAGGGAGTTTCATTGGGAAAACAAACTACTCTTAAGGGTACATCCCATGCCCAGCAGTAGAAGGCTAACAGAAAATGAACTCAAAGGCATCTTTGGAGGTTCCTTGTCTCATATTGTCATGTCAGGGCTTTTCTTAAAAAAAGTGATATTATTCTTATTTTTATATAATTTTTATATATGCATATATGCAATTTATAAAATAGCATGTATCTCTATAAGTATATCATAATATATAGTACATAAAATCTTATTGATGTTCTATAACATTGAGAATGTTTTCATGACTATCTATTAACTGCATTTGCCGAGCATGGAGGTGCGCACCTCTAATTCCAGTAGTTGGGAGGTAGAGGTGGGAAGGTCAGAGAGCATCAAAGATAGTCAGGATTGCATCTGCAGCTCCAGGTCAGCCTGGGCTAGATGAGATCAGCTTCAAGTTTAAAACACAGAAGAAAGAAAGAAAAAGAATTAAAAGTAGGGCTTGCCCCTCTAGGGCTAAGCAGCTCATCTTCAAATGGGGTGTGTGCTGATAGTCAGTGTGTTTTATAGGGTAATTAATTAGTCTTTTCCTGTGAGCCTCTCATCTGTTTACTTCCCTAACAGTGTTTTTTTTTCCTTAATGTTTTATTACATTTCAGTGTGTGTGTGTGTGTGTGTGTGTGTGTGTGTGTGTGTATGCAGGCCGTTTACATGCCTTGGAGCATGTGTAGAGGGCAAAGATCAACTTTAGAGGAAAGGGCTCTGTCTTTCCATTATGTGGGTCCTGAGGACTCTTGTCAGGCTTTGCAACACTTGTGACATTGAGCCATCTTAACTGCAGAGTCATCTTCCAGCATCTAACAATATTTCTATCTTCCAGCATCTAACAATATTTCTATATGTGCAGTCCAAGAGGTGCATTTTGGTAACTAAATTAAAGGGATTGTGCAAAGCATATCCTACAACATGGCCATTTAGAAACTTAGAGTCTCGTGCAAACTATGTTGTCTTGGGAAAAGCATTAAACCATCAGTTAGTTTCATTTTCTTTCCCTGGAGCTAATTTGGAAAGACTTGCTCTCTTGTGTCCTTCTCCAAGAGATGTCAGGAAAGTTCTTGTCCTCAGCTCCCACAAATACAAAGACGAGCTGCTCTTTGCAATTTAATAGTGTTGCATTTAAAAACAAAGGTCTGTGCAACCGTCAGTTTATCTAGTACTATGGCATTCTCCTAGATGATCAGAGTTCGATTTCCCTTACCAATGTCCCATTTGATGCCTTAGAGTCAGCAAGTCTGTTTAGCCAGTGGAAAAGAGTGTGCTTTTAATGGTTAGTAGACATTTGGGATGGCCACTATCTACAGCCCCCCCCCTCTCCTCCACCCCAGTCACTCCCCAGTCACAGTTGGGAAGCATAAGTGCATTCTTATTGGAGCTTTTTTCTATATCTAAGGTCCACTATAATTCTTCCTTAGGTGACCTCAAGTAAAGGCTGTTGGGTCTGATCATGTCCCATGAACACATTGAGACTATATATCTACAAATGTTTAAATCCGTGAGTTTGAAATTCTGAGACTGTATAAGTTCCTAGCCATAGCTGTATGACACTGAGCCAAGTACACAGCCCTTCTGCCCTGACAGTTCCACGTGAAAAGCTGGACTTATTGTTAATGTAGTTACACTGAAGATTTGGGGTGAGAATTCAGTAGACGGTGTGAGCAAGTGCCTATATCTTTATTCATACCCCTTTCAACTATTAGGCATCATTATTTGCATTAAACATGTCTGTTTTAATTTATGGAATAACAATTTCTAACCAGCCTCATTTAAATTGCTGCTACTACTTTTTAGTGAGACAGTAGTTACTATTAGTGTTGTTCAAAAGAAGAGGAAAAGATCTCAAAAAAGGATTACAACATAACTCAGGAATTAACCTGGTGTCCTCTGTCCCTTCTGCTTCATGGCCTGCTTTCTATATAATAGTAGTGTGTGGTTCTTTCTTGATGTAAGAGTGACCTGCTGTAACAGGATATGCTGTGCAGAATGCTTGCAGTGTGGGTTTCTCCTCGGACGACACTGGCTGCGTCATCTCCCTAGCTGCTGGAAGGTGCTGTGGTCATTGTTATGAGACACTGGGGATCATGGGGCTGCGTTCATTATGCAGGCATATTTTTCTTGGAAAGTTCTACATAAGATGATTTTCCTCTGAATATCAAACGTCTGCCAATGTCATTCTGTCTGTGGCCACTATTATAAAAGTAGATGCTTCTGCCAAAATAACTATGTGTCTTTCGTGCGCTGTGTTTTCATAATAGTGAAAATATTACAAGAGGATTTTTTCCCCACATGTGTCAACATCCCTGAAAAGGAACTGCCTATTTGAAGACACTTGTATGTCATTAAGCATTTTTAAAAGTCACCAGTCTTAGATAATTTGGTATAATAGAAAATGCTTAGTCACACAAATAATAATTATCATGCTGAAATGCAAATATTACATAACAAAATTTTGGGGGTTTTGTTTTATTTTGTTTTTGACACCGAGTATTACGAAATTCTTTGTGTATCAAAAAATGGTCCAGATCTCCTGATTTTCCTGCCTCGACTTCCCAGGTATCAGACTCACAGGTGTGAACCATCATGCCAGAAAGCAAATTTATTTCTTAGAAGTTAATTCGGAGGCTGGGAAGTGACTAATTGGGCAAACACTATCGCTGTACAAGTGTGAAGAGCAGTGTTCAGATCTCCAGGATCCACAGACACCCACACAAAGCTCTGTAATCTCAGTGCTTCCTGCTGTGAGGTCAGAAGTGGAGACTCAGAAGCTCATGGCCCACACTCTGTCTCAAACAAGGTGGAAGATGAGGACCAGCCTCTGAGGTTATCCTCTGACCTCCACACATGTTGCTTAATGGAACATACAGTCACACACACACACACACACACACACACACACACACACACACACACGGGGGGGGGGGGTGTTAAATAGTGGGAGAAGTTCCGATTTTATTAGCCTAAGTAACTTATTAAACTTGTGCTAAGAGTGTGACTCAGCGGGTAACATGTTTCTTGTGTGAAGATCTAAACTCAGGTCCCTACAAACTGCTTGATGCACAAATGCTGCACTCGTACACGTCTGTAACCTCCGCACTGATAGTATGGAGACATGTGGTCCCTGAGCTTGCTGGCCAGACATGCCAGCCAAATTTGTGAGCTGGGGTTCAATGGGAAACCCTGTCCCCAAAAAATAAGGTAGAACACAACTAAGGAAGTCACTTGACATAATGTCTGACCTCCACATTTATGATCACACAAGTGTGCAAGCACCCGCATGAATATGTGCACACACATGCTAAAATAGACACACACATACACAATGTACACAAGATAAAAAGGTAATATTTGAAAATACTGGTATTTCGTGTTGTATTTCTACTGGCAGTGGTCGAGACAAAATGCATTTTGAGTAAAGTGTTACTTCAAGTTGAACATTTGTGGAACCTCTTTGCAGGAAGGACCTCAGTGTGGAGTCTTGCAAGATGCAATGGTACCTAAAGGGTTAAGTTCCAGCACGATGATGCGTGCGCTGTGTGCTCAGTTCATTTTTGTCGAGTTAATGAATGGGAACCAATTCTTATCTGCTCTGTTCTTGCTGACTGTGATACATTTAAAAAACGTCATTGTGTTTCTTACCACAGGAACTCATATTTAAACTAGACATGCACAGCTTGGAGTCTGGCAGACTGAAATGTCCCTTTGATCCCCAGCAGCCTTTTGCTTCAGTAATGACAGGTAAGATCAGTGCAAACAAGTCTTCTGTCTGAGTGACTTTCTGAAAAGGCCTGTGTAGACTAACGCACATTTTCTGACTGAACTGAAGATAATTTTGGATTAGCCCTTCCCCACATGTTGGTGCCAGTCTCTGTATGAGCATCATCATCCATGAAGTGAAGGCGGAGGCAGCATTCCTTCATGTCTGCACAGAGGCTTTCTAAACAAACGTCTGACTGAACTCTCGCTAATGCAAATATCATACTTCTTTGTTCAAAAAAACTTTTACTCACCTGGTATTTTTCTAATACTCAGCTTTTACCTTTCTTTACTCAGGAAGGGTGT
Organism: Peromyscus maniculatus bairdii; assembly: GCF_049852395.1. Taxonomy (NCBI): domain Eukaryota; kingdom Metazoa; phylum Chordata; class Mammalia; order Rodentia; family Cricetidae; genus Peromyscus; species Peromyscus maniculatus. The sequence continues at coordinate 30,863,634 of NC_134854.1, forward strand.
CTCATATAGCAATTCTTAAGTAGGTAAATGAATAAACAATGAATAAAGGTATAAAATGCAGTTATATAATGTCTGAGCATCTTTTCTCCCATATTTCCATTAATGGAAATGTGATGGGTTTGTCTTTTTCTTGCTTTCTTTTTTATTTTTTGTTTGCTCACACGTGTAGCCCTTTTTATTGGCTTTATATTTGCCTGTATCTTAAATTCTCATAGAAAAGACTGCCTGGTTGAAAGAAGATAGTGCTGTATTGTCTAATTTGTGCTCTGAAGACCATCAGCAGGATCCCTGAATCATAAACATTATAAATAAGCCTTTCTCTGGATGGTTCATGATTTTAGTCTCTTCTTATTTAACTCATCTATCAAATGTTTAAGTGGATGGTAAGAGTGATGTACCATGACATTTTAATATCCACATGGTGGGAATTAGGAATTTTGCTTTGAAGTGAGTGTCTGTTTTGAAATTATACAACCCATGTTCATTTCTTCTCAGTAGATGCCATAGATGATTTTCGTCTGTTAAGCAGTATTGATGCATCCTTAATAAAAAACAAAAACAAACAAACAAAAAAACACATTGTGGATGTGGATGACCCCTCTTAGGAATCCCTGCATAACTCTAAAAATAAACATGACAGTTTTGAAATGTGGATATTCATATCAAAATTATGGCTAAATCACACTTTGTCTGACAAAATACTGACATGCTTGCAGTATAATATATTTCAAATGATACATTGCTTCCTTTTCTCTTAGGTTCCTCATAAGCTTTTCATTGACATTATCGTTTGTTCCTCTATGTCTTAAAATTTTTAATTCACAACAAAAAATTGGCATTTATCTGGTATGCACGAGAAGTGTCTTTCAATGGTGGAGATGGCATGCTACCTGCCCCAACCTTGTCACTGGGTTTCGCTTGAGTTTTGTTTCCTGTAGTCACTGTCACTAGCCACTGACATTGAGGCTGAATCATTCCAAGAGGGCCAATGAATTGCTATTATACATAGCAGAGGACTTAGAAAGTCTCTCCACCATGTCACATTCAGAGAGAATTTGAAGACTAACGCTTCCAAAAACAAGTTACATTTCAGTGACGATCTTGTTTTTGTCCATGATACAGTTATGTAAGAAACTGAAAAGACCTATGCAGATTAGCCATTTTTACTGTATGTTTTTGGGTGTAACCCAAAGAAGTTTCCTGTCAAAGTCTCTTGAAATAGCAGTCTGAGCTCTCAAAAGCACAACATATCACACTACAGGGAGAGCCTCCTTCCTGCCTGCTCCCCAGTGCTCGGACAAGCAGTGCAAACAGAGGACATTGATCCCTGAACCCGCTCACACTTGCCCCTCCTTATCTCTTTCCCTTGGTTCCTGCTCTTTCTTCTTCCACCCCTGTTTCTGTGCTTCCTCTCTCTCTCTGCTCCTCCTCACCTTCTGCAGCTTCTCCCCGATTCCACCTCCCACTCTCTCCTTTCTCCTCTGCCCTCTCTTCCTCTCCTCTCTATTATCCCTGCTTCTCTCCTTGATGAAACATACACTTCATTTAATATAGAATCCGGAGTTTAGGATGCAGCAAGAGCACAATCTTCCCTTTGTTTATCGGAGCTTTAGAGACATGGTCATCTCAAGGAATGCAACATGTTATAATTACAAGGAATGACCTCAGCGTTGAAAACTCCCTTTCAGCAGGGGCTGGACAAAGAAAAACTGTGGTCCCTGAGGTTGCATCAGTGAAGTAAATAATAATTAGGGCATCTGTTCTCATTTGGACATTGAATCTCTAACACTGTGAGAGTTGCTACAAAATCAAACTCCTAATTATGATGTTTCTCTGCTTATTGTAGATAAATGTTAAAGGGTATATCCAAAGAGGAGTCAGTTCATGCCACCTCTGTTAAATCAGAAGCTCTCGGCCTTTGTGAAGATTCAGTTTTCTAGGCTCTGCTTATCAGTTAACCGAGTTACTTCTCCACCTAAGCTAATTCTTCAAAATCTGAGAACTATGTGATGCACATGCTCTGGTGTTAAGTGCTCACACTGGGTGTCGTGTGGACCGGACCGCTACTTCCATCATCTCAGCAGTCCCATTTGCTTTGCTCCTTGCAGATGAGTACCTCTACTCTGGAACAGCTTCTGATTTCCTTGGCAAAGACACTGCATTCACGAGGTCCCTTGGGCTGACACAGGACCACCATTACATCAGAACTGACATTTCAGAACACTACTGGCTCAATGGTTAGTGATGTTTCTCTTCTGTTTGTTTTGATTTTGCTTTTGGAAAAGCAAGGAGTTCATTATTATGCACTCAGATGGGTTTGGGGAAAGCTAATTTCATTCAGCATTCAAAAATACATTTGAAATGTATCAAATTAGACAAATCTCCAGTGTATGTGGTGTGTGTGTGTGTGTGTGTGTGTGTGTGTGTGTGTGTGTGTGTGTGTGTGTGTATAGCTGATATTTACTGTGTCCTATATCCTTGGCACTCCTTGTGCTATAATAAATGTGTTATTTTTCAAGGTTCACAATGACATTTGAGACATTATCACTTTAACACTTGATTTTTAAGGATGAGTAAAGTGTAGATGTGAAAAGTTGAGTGAGTTGATCACAGTCGCACAATCTCTCAGCAGCAGAGCTGGGCTTTATGCTGGCAACCTGGATTCTGTGTTTGAATTACCAAGCTTATTTCTCAATAGAAAGGACATAGATAGCAATGCTAACTTCTTTGTTGTATTTTAATTTCCACATAAAATTATATATGTTTTAATAATTGTATACACTATGTATAGATCAGAGTAATTAGCACTTTCCATTTCTTATCATGTTCTAGCATAGATAAGTTTAATGCTCAATTCTGCAGCTAAAATTTATGTTTGGTTTTAAAGAGAAACAGCACTCCAAGATTTTAAAATATTAATAATGATATTGGTTTGTCTAATTATTATTTTTTAAATATTATATGGTATTTGTGGTTTTAAATGCTGGAAAAAAAATCCCAAAAAAATTTATGTGGCTACTTCAAGGACTAATACAAGACAATTTCACCCACTGTCTTGCTTTTATTCCATTTGCTGGGGAGAAAAAACCCACAATTTTATTTAAACAATCAGGTCACGTTTACTATTCTCACCAAAATTAGTGAGTTTAGCAGAGCAGGCCAAGCCAGAGATTGCCTACGGGCTATCTTCCTATCTCTGAGTGACTTTTGAATAGTGACTATATAAACACAAGGAGAGACACTTTTAAAACATTCCTTTGGTCAAAACCTGTAAATCAGTTTGTTTACACAGTAAAGTGATTTCCAAAGTGGCCAAAAAGAAAAATCCCCTAAAAGTTAATGGGTTTTGGAATTACTTGATTTGAGAGCAACTTCGTAGATTGCCCCCTTGACACCTGCTTAGATAAATATTCTTGGGGTTTTAAAATAAAGCATAAAATTGCATCTTTCTATTTAGGAATGGCAAATGTCCTCAAATGGAGAGTCTGTTAGGAGATAATCTAGTCATTTTTGATCATGACATGTCCATAAAGAAGTCTATTTGTGCAATTTTAATTTGCCTAGAATGCTATTATTGTTATTACTACTTGAATAGGACTACACAATGGGACACCTATCAAATGGCCTGGCATTTCCCTAATAAACAACTCCCAAGCCTTTTGCATATGGAGTGCTACTCCACCCAATGCACCTACTTAGACAGGCAGAGGAAGGTGGTTGAACCCAGGGACGAGGAAGGTGTGCTGAGCATGGAGTGTCAGCATAGTGAACAAGGAGGCTGAAAACATTTTCATGTTTTCAAGGAAAGGTATTGATGATTTTACTTTTTAATAAGGAAAAGTGTGCGTGTGTCTAAAAGACAATGGTGTGGATAGGAGGAACAGTCCTTTAAGAGAATGAATACACCTATGAGTGAGTACATACCATGTTTGTCTTTCTGAGTCTGGGTTACCTCACTCAGGATGATTTTTTCTAGATCCGTCTATTTGCCTGCAAACCTCATGATGTCATTGTTTATCTCTGCTGAGTAGTATTCCATTGTGTATATGTACCACATTTTATTTATCCATTCTTCAGTTGAAGGGCATCAAGGTTGTTTCCAGGTTCTGGCTATTACAAACAATGCTGAGGGTTTATATGAGCTTGAAAGTTGTTTATTAGGGAAATGCCAGGCCATTTGATAGGTGTCCCATATGAACATAGCTGAGCAAGTGCCCTTGTGGTTTGATTGATCATTCCTTGGGTATATGCCCAAGAGTGGAATAGCTGGATCTTGGGGTAGATTGATTCCCAATTTTCTAAGAAAGTGCCATATTGATGTGGAACAAGGATGACTGGAATGCTACTCACATCACCAGGGAGGCTACCTGGAAAACAGGACCCCAAGAAAGACATGGGGATCGCCCAATGACGGAGAAATGGATGAGATCTACATGAACAGCCTGGACATGAGTGGGGGTAATGAAGGGCAAGGGTGGAGGAAAAGAGAGCTTGGGGGAGCAGGAGATCTGAGCTGGATCAAGAACAGAGAGGGAGAACAAGGAATAGGAGACCATGGTAAATGAAGACCACATGAGAATAGGAAGAAGCAAAGTGCTAGAGAGGCCCACAGAAATCCACAAAGATACCCCCACAATAGACTACTGGCAATGGTCGAGAGACAGGCAAACTGACCTACTCTGGTGATAGGATGGCCAAACACCCTAATTGTCATGCTAGAAACCCCATCCAATGACTGAGGGAACTGGATGCAGAGATCCACGCTAGGCCTCGGGTGGAGCTCCGGGAGTCCAATTAGCGAGAAAGAGGAAGGTTTATATGAGTGAGAATTGTTGAAACCAAGGTTGGATAAAGCACAGGGACAAAGAGCCAAAAGAATGGAAACACATGAACTATGAACCAATGGCTGAGGAGCCCCCAACTGGATCAGGCCCTCTGAATAGGTGAGACAGTTGATTGGCTTGATCTGTTTGGGAGGCATCCAGGCAGTGGGACCAGGTCCTGTGCTCAGTGCATGAGTTGGCTGTTTGAAACCTGGGGCTTATGCAGGGTCACTAGGCTCAGCCTGGGAGGAGGGGACTGGACCTGCCTGGACTGAGTCTACCAGGTTGATCTCAATCCTCAGGGGAGGCTTTGCCCTGGAGGAGGTGAGAATAGGGGGTGGGCTGGGGGGAAGGGGAGGGGCCGGCAGGGGGGAGAACAAGGGAATCCGTGGCTGATATGTAGAACTAAATTATATTGTAAAATAAAATAAAATTTAAAAAAAAAGAGAGAATGAATACAAATGAGAGGGGATAGAAACAAAGGCAGCAATAGTTAGGAGGATATGATTATTTATTTATCCCATCAAGATGACAATCCAGATTAACCATCATGCTTGCTCTGGGTTTTGGTCTTTTAATGACCTTTCACTTTATCTAAAAATCTGCAAGTAATTTTTTAATATATTGTTTTTCATCTCAGCTGCCCCGCAGTGCCAGATTCCTGGTGTTATCTCTCTCAATTTTCTGAGCTTCCTCCACCTATTTACCTTGTACTTATCTTTGATCCCTTCCTCCCCTTCAATCCTTTATCTAATCTGTCAGTGAGCACCTCCTCTTCCTTCAAGCCTGCTGTTGACCTTGCTCTTTCCAGGGCCACTGTCCTCCTGTAAGCCTCATTGCCACATAGAGATTTTATTGCCCCCATTTAATTGTTTACTAATTTCCTTCACTTTCATCTCTTCCTTTTCATTTTTTGGATAACATACAATGTTAGGCATTATCTTGGACACTTTTACAGTGTAATTTTGTTTAATGACTCAATCTTGAGAAAATTACTATTTGCTTGTGACCTTCAGATACTTGGATATTTAACTAGAAGGTTCACGTAAGATTGAAACTGAAATATATCTGACTGGCTCTGAAGAATAAACTGTTTCTAGTGTATGTGACACAGGATTGGCTGCACAAGCAAGAGCCCAGGCACTTATAGTGTCTTCATATTCTGGCCCATGTCTATGTTGCATGTAGGGCTAAAGCAAAACAAGGATGTGGGTCTAGCAGCAACAGCTAAGACTGACAGAGAAAATGTGTTTAGATCAGCAGTGGGAGAGACCACCGCAGTCTGGGCAGAACTGTGTAAGTGTGAGCAACAGGTCAGACATTTGCTGAGCGAAGGAAAGCAGAGTTCAAGGAACCCACTGCTTCCAGAGACCCAGTCAGGACTTCCTTGGTCCATGGAAATCAGGTCAGAGCAAAGGAAGAAATTATAGAAACTGTGTAGCATTCCTAATAATGAGGAGAGAACTGATGGATGAAGGCAAAATATTGGCTTTGTGGGGGAGCATTTCTATCCTCTGTCATGAGAAATGGCCATTTTGTACACACATTCAGAACATGGCCCGAAGACAAAAGCTAGTGGGATTCCTGGCTGAGTTAGGAATGTAAAGACCAGAACACAGATGAACTGTTTTAATTGATGGGAATGAATGTTAACTTATAAACTACTTTTTTTTAACGTCATACTTCACAAATTGAGATGCAGTAAGCAGAGGGATACATTCAGGTCTTCTAGCTTGCTCAAAATTGGAACATTGACTGCCTTTTTGTAGTAGTTGTAGGAATAAAAGCAATTTCTGAATTAACTCTGGATCTGGCACAAAATGCCTAGAGACATGGGCTGTTCTGTTCAAGATTCAGACATCCAGTATGATAAACACTAGCCACTAATAGAGATTTAAATTTCAAATAGCATTAATAAAAATCAACCAGAGCTGGGTATGTGCCTCGGGAGTGTAGATCCGCCACCCACAGAGCCTAGGTTCAATGCCTACCGCTAATGCATTCGCTTTCTTATTTTTTTCTAACCATATGTCAGCAGTTCAGTGGTCATCTCATCTGGAGAACAACATCATTTTGAAGAGTACAAATATAAAAAATTCCCATCAGCACAGAAATGTCTTTAGATATGACTGGTTTAAATTATTGTTGCTTATTAATATATGTACAGTATCCTACAATTACATACAGCAATGTATTTGTGAATTTTCTTTATTATTTGCATTGCACGTGGATGTGAAACTTGCTGTTGTGGTTCACAAGAGTACTGTTGGCTTGTAAGGAATGATGGGTAATCAATTATCAAGTAGCTCAGTGCTGAATGTGATTTCCACTCTGTACATGTCATGACATCAGATGACATGCGTCATCTCCATCTTGGGAGCTACATTGAGGATCCTGTGTCAAGCTCTGCTTGCCTCTATTTTCAGTTCAAATTCTCACTTTTTTATATGCATGTGGTAAGCTACATTCTTTTAAACCCAATACAACATTTATATTAAGTAAAATACAAAAAGGAAATGTAATAATTCATTATTTAATTTCTAATATATATATACATATATACATATACACACACACACACACACACATATATATATATATATATATATATATATATATATACTGAACAATTTTTTTAACATAATGATCATGAAATTGTTTTTCAGTAGGTTTTAGCTGCTGGACCACTTAGGGAGTTTAAAATCCTTACATGCACACATGTTGTGCCCCATGCCCCGCTTGGCAGCAGCCAGAGTGAGAACAGCTAACCCCTCATCTGTTTAAGACTCTCCTTAGGAGTGCCTGTAACACTCTTTCATGACTCAAGAAGCGTGACTCCTCAGTGCTGAGGTCTTCCTTGAGATATGAAGGTCCCTCTTAAATGAGTTACCAGAATACAGAACAACAAAACTGAAACCCTTTGGGCGGTTCTAGATGAAGTTCAAGCTGATCCCATTCCCCGTCAACACAACCTTTAAATACATCACAATCTTTAAACACAGAGACAGGGACACAGGGAAGTCAGCGTAGTTGCTCAAACAGGGTTGAATTTCTGTTCGAATCTCAGGGTGGAACTAAAGAATGTCACCACTTGGAAAACAAAAAGGAGTAATGAACCTTGGATGCATGTGGTTTTGTTTTCTTTCTGGAGTAGCTGGGAACTTTTGTTTTAAATTTTCATTTTTACCATATTAGAGGGGATTTTAATTTAAAGTTTCTGTTGAGACTCTCTGTTGTCTGTAAATTCTCCCACATGGAAGGAGAAGTTAAAATGACTAGAAGAAGACATAAGAAGAAATAAAAGGCAATTAGAAAATCACTGTCAATTAAGTACTGGGGGAGGTGTGATCAACCCTCTGGAGAGAGGCTTGTAGGAGAAAGAAAAGTGCTGTGTTCCGTAGGCTGAATTTTTGTCATCTGCAACTGGCAGTTCCTCATGTGTCATGCTAGGAGTTCAGTTGTGAAAACACATAGTTTCAAATGCTGTCCCTTTTAGGACATGTGTTTTAAATGCCACAGGGAGGGGGTGGTGCTATATAATAAAGCCCAGGTGTCTATTGCTATGATTTTAAATGGTTGATTTCAACAAGCATGCACTAATTAAATGATAGCTATTTTTACCCAAATTTGGCAGCAAATCAGGAAAGAATTTCTATCATAAAATGCTAACAACAATGTTCTAAGACAAGACCTCAGTGTAATCTACTAGAAAGAAATGCCCTATTCCCAAAACTTGCGTTTATTTTTAGCTTGTAAGTATGTTTATTGTTTAAATCACAGAACAGAGTACTACTTGATGCTCACTCTTCTTTTCCATAATTAGATTTCTTCATATAATAAACATTTGGCTTCGTCTTTCCCACCATTCCCCTCAAAAACAGTTTGCTTCCAAGACTTGTAAAAAAAAAAAAAAACCACATTTAAGAACTCAATAAAAATCAGTGATGGCTGAATACCACAAACTCATGTATGTTGCAAGGTATACGTTATCTCACAGATGAAAGATCACCACTGGCAATGCTGTGATCCTCTCCTCCCTTGGTGTCATACAAATTCTTGGTGTGGGCTGATTTCACACTTCCTGGTGGTCATTTCCGAGGGTGCTCTCTGGCAGCACCTTCATGTTGATGTTCATTTTCAAAAAGGTTGCCCAGTGCATGCCCACAGCACCGTCTCACCATGAGCCATATGTCTGAACTTTCTTCAGAACTTCTGCATCCGACTCTTCTTTCCACACTGTTTTTATAAACGAAGTGACTGCCAAGTTGCTCAGATCAGCTCAAGTGATCATTTTCCCACCTTCCCAACTGCTCCTCTTCAAACCCTTTTTTAATTAATTAATTTGTTGATAGAGGGCATCATTCTGTAGCCCAGACTAGCCTAGGACTTCCTATGTGGACTAAGATTGCCTTGAACTCATAGCAATCTCCCTGTACCATCATTCAAAGTGCCGGGGTTACAGTTGGAGTAAGCATGCCCAGCTTGAAGGATAATTTATAAACTATTTTCTCCTTTCATTTAGTCTTCCTATTACTTTGTACTTTTCTGTTTGAAATTATGAAGTCTTCATTTTCTTTCTAGAGAAAGGACTGTAAATTTTGAGGGTGTTTTTTTTGGGTGGGGTCAGTTGGTTAGTTTGTTTTTGTTTTGTTTTGACACAGGGTCTCACTATGTAGCTCTGGCTGTCCTGGAACTCACTATGTAGACCAGGTTGGCCCCAAACTCATAGAGATCTTCCTGTTTCTTCCCAAGACCACCCCCTACCTCCCATATCTGACTACAGGGATTAAAGGTGTATGCCATCACACCTGGCAAGAATGTGAGTTTTGTACAACTTAAAATCCCATGATTTTAAGTTTTCATTATAAATTTATGTCAAGGAGCTAGAGAGATGGCACAGCAATAAAGATCATTGGCTGCTGTTCCAGAGGATCTGGGTTCAGTTCCTAGCACCAACATAGTAAGTAGCTCACAACCAAAGGTAACTTCAGTTCCAGGGTATCCAAGGCCATATTTTGGCCTCTGTGTGCAGCATGCATGCAAGTGGTACACAGATATACATGCCAGTAAAACACCCATGCATAATAGAATAAAATAGAATAGAATGAAATAAAATGATAAATTAAAATTAAGAAATAAACTAATGTCAGTTACATAGATCCAAAAATATAGTAACATTTCAAGATTCATCATGATGCCTGTGTAACATTTCAGTGCTGTAATCTATTATGTTCCCATGACTGTCTGTTTTAAGATCTTGTACTTATCTAAATAAAGACGGCCAATCATAGTCCAATGATTTCTAAATCATTTGTCTTGGCCCCCTTTGAGCTCACCCTAAGTACTAAATATTTACTTACTCAGTCCTTGCTCTCTCTCATTCAGTCATACATCTTCATCACTGGCCATGGACTAATAGTAGGTCTAACTATTCTCTTTCTCCATCTACAGAGTGGTCATATCCATGATAATGACTTGTAAACTCAGATGATTAAAAGCATCTCATAAAGGGTTGTTTTCTTTTAATGTTCACATCTCTTAACTATAACTGGAGATTTTCATCTAGTTTGGCAGCATTGCATTAGAGACTGTTAAAGCATTCTTTAGAGTATTATCCATCCCTGGTCTATGTCTATAGGAATGCTATCATTTTCCACATTGGTGCTCTTTTTTTTTCCACATAGGGTTCCTCTGCTTAACAGGGTTCCAAGCTGTCCTGGAACTCACTATGTAGATCATGCTGGCTGCAAATTCAAAGAGGTCCATCTGCCTCTGCCTCTGCCTCTGCCTCCTGAGTGCTGGATTAAAGGCATACGCCACTACTGCCCTGCTATTGATGCTCTTTTTAAAGCAACTGGAGCATCAGAACTGGTTTTCTTAGCCATGTCATTACATATGCAAATATTTACCTAATCCAGATGAAAACTGACATCAGTTCTTACTGATTAATTATCATTTAATCCTAGAAGTCCTAGGCACTAGTATTACTTATTTTCATTAATTTGTTGATGTCCTAATTGCATGTATAGAAAAAAAGCACTGTGTTGTTTTCCAGTATCTGTTGATTTGTTTGTCTGAGTGCTTGTTTGAAACGTGGTTTCTGTAATTAAACTGGTCTTAGACTTGCTACTTATGTAACAACAGTCGTGACTTTTATCTCCTCTATGCTGGGATTGGAGATGCTGTGATGCTTCTTTAAAAATAATATTTAAATAACAAGTCAGAAGAGTTCATTTACTAATAAGAAGGATTGTTTTTACTTTGCTTATGGTCTGAAATTGCCATTTATCAGCAACTAGAATGTGTACCTGGTAGTGGGGAGACCAAACCCCTGAGTGGAAATGTGATTAAGCCTTGCCAATTTAAGATAAATCCAAGAGTAAAAACTTCCAAGTTTCCTCTGCTTTTCTAAAAATAACTTTCAGGTAATTTTCTGGGTCTTGATCAAAGCAGGATTGTGAGGACTACAAGATTCCATTGGGAAATAATAAGGAATAAAGAGAAGTCTGTGCAGGCATCTCTCTCTTCTCTTTTCCTAGGTCAAAAAGAGGTTGGATACGAGACTAATGGTTGGTTAGGAGAGGCTGGGCTGATAACAGAACTACTCATTACCTGATGTGTGCACGTGTGCCTGTACACATGAGTGTGTGCACCTGTGTGTGTGTGTGTGTGTGTGTGTGTGTGTGTGTGTGTGTGTGTGTGTTTTGTTTTGAGCCAATGTTGGTCTTGAATTCCTGACCTACCGGCCTCTGCCTCCTACATGCTGGGATTACAGGTGTGTGCCAAAGTGCCATTTGAAGAAGACTACAATGAAGCTTGCTTTATGAGACCTTTGGTCAATTGCCATCCATTTTCTGGAGAATGATTATTTTCAGAACTCCTGGGATACATGAAAATCATAGAACTGGGAAGAAAGCATCCAAAACAATGTAGTTTTATCTCTTTTCTTCTGCATCCTGAGTGCTTAGTGTTTTAATTCTTGAAGGTGCCTCTCATATTCTATTTAACTCAATTGCTTCCTCTAGTGCTCAAGAGCCATGCTTATTTTCTTTGTTTTTATTCAAAACATTACTTCTGAGCCAAGTACAGATTTGATATCAAGCTAACTTATAGTTACACAAAACAACAACCTGAACTAAACCAGGTGTTAGGAAACTTTATCTGACTCGGAAGTAGCACAAAGGGGGTTTTCCTTTGAGCTGCAAGGACATTGTCCCCGGCCATATATAAGGGATGCCTTTCTAGGCCAGAACAGACTGGATTTGTTAACTTTGAATAACATTATGGCACTCCTGCAAGGGCGTGCTGTGCTCAGGTTTCCCAGGCACTTTGTGCTCCTAACCATGGTGGTCACCATCCTCACTATCTCCACCTTAAGAAATCACTTTGGTCTTTGCTTTGTGATTTTTGTGGTACTGGTGATGGGACCCAGACTTAATGCATGTTTAAAAACTGCTTCACCACTGAGGTGTCTCCAGTCCTTGTGTGTTTTCTTTGGAGACAGGATCTCACTAAACTGCAGAGTTGTATCTTGTACTCACTGTGGTGTATACCTTGCACTTGTGTTCTTTCAGCTTTAGCCTCCAGAGTACCTGATGTTACAAGTTTGTGCTACCAGGGCTAGCTATAATTCACGTTTATTGAACGTCAGAGTCCAGCATTTGCTCAGTGCTTTTGTGTGCACTAACTCACTAGTAGATACTATTCAATATTACTAGACAAATAACATGTCTAGGAGCCTCGTGTTATGTGTAAAAAAAAAAACTGACACATAGCTAGCCTCTTGGACTTTTGACTAAGATCATGTGTACAAAATTGCCTGAGATCACCTTTAAAATATAAACACAGAAAGTGGATCTCTAGGGCATGTGCTGGCAATCACCTAGGCTGTACTGGTTATCTTTATCCTACCTCTGATGAATTTCTCACAGTACAAGTAAAGAATACCACAATTTTCATAATCAATGACATCTTGGGTTTCCCTCAGTTCATTAAAATCACATGGTTATTGTAAAACGGTAGTCTCTTCATAAAGAGGACATAAAATCATAGACTATTTAGATGGAAAAAACTTTCAAGGTAAGTCATCTGCAGTTCATTTGGTCAACAACCGACCATGAATTATTGTGCAAATTCTAATTTGTTTTAACAATAAAAATTCCCAGAGTCAGAGATCATGGTGAAAACTGAAAGATCAGAGAAGCAGAACAGCCTACCACTAGTTCTAATCTCTATGAAATCCTCAGGCAAAAAAGGAGGAGCTCCTGTCTCCTCCCACCTTATATTTCTTTTCTCTGGCCAGCCATATCACTTCCTGTCTCAACCTCCCTAGTCCTGAAATGAAAGGCATGAGATCCCAAGTGCTGGGATTAAAGGTGTGTGCCACCACTGCTAACTAGTGGCTGACTTTGCCCTCTGATCTTCAGGCAAGCTTGATTTGCTAGAGAATACACAAAATATCACAATGCAATCTCATAAGATTATATTGCCTAGTGACATCATGGCCAGTTATATTCCTGTAATTTCTATCATGTTTACATAGTAATAATGAAATCATTGAATAATGCATTTCTCAGAATATATCCCTGCGATTATATGGCCAATGACTAATTTAGTGGAAAACAATAACAGTTGTATTCCCCCAATCAATTTTTCACCCACCCCTGAAATTCCTCACAGACTCGTTCAGTCACCATTTGTCCTACCACATGCTCCCACCGTGTTTATCTGCACATCTTGTTTCTTACATTCGACTATCAGACCACATTTTGAAAATTCTGCTAGTTGTTTCATATACAGAAGACCCAGAGGTAATTCCAGCTGGATTATTCTTATTGTTTTAACTTGTAACTCCCTTTATTTTCTAAACAGGAGCAAAATTTATTGGAACATTCCCCATTCCAGACACTTATAATCCAGATGATGATAAAATATATTTCTTCTTTCGGGAATCATCTCAGGAAGGCAGCACATCTGACAGAAGCATTCTTTCAAGAGTTGGGAGAGTTTGCAAGGCAAGATTCATTTATTTTTTTTCTTAAGAACCGTGTCTATATGCATGAAGTAATTCGTCTTCAGTGCTGAAGAAAAGGGTCCATTCATGACTGATAAAGTTGTAAGATGAGTTCACACTTCTATAAAAGTATAATTTTTGAGATGCAATTGTGAAAAAGCAAAAACAAGTTATTTTCAAATAGCAAATTTGATTTTCAGTTCTTGACCTGCTTCCCCGGCCTTGTGCACTGTTTGGCACTCTGCTGATGTCTCTGTGTCATGTCCCTGATATTTTCAATAAGATCACTCACTGTCCTGGTCCCCAAAGGGAAAATGTTCTCATGGAACGTTAGACAATCCTACCTTAAAATTGAAAGAACACTAAAGTAACTTAAACAGTAACAAAATCATGTCTGTATTTTTTAAATACACACTGCACATGTAACAACCATGTCTTTTGTTTGGACCAACTGAGTTTTAAATACAGTTATATATTCTTATATTAAATACTTCCTATGCCATTAATCTAGATTAAGTTCTGAGTGAAAAATGAAGAAGAAAAGATAACTAAAAGCATAAAATATTTTTCTTAAAGAAAACTCCAATTATTCCTGAATATTGTCATTTTATGTAAATTATACTAACCACATTGACTGTTTGAGACACTTACACTTTGTTTCATCAAGGCTTTTAGTTGATTGACTATGGACTTTATAGACTAGAGACAGCACTTGAAGCCAAACTCTCCATGTCTGAATTTGTGTGTTCTTCCTGCCTTTGCCTCTGCTGAAATGACTTTCCAGAGGAGACATAAATCAGTTATGTGTAAGAGCCATTAAGTTAATAAATACCTTCTTCAGGAATCTTTCCTCAGCCTTAAACAAACTTTTCATTTTCTTCCATATAAGCCTGTCACTTTTTGTTTCTTTCTATGCCCTGGGGCTTCTGAACACTTCCAGGGACAGGAATACAAACCATCACCACACTTGAAATTGCTAATGACAACATGTCTTTTGAATGAAGCCGACTTGTGAGCCCAGACCATTCTTTACCTACTCTCCTAGCCAATAATGCTGTCTCTTCCACTGATCCTTTTCTCCCACAGGGCACAGATTCTCTCAAAGGCATCCTCGTTCTCTCAGAGTCCGAAAATCTACAGTCTTCTTTTAAAGCCTCCTGCTGGCATGAATGACCATGCCTGGAGCGCTCTTAGTGTGTCAGTTTACTGAAGCATGCCATATAACAACAGCATAATGACCCCGAAAGACACGCAGGAGATTGACACTTTGTGTAAGAGAAGTATGTTAAAAATGTCAGAATCAGTTTACAAGCAGTAAATGCATTTCATGAGTCTTTTTGAAAACTGTACGACAAGCGTGCTGCTTGAAGGGAGGTTCAGTGCTTATTTCTTAATGGATATAATCCATTTTACTGAAATTTATCTGTAACAAAGTAAAGGTTTTGTTCTGGTGTAAATGAATCATAAAGGTAGATGAATACCTCAATCCCTGTCACAGTTATAAATTTCTATATAGATGCCATAGGCAGGATTCCAAGCATTAACCATGGAATGTTCTTTTTAAGCTATGAAAAAAACCTCCTGCAAAAATGAAAAGGCATAAAAAATGCAGTAAATGAGTCTTCCCAACTTACAAAGCCTCTGAGACTACACAGTAAGATTCTGTTATCCTATTACCCTATCAATTATGAGATTAAATAAAGATGTGAAGGAAGAGTAAAGAAACAGAAACTTTTCACTCAGTGTGTCTCATCTCTTAATCATTCTTTTAACTGGATGACATTTTAAGACTGCTCACTATAGCTATGATCTATTGGTCAAATGCTCATGATGTCTGGTTCTACATGCTTTCTTTGCAATTTAATTACAGCACATCCAACTCATATTCATTGTTAATTTCTACATTATTTTCACATAAAGGAATTCTTCTGATATCATTTGCAATTTATTCTTTTTGTTGATATTTCCTTTATTTCCAAAACGTCTTAATATTATTTATCTAATTTTTCTCAAGTAATAATAAAAGAGCATCTTTATCGTGAAAGAGGATTGAGTTTGATAATAATAAAAAAAATAGTCTAGAAGAAAGAAGTAGACAGAATTACGAGTAAGCTGTGGAAGCCCTTCTGACTTGACCCGGTTTGCTCCAGCAGCCTGGCGGGCCTTGCTCCTGCCTGCTCAGCTCGTGTTTCCCACGGTCCATAATGGAAACACAAAGGTGCTATTCCTGCTGCCATTGTTTGCTCTCATATTTAACTAATACTTTGACACAAAAAGGTACTGTTGACAGTTTAAGAATTTTCTGCCTCTTTTGTTATTAAACTTGAAAAAATGATGTTATATTGACCTGAAAAATGTGTTGTTTTCTTGACTTATTTGGCATAAAATTATTGGTAAAAAAGAGATTTTGGTAATAGAGTACTCTGTCTCTCACACACACACACATACACACACACACACACACACACACACACACACACACACATACAAAGATTAAAGATAATTCAAGAGAAAAGCTGATATGTTCAATATTATAATCCATTCATATATTATCTTTGAATATTTTACAAATAGCAATAAAATATGACTTCCCTACAACACATACTATACTGCTGATAACTAAGTTACCCTTTCTCAAAAAAAAAAAAAAAAACAAAAAACAAAAAAACCAAAAAACTCAAAGTACACTGAGATGTAGTTGGAAGTCCTGCCAGGCCCCTGCAGTCCCTTGTCCTGTTTATAAAATAATCACTCAGATGCTTATATTAATTACAAACTGTATGGCCACTAGCTCTGGCTTATTACTGACTAGCTCTTACACTTAAATTAACCCATAATTCTTATTTTTGTTTAGCCACATGGCTTAGTACCTTTTCTCAGTTCTGCCTTGTCATCTTGCTTCCTCTGTGTCTGGCTGGCGACTCCTGACTCAGCCTTCCTCTTCCCAGAATTCTCCTTGTCTGCTTATCCTGCCTATACTTTCTGCCTGGCTACTGGCCAATCAGCATTTTTTTTTTATCAACCAATTAGAGCAACACATTCACAGCATACAGAATGACATCACCCATCACTGAGGGTAATGCATATAAAAGATACTCATAACATGATATGACATAAATAGGAGATATGAAAACTCTAAGCTATCAGTGAAGTTTGAAAAAAATCATATGAAGAGAATGATTGAAATGAATCCTATAACATTAACAGGACTATGCTACATAGAGGAATGGAGAAAAGCATTCCATGCAGCATTTGTCAGGGTAAATCTTGTTCATAGAATGCTAAAATGTTATGTTAAAATTTAAAGCATGTGTCAGGAGAGCAATGTCTTTGTTGTAAATTTAGTGATAAGAAGTCCTGCATGTTAGCAAGTGAGAACAGGAACCTAGGTAATAGTGAGTTATTCAATATTTGAGGTACAGAGGGACAAGATGGATATATTTAGCTCACATTTGAAGAATGCATCTGGATTGAGGAATACTTGTGATTAGAATCCTGTCATATCCAACGTGGTATGAATAAAGACATGAAGGACTATTTAGGAGATATTTCAAATAGAATCTATTTGTATAGATATAAAGTGCAAATAAATATCATTATCTTGATGGTAGATCAGTACAAGCTAGTGCAATCCATACTCATGGTAATGTTCTTATCTGTAGTATTTAATGCAGTAGTCACATGCCGTTATGTTGAAATATGGCTATTAAGATGAAGAACTGAATTTACAATGCTTCCTTGTTCCCATTTCTGAAATGATGTTGACCTTACCACATGATAAATAAGTGTCTCATAGGTAATATCATCCTAGATGATATTTGTCATACAGATAAGTACTCCTATATTCTTGGTAACTGGGTTTTAGGAGACAAGACATGGGTCTTGACAATGCAGAAACAGTGCATTCCTTTATGAGAGAGGAAAGAGCCTGCATGTTATATTGGGACATGCTGCAGCTGATGTGACTCTGGAATGTGTTAGCATATTCAGCTACTTAAAAGTATGAACTTGAGGCTCTCTAGAGTCTCACTTCTAGAGTTTGAAAGCTGAAAGGATATTGCTTTTGAGTCATGGAAATAACTGCAATTGTTCAGAAATATTTGTAGGCAAGATGAAGCACAAAGATGGGATCCAAAGGGACAATAACAATTTTAAGAAAGATGTAAATGTTCACAAAAACAATTGGAGAGACTTTGTCTTGTGGTGTGGTGGGATGGGTAAGAGAATTACCATCAGTCATGGTAATGGGTGTTTTAATAAAAAAGCACAGTTGCTACACAACTGTCTCCAGGTTCTGGCTATCACAAATAATGCTGCTATGAACATAGCTGAGCATGTGTCCTTGTGGTATAATTGAGCATCCTTTGCGTATACACCCAGGAGTGGTATTGTTGGATCTTGAGGTAAATTGATTCCCAGTTTTCTGAGAAACCGCCATATTGATTTCCAAAGTGGCTGTACAAGTTTGCACTCCCACCAACAGCTTATCCTTTCTTAATGGAGATGGAGGAGGAGTGGATGGGGAGTAAGAAGGGATGTGGGGAGAGGAAACAGGGGGAGAGAAGGGAGGGTAAACTGTGGTTGGTGTGTAAAATGAATAAAAAAATTTAATAACAAAACAGTTGTGGGTGGTTACATGTCCATAATCCTAGTAGTAGAGAGCCTGTTGCAGGCCAATAAAATAGAATGGAAAAGAAAGAAAGTGTGGGGGTGTGCTGGGAGGAGAAGAGAAAATAAAGAACAGGAAAATGAAAGCAGTTTTCAATGATGTTACAATCTAAAAAAGTGAGGTCTAATCACAATTTAAAAGCCAGGATTTGACAGTCAGCGTATAACTGATGACCGCTGCTTAGGGCATAGAAACATTCAACTTGGTATATACCTCCTACCCTCTTCTCATGTTCTCCATCTTTAACCTACATGATGTGGATGCCCACATCTTCTATGACTATTGTACCTAAATCAGTAACAACATTAAAAAAAATAAAACATAAGGATTAAGTGAGAGCATTGGATTTATATGTGACATATGCTCAATTGGTTATTGACATGGATTTCTGGGCATGAGTACATAACCTAATGTAGGAGACTTACATGTGAAGAATGTAAAACCTAGCCATAGCACTTGAAAATGTTCACTGACACGTATCATATATCATGTCCGTAGACTTTTGGAACCTATTCAACGTCATATCTCTTATGAGCTGAGCAAGGTGGCAGTAGTGTCCTGGGGGTTCACTACCAAAGTATATTGGCAAGCAATGGCCTTGTATTATGTTTCCATTTGTTTTGTTAAATTGAAGAAGGTATTTCACTTTCGAGGCCAGGCTGGCCTGGAACTCATTGTGTAGTCCACATGGACTTCAAACTCTCCCAATCCCCTATATCCCTACTTTCTGACTGCTGGGATTTCAGATGGGCGACATCATGCACAGCTGGTATTTAGTTAGTTGTAAATATAGAATCTACTGTTATTGCTCTCACTTAAAAAAAAGATTTATTTTCTTATTTTTATTTATGTGTAAAGTGTTTCTGTGTATGCTACACATCTGCAGGAACTCACAGGGGCCAGAAGGCCATTGGATCCTCTGGAGCTGTGAGCCACCTGAATGGATCCTGGAAATCAAATTCTGGTCCTATGGAACAACAGCAAGTGCTTTTAATCACTAAGCCACCTTTCCAGCTCTCTGATTTGTTCTCATTTTTAAAAATACTTGTAATTTGTAAGTGTATAATATTTCAGAACATAAAGTACCTTGGAACCATATATGGTAAAAATTTATTAATAAGAGCTATAAATTTTAGTGAGAGATATGGAAGGAAGAGATATCAACAGAAGTTAATTTCACATGACAGTATTAATCAATAAGAGCTCAGGGGAATACCTTTATTTGAAAACCCTCTTTCAAAATAAGAATGATTTCCATCATACAAGACATATTCTCTAATGGATTATCTTTTTGTAAGATCGTGACTTTCTAGTCCAACTAGTTATCAATCCTTTCATATTTAAAGGGTATTTAGACTTAAATGATTCATAAAATCCTTGTTAAGCTCTATTTAATTCTTCAATCTTGTTGAACTGTCAATATTTTGAAGTACTAAGTGGGTCATCTTCCACCCTGGTGAATTTCTCTCATTCATGATAAATTATTTCTGTCTCCATGGTGAGGAATTAGGTAATGACTGAATGCTCAGTCACAGCAGCATGGGGTAAATTATGGAGACGTCTGTCTATTTACATTGCAATTCGTTCACTTTGGGATACCATTGTATCTATACAATCTCCCCCCCCCCCAGTGTGTGCACCTGTGTGCGTGCGTGTGTGTGTGTGTGTGTGTGTGTGTGTGTGTGTGTGTGTGTGTGTGTGTATGTGCACCCTTAGTCATGTGCGGAAATGCCGGTCCCTTTAGTGAGGCTGGCCTGGCCGGCAGTTTTGCACCTCCAGGCTATTTTGATTACTCGTGGATTCCCTTCATTTTTGGAAGCATTGTGGCAGGCTCACTTATGCAGCCCACTGCAGGTTCCAGCTGTAGGCAATGCCAGTTCTTTTTGTTTTGAGCATTTCCTTTTGTCTATGCCAGGAATTCAGTTTGGATGGCCCTTTCACATAACTTGCCTAGGGGTCTCATTAATAGCTGTTTGCTTCAATCCCACTTGCATTGTCTATTTTGATATATGGCCCTATTTGGACAATCACTGCCTTTGAAGATTTGTTTTTTAGGCTGATGACACTCTCTGTATTTATCGATCTTCACCGAGCTGTGGTTTTTGTGCTTACTTTTAGCGTGTCACTTACAACCTAAGTGAGAGATTTAGTGCCCAGCGTTCCAGATGTGCTTTCACTGCACCTCCATCTGTTTTCCTGTCAGAGGAATTCCTGGGAAGGGATTTATAATGTTTGCTGTAGCTTTTAAAACAAAAATTAGGAAGCCTCAGTACTACCTGAAAGCACACCTACCTGTACCCAACTGAACCTGCTAGTGCTTGGAAACTAAGTTCTTTAGCATAACGCGTTATCCACGTCCCGCATCTCCATCTTTCTGAGTTCTTTAATATCCACATCCTACATCTCTAATCCTCTTTCTGAGTTTCTGAAGTAGTGCGAGAAACTCTCTCCCTCTTTGCATTGATGTTCTCCTATGGCAAATTCAAGCAGTTGCCTATAAATATTATTTAAGAAACAAATAAGCAAACTGAAATAGAAAGAAAACGTTTCCTTGAAAATCTCTGTAGACATTTTATACCCAACACGGTATAAAACTAGGTGTGGTGGTGCATGCCTGCAACCCCAGTTCTTGAGAGAGAGAGGCAGGATGATCAGAAGTTCAAAGTCACCCTCTGCTCCATAGTGAGTCCCAAGTCAGCCTGAGCTACATGAGTTAATTTCTCAAAAAGCAAACAAACAAGCAAAAACAACAACAACAAAACCTGTTCAGCAGTAATGGACTTATTTTGCAGGAATCCAGATTTTTTTCAAATCCATAGACCCCCCCCCCAGAAAAATAATATGCTCTAAGAAATTATGACAATAAGGGTTAGAGTTGTAGATCCACTTCTGATTAAAATTTCAGTATTTGCCCAGTGTTGTTCAACTGTATTATGTGCGAAGAGGGGAAGTTCCCAGAGCATTTAAAGCCAACACCTCTCCGTGCTCTCCTCTCCAGTTGCTGTCTTCAGCAATATCTATTCTTGTATTATACTTGGAATTAACAAAACTGGCCTTGTCCTGAAGTGTGATATAAATTTTGTAATATTTTTTACAATACATGAAAATATTATTCTACCACTGATGTTGTCTCTTAGAGGCAAATACACAGGTCATCTATGGAGCATTGTTAAAAAGTCAGCATATAACGTTTGGGATACAATACCTTTGTGATTTTCACTTAGTAGATGCTCTATTTCAATGTATCATATTCTTTATCTAATTTGTCATTTATCATAAAAAGCTCCATCGAGCAGGCTTGACATAGCCCTGTGCTGGAATATGCTGTCGAGTGTTCTAAAGAATGTCTCTGGTCGAGGAGATCATGGGTTGCCTACACAGCAACTGCCCGGTTTACTCCTCCTCTCTGTGCCTTCTCAGGCTGCACCGAGCTATTTCTATGGACAGAACTTAGGTTCTGAAAACTTAATTAAAGGGCCTACATGTTTCTATGTAAGTGAATAAAAGTGGTGAGGATAATCCCAACTCAAGATGGCAGACTTAAAACTTAACTTTAATCAGAACAAAGAAATACAGTGAAACCTGGAAGAAGGTCCCCAATGCCTCATTTGACATACACCGTGTACATTAAAATATATCAACATTTAGATGGCTCAGCAGATAAAGCCACTCGCCACCAAGCTTGAGAAGCCAGTGGCTGAAGGGGAGAACTGATTTCTTCAAGTTGTCCTGTGATGGTCACATGCATACTGTTCTCCAGTGAGCCTCTCCCCAGAAAAAAAAAAAAGTGATGTTAAAAAGTGTACCAATGCAGTCTATCAGGTCGATCCCAGTCCTCGGGGGAGACCTTGATCTGGAGGAGGTGTGAATGGGGGGTGGGATGGGGGGAAGGGGAGGGAGGCAGGAAGGGAGAGAACAAGGGAATCTGTGGCTGTTACGTAGAACTGAATAGTATTGTAAAAAAAAAAATTTAAAAAAAATGTACCAATGCACTACAAAGAATAGCCTTAATGAGGACATTTCCATACATCGAAGGAACCAGTGTATGATAGTGAAGGTCTACTCGCACCCAATGAGAAAACAACGCTGCTCTTCCTGCTTTCTACGCTAAGTCTTCAATAAGTTGTAACTGTGGTTTGTTGTGATGGGTTCATGGGAAGAACAGCGAAACTGTTCTCAGTACTAAAAAGGAAAATACTGATATAATAACAATTTTAATAAGAACTGCCTCAGTTCATCTTCACATGATATCATACGTGGCCATCCTCTCAGGTGAGTTGTAGAAACAAATGTTGAAGTCTCCTGACTCACATAGAAATGGGTGAGATGCCGTATGAAAAATGGAATTATTTATGGTCATGGGAGACTGCTGTTACAGAGACATGTATCTTAGAAGAGGAGCATGTCAGAGCAACCCCCTACCAACATCAGATCTAATTGTACCCCCTCTCTACTACTTCTAAAGACACCAGAGGCTTTTCTAGTACTTAGGATCTCAAGTAAATTCCCGGTAGCTGGACAGCCAAGAACCATTCTCCCCACTGACTAACATCTGACAGCTGAGATACCTTAGAAGGCAAAACAAAGATGTATAGACACAAATTGCTAAGAAAAAGGGCAGAGAAGAAAACCAGCCACTTGCCTGTATGACACATATGTGACTCATTGAACTCAGCGAATTTGGGACTACACAGTCTTCCATGCTAAGCAAACATTCTATTACCTCAGCACATCCCCATCCCTGGAACATACAGCTTCAATACATTCACAATTGCCTTGGTGATTTCACTAATTTTCAGGATTCAGCAGTACAATTTAAAATCAATGAATATATTTCCATAGACCTTTTTTTTCCCCTAAACATGTGTGAAAATGATATTATAAGGTACCGAGAGGTCTTTAAAGGGAATATTTTACACAGATAAAACTATGTTTAGTATACAAACCCAGTATTGTGACTGTAAGTAACACTCCTGGGTGACAGCCTTGAGCTACTTTGCATGTCTGTTTAATATTTATATAAACCTCAATTTTCTTGCACAGAAGAAGTATGTCCTGTCCATTAGGCTGTATCATGACTTACCCACTTATTACTAGGTGAAAAGAATTGATAATCTGCTGTCAAAAGCCAAGCAAATGACTGCTCACAGGCACTCTCCTTACTCACCACCCAGAGGGGGCACCAAAGTTCAGGCTTGTTTACCTTTTTCTCTTTGGTGCTTTCATGTGCATCTTTGTGTAGAGGATCTAACAACAAAGGAGCCATGATAAATAGAGTGGAGGCACACAGAAGTGGCTGGTGCCCATGAGCTGCCAATTCTGACATCTCAATAATAAATCTTTTGTGTTGGGGAAACTGCTGGCTTCTGTAGAGCTTTAGAAAAAAAAAGTGAAGACGTGACGATTTAGTACAAGAGTGATTACCTCCTTTCAGCCTTCTTCTGGGCTCAAAGTTTTCAGATGGGATTTTTGTGGCTTTGCAAACAAATACAGGAGCTGAGAGCTGGACAACAAAGTCAGACCGATACTTCCTTGCAGAAGAAATACAAAGTCTAGTGCACTGAATTCCCCTGCAATGCTCCCGGTTTCTCTGAAAGTTTCTGTTCAGTGATCCAGTGCTTACTGAGAGCATTGTGCCCAAATTGTGCTCACTGCTCTGATGATAGCAGGTAGCTTTGATCTGGTTTGTTCTGTTTGTTTGCTTTTTCTGGAGCTCCTTAAGGAACTGGACAAGACAGCTGGGTAGAGAGACAAGAGCACTCAGAAATTATTCCATTTAAAATATGGCAATTTTTACTTATCAAGTTAAAAAATAAACATTTCTTTTTTAATCAACAAATTTGGAGCCAGTAGGTTAGAATTTTTTTATGTTTACAACAGGTAAGAATTGAAAATAGAATAAGGAAAATGTTTGAATATGGACACTTATTGACATTTTATATACCAGGATATTTAGAAAAGAATGATACTTCCTGAGATATGAGAATTTTATTTTATTTATTTATTTTTTGGTTTTTCAAGACAGGGTTTCTCTGTATAGCTTTGTACCTTTCCTGGAACTCACTTGGTAGCCCAGGCTGGCCTCGAACTCACAGAGATCCGCCTGGCTCTGCCTCCCGAGTGCTGGAATTAAAGCCATGTGCCACCACCGCCCGGCTTTTAAAAGCCATATTTAGATAAGTCTGAATTTACATCTTCAGAGACATCAGAATCATCAAATAGCTAGCTATGTAGAATACCGTTTGAGCAATGACACTCAAATAATAAATATACACAATAGAAATTTAAGAGCAGTTACAGACATGACTGTTATTTGAATGGCATTATATAGAGTATGCTATGTGGTTTTCTGACAGACAAATATAATTATTTCATTTCTTTTCTAATTGCAATCCTTGAGAACTTCTTCATTGTGTACTTAATAACACACAGGCACCTTGGCCTTGTATGAAAGCCTTCCTTGGTCTTCCCCTAATTTACTTTTCTAACATTTTCCTTCACTAGTTTAATTGATCCCAGTTCTCATTGAAACAAGCTGTCTTGGTTCTCTCCATGTATTTTGGATTGCTCTATCTGTTGTACTTTTCTGCTAATATCCAGCCCCCGAGGCATTTCTGGAACTCATCTTTACACATGTGCCTGGACACCAACTGCCATTAAAAAGACATAGCATCAGATCTGCCACTTCCCAAACACCTCTCCTCATTTCTCTGTGTGCAGTAACTCCAGCAGAGGCTCCATCTCCTTGGCTCTCCAAACCTTCCTAAAGAATTTTGCCAATTTCATTTGTAATGCTAGTTATTTCTTAGCAATTAAACATATATCTATGAGGCACCTGATTGGCGGTACTGTAAAGAGTATTCTAATTGGTGAAGGCACTAAGAAGTTGACTTTCTGGTGCTAACTTAAAACATCTAAAAATTAAATGCTATTGTAGATTTTATTATTGTTAGGGTCCGCAGATCACCCTACAGATGACCACCACTCATGTATGCAAAAGCAAGAGCATTTATTTTTCAGGAGAAGAATTCCAGCATGTTGTGTTCAGCCACATAACAAAATGGCAATGACCCCTAGAGAAGTTCACAGGCTCCTTTTATAGATGACCAAGAAAGGATTAGGTCATCCTAAATATGATTGGCCAAGTGAGCAGCAGCCACATTAATGTGTTTCTGATTGGCTGGGGCTGTAAGTGCTGAATCATGCCTGGTATGCAATACCTCCCTGGCTTGCCTTATCAGAACCCTAAACTTTAACAGAAACTGAGACCTAAACAGAATAAGAAACAATTATAAACTGAAGGATAATTTTAAACTTTAAAGACACTGATCTTGAATAAAACTGTTCATGAACTTAATGAACAAAACATAACAACATCTCACAGATTTTCGTTATTGTGTATATGCATATACATATGAATATGTATTTATATATGTAACCCCAAGCACATATGTACTTCCCTACAGTTGTATTCTGTCATTCATAGTAGTTTGGAAACATTTAAGTTTAAAGGAAAGACATCGTTGCTGGGGAGTGATACACACATTTAATCCCAGCCCTCAGGAGGCAGAAGAAGGTGGATTTCAGCTAACTCAAGCCAACATTTTCTATATAGTGAGTTCCAGGCCAGCCAGGGTCATATAATGAAACCCTGTGTCAAAATTTTAAAAAGAAAAATAAGTGAAGCGAAAATCTGTGAGATGTTGTTATGTTTTGTTCATTAAGTTCATAAACTGTTTTATTCAAGATCAGTGCCTTTAAAGTTGAAAATTATCCTTCAGCTTATAATTGTTGTTTCTTATACATCTAAAATAAATCAAGAAAGGATTAATTATTACTACATTTTATTGATCAAGAGCTGTGCCTCATCAACAGGAAGGAATATAAGAGCTGAGTAAAACTGAGAGTTACATATAGTTTCCTTCTGTGCTTGAGCTTGAATTCTCTGAAGATAGGAGGCTTGTTGCTCTTCCTTCTGTGTCCTCCTCCCTGTTCTGAAGGATATATGGATATGTGTGTGCATATATGTTTATATCTATTAGATATGCATTCAATATTCTTGCTTAAAGTAGTCATTCAGACATTCTCCTTCAATTTAGTCTACATTATAGACTTTAAGCAGAGAAGGTAGGCACTAGATCTTCAAATACCAAACCTGTCAATTGACTTTTCATTAACTTTCTAGAATTTGGGATGAGGAAAAACAAAAGATTTAGGAAACATGGTTAAATGTAAGTAGGTTAATGGAAAATGGATCTAAGAATTTTTTTTATTGAAATGAAATGCTTAATGTATGCATTCCATGAATAATTTGCATTTTATTTATTATGAGCACAGAAAAAAGCTAGCAACAAATGCATTTTTAAAATGTTATAAATTTAGTGTAAAAAAGGACATAATTCTGTTTATTCTGTTTATTTGATATGGATGTTTATTTTTGGCTCAGCGTTTAAAACCATTTTAAATAAAAAACTTCTGAGAAGTAATGTATGGAAATGTAGGTTAATATTTAAAATTATTTTCATATGTATGTATTTGTATACTTATGATTCCTTGATGTTTAATTAGTACTACATTAGCTTGAGGAAGACCATTTCTTTTTACTTTATAATGAAGCCTATTTCTAAAACATGAAAATATTCTTAAATACATAAATGATACATAAGTCATTCTAACAGCTATTGAACTCAAGATGCCTGGCACAATACTAAATACATTACACAAAATTTTCCATTTGATCATCAAAATAACCGAATTTCAAGACGTTAATCATATTTTATCAATGACAGAATAGAGATGTATTAGCGTTTTATAGGTCACGGAACACAAACTTGGCAGACACAGGATTTGATCCCAGCCTGCTTTAATTACTGCAGTCCTGCATGCATCTCCTCATCCACCAGAGTTAAATTGCTTGCATTCATTTAACCATAAGAAAACATTTACGGTTGAGTGACAGACTAACTTTCCATTATTGAGTAGTTGAAGTCAATACTCAGGCTCTGTGCCTTGTAAAAGGTAGTATTAATAAGATACTACCTGTAATGCCTACTGGGTTTAGTGAGTGGTCGATTCCTACTGGTAACTTTTTAACCTTTTTGTTTCCCATTCTTTCAGAATGATGTAGGTGGGCAACGAAGTCTGATAAACAAATGGACTACTTTTCTTAAGGCGAGACTGATTTGCTCAATTCCTGGAAGCGATGGGGCAGATACTCATTTTGATGAACTCCGTAAGTCACGTGTCATGTCCCTTGCTCGTAGAACAGTCCTACTAATCAAGTAATACAGCATTTATTTATTTTAGTATCATATACACAAATACCTACATAGACAAATAAGCACAGCTTGGAATTGTTCTTACTAAATTGACCTTCGCCCACACAAAGCTGTTCTTTGCTCGCAGTCTGAATGCAAAATACAATGAAGTATTCCTGTATTTGAAAGAACCTCAAATTTAATAAAGGGAAACAATTACAGTAATCAGAAAATGTGAGCTATGAGACTAGAAAGTCTATGCATGCAATCCCCTTCTTCCTTTTTTTCCTTGGTGGGAGCAACAGGTAGGAATAGCCTGGATTCCTTGTTCCTAGGTTGCCCTCTGCTGGGGAGGATGGAAGATTTGTTGACCATGGTGATCTGACTTAAAACCTCTTTTTAAGAGAGGCTGCAGACAGATTTCTTATTTCTTCTTTTTTATTCCTCTCAAATCTAGTTCTGGAAAGATTTTAGTTGCATATAAGGTCAATATCATTATCTTCTAATTTTATTTTCAAGTGGACAAAACAATTAAGTCTTCCAATGACTTCAGTGTTTTATGTATTACTCATATTGAAAGTAAACATACCCATACCTCTCATCATCCTGTAAAACATTCTGGTACTTCTTGACTATCAGTGCTGTATTCTCTGCACAAATACAGCCTAGTATTTTCATATTGAAATACTAGGCTGAAGCCATTACAGCACAACATGTTTATAAACTGTTAGGCAAAATCTTCCTTTACTGTCTGGTTTCCATTTTATATGAAATCACATATTCTTAGTTGGAAATAGTCATGGAGACTGTCAATTGAGTCATCTCACTGACGCAGACCACTAAGAGGTTGTCACATAACTGGTAAGAAAGCTTTTACCCCTAATTCCTTAATGCTGCAGTGATTCATCTTTATTTTGGACAGTGCTTAGAGTTCTTGAAGTATTATATATTATTAAAAAGCAAATGTAATACTGAAAAACAAAAATATGGTACATAATTATTTTTCCATTAACAGAAGACATTTATTTGCTCCCTACAAGAGATGAAAGAAATCCTGTAGTATACGGAGTCTTTACCACAACCAGGTAGGTTGAACACAATCCTTTTTTTTAAAGTTTTTTTTTTTTTAATATATGAAGAGATTTATTATAAGGAATTAGTTACAGGATCATGGGTCTTTGCTAGACAATTCCAAAAACCAAAAGGCATGCTGCTGGGAAAAGGCAGGGAAGTTGAATTTTGAACATGGCCCAAATTACTTCAGCGGCAGAATCTGAGGATAACTTCGCTGGGTTTTATAAGGCTTGTGAATTTATTGAATCAGGTTCACCCAGATTATCAAGGGTAATCTCCCTAAAATCAACTGATCATGTACTTTGATCATATCTATTAAATACATTCATTGAGTAACTAGCTTTAAGACATTAGCCTGGTGCAGCTGACACACCAGAAAAGGCCACCACGGTGTACACGGTTTGTCTGTGGTGGACAATGAGGACCTTTGCTGCCATGCCAAACTCTCATATCTGACCAGTCTGATGACAGTCCATTTTCTGCTCTCCTACCTCAAGCTTGAAAAAGAGTTTTGTTTTGGTTTATTATATATATATTTTACTTTTATGTGTTTGTGTCCATGTGTACGCATGTGCAAGTGCATGTGGATGCCCAAAGAGACCAGAACAGGGCATCGGATATTTTGGAGTTGGATTTACAGGCAGCTGTGAACTGCCTGCAGTGGGTGCTGGAAACTGAACTCTGGGTCTGTGCAAGAACAGCAAGAACTCTCGTCCCCCAGCCATCTCTCCAGTCCCAAAGAGAATGCTTTTAGTCCTTGAAATTTTTCCTGTATATGAGTCAAATAGTTGTTTCCTTGTCTGGTTCACAGACCTTTGTATTCGTCCACCGAGCTTCATCTCCAGCTCCAAACTAACACAGTTAGAGCAATTGCAATTGCCATCGCTGTGACCAAACACCCAAAAGAAGCAACTTTTCAGAGAAGTAACTCACCCTTCGAAGATGTAATCCATTACGGCATGCCCCAGGAGCTTGCTCACCCTTGGAAATTATGAAGCACAGCAAGACTAGGGCCAGAAGCAGAGCTGGGCTATAATTACCATGGCCTACTCCCTAGAGACCCATTTTCTCTGACGAGGTCCCACCTCGCAAAGGATGCACAACCTCCCAAAATAGCAATGCCAACTTGGGAACAGTTGTTAAAAAAGAAAAAACCCACATGAGCCTATTAGGGGTACTTTAATCTTCAAACTATAACAGTAGCTAGTTGATCTTTTTAATTTTCCCTCATATTTGCATAGCACACCTATTTTCCTCATTTGACCTGGCTTTTGTGTTTGTTAGAAATCTATTCATATGCATTCTCTTTATACCAGCATGGTGGCCACTATGCTAATTACCACAGAAAATGTTCACTCAGTCCCCAGAACATTCCTCTTATTTCAGATGCATCAATGACTCAGCTGAGCACATGTCACTGCACACATGAAAAACGCGTCTCTAATACGAAGTCACAGTATAAAATTGTTAGGTATAAGAAAAGAACATATGCATGGAATGTTCATAATTAGTGCTTTCCAGATGTGTGACCAGAGAGGTGGGACTAAAGAAATGCCTGAATGAAGGACCAAGTTGATTGACAAAACAGTGTGGAGCACTGTTGACTTAGAACCTATCACATCACAACCCCCTTGTCACCGTAACAGGTAGATGTGGCTGCTCTGAGAGTCCACTAAACTACTCTCTAAGATGAGTGGCTGATTCCTATCCATGAGGCCAGACTGAAGCTCGTCCTCTTCCTATGTCTGTGTTCATGTCTGGTTTCTGCATAGTGCTGCCTTGTGATATCAGTGAGATTCTGTGACTTCCGTGAGTTAGGAGCAGCATCTACAAATCTTTTATAAAGGTGTGCTCCCTACTGTCTTCATCCTATTTAATTCGTTTACTTACTTTTGGCTCTGTTTGAAGCACACAGACACTTCCCTTGCATGCCTAGACTACTTCTAAATTTTGCATATATCTTCCCTTAACTCTTTGTCAATGGGCTTCCACATTAGGATGAGAGGACCTGGAAGTTGTTATTGACAATGAAAGAAATGACTCTGGTCTCCTCCTTTGAATAAGTTCCTACAATTTACAGTTTATTTCTTTCTGTGGCAAGATCCTCATAAGCTGGAATTTTCTATGGATTCAGAATATATTGAAAAACAAAGACTGTTTAATTAATTGTGAGACTTAAGATGGAAATATTTTATTATGGACATTAGGAAGACTTCCCAAGAGCTGCTGTTTGGGAATCCATTTTTCTATTAGTGTGCAATGAATACTGAAAAAAAATGCAAGAGGAGCAATCGCCTGCATTGGCTCAAGTATCTCAGTTCTAGTTTTCTTGGCCCCTTTCCATGCAAAATCTTTCTTTGAAGTTGAAGTTGATGTGTGTTCCACACACAGATGTAGATATGTGCCAGGGAGACAGAGCCCCAAGATACTTCTTTTTTCCCTTTTCCTATCAAGTTTCTGCCCACCCAGAGTGTGAAGTTACAAATCAGCTCTTTGTTCCTGGTGTTCTTTGTTGTTTTATTTTTAATGCTGCCCTGAAGACTGAGGTAATTTTGGAATGCATGCCATATCCTTTGTCTAGTGAAAAGACATAATTAACCTCTAATAACGGTGCGTTATTTCTTTATTATAAACAAGCAGATATGTGATTATTATCACAATATCACTTTCCTCTTATCTGCCTGCTTACCATTACCTTCTGACTCTGATGTCTCCCACTGACATCATTCCAAGAACATTAGTGTTCGAGCTTCTCATGTTAAAGAGTCCTTAGCTTGTGTAAAGCAGGGGTGATGTCACTTGGTCAGAAAGGGTCATCTTAGTTTTAAGAACAGGCCTCAAAGAAAATGTGTTTTGCTTTCCAGAAATGAAGCAAGAAAGAAATACCTGAAGGGTGCTAATGATTATTCTCTGTGTTGTAGAGTTTTAGAATTCCTGTGAAAATTTTAGCTGCTTAGTATTTCTGCTGAAACCACATGATTTGGGGCACATTAAGTATTAAGTAGACTACTATAATTCATAAGCCCAGCTCATGAAATGAAAGTTCATTTCTGCCTTAAAAATTGTTTAAACAAAATCACTTGAACAACACATTCAGTATCCAAATTCGAGATGTACACCTACTTTTAGTAGACTGATAAAGGCTAGAAAGTGGTTAGGTCAGCAAACACACAAACCTGACAACCTTATTCTATCCCCTCAACACACTATTGAAAAGAGAATCGAATTTGCTCCTCTCCCAGAATTACATGTCATACACAAACACAACAATAATAACAAATAAAACAAGAAGTTTCAAAAAGACAGATAAATGGTATGTTTTTTTATATATCTAAATAATTACTGTTTTAAACACAAATAACATTTTTTCATTTTCATTTTAAGCTCTTTGTAAGTATTATGATGATTTCAAAAACTAAACAATATGTAAATAAGCATCATACTTAATCATTTCTATCTTATAGTTTTTCTGAATCAGTGGTTCTTAATATGTGGGTCATGACCCCTTTGGGGTCACATAAGATGTCCTGCATATCAGATATTTACATTATGATTCATAACAGTAGCAAAATGACAGTTATGAAGTAGCAACGAAAACAATTGTATGTTTGGGGGTCACCACACTAAGAGGAGCTGTATGAAAGGGTTGGGAAGGCTGAGAAGCACTGCTGTCAGTATAGAACTCCCCTCTTTCCTGGGGTCCCTGATGATCCACCTGGCAGCCCTCGTCCCTGTCACCATCAATGCTCAGTCAGAATTACTTGCCTATAAACTCCTTCATGACATAGGCACATATTTTGGCAATGCCTGTCAACTAGAATGTGCCATAGATTTTTCCACACAGCTCTGGGGTGCAGAATGTGCTCAGTGGGTGAATGACTGGATGGCATTCCTTTCTTTCAGCTCCATCTTCAAAGGCTCTGCTGTCTGTGTGTATAGCATGGCTGACATCAGAGCAGTTTTTAATGGCCCATATGCTCATAAGGAAAGTGCAGACCATCGTTGGGTCCAGTATGATGGAAGAATACCTTATCCCCGACCCGGGACGGTATGTACCCAAGTGAATAACTGAATTATTTCCTTAATTCCATATTCAATTCCTAATTCTATTATTACCAACTATGCCATTTCTTAAAGCCACATGTGCTGTCGATTTGGAAATAACTGTTATTTGTTTATACTGATATATTAGTATTTCCATTATTCAAATGAAGTTAAAAATCTTTTGAATGATTATTTTAAGTACTAAGGAACACACTGGATTATATTGTGATGGTTACTTTGTGATGACATTACAATATTTAGCTCAGATATTTCAATTTAGTTGTCCAGAATGCAAATTTTGTAAATTAGATGAAAATGCCAACTGAACAATTGTTTTGCTTCTACATCTCTGCATATATCTTGCATACATCTCTAGAATTTCTTAGTGTCTGGTTCTTCTTTTAAAGGCTCTATTGTTTAAAGTAATTCATTTAAATGATCCTCTTTCTTGACATGCATCTGTTTTTTCTTTATTCTGCTGAACTTTGAAATAATATGCAATTCTTAGAGTGGAAGAAATTCTAAATAACCTGGAGTACAAGACAATTTGATGGCGTGTACCTCTAATGCCAGCAGCCTGGAGGATGTAGTAAAAAGATTTTGAATTTCAAGCCAACCCCTAAACAGGCTAGAAAGGGAAGCTACTGGAAGGAGGAGGTGGGGGGCGGGAGGAGGAGGACTCATCTCCGTCCTCATTTATTTTCAAAAGTTGTAAACCACATTTAAAGCCAGATGACAAAAAGTAAAATGTATTTTACAATTCATGAATTTGCTAAAAAACAAAACCAGGCTTGGGAGACAGTTCTGGTAGCTATGGGAGCAAGAGGGCCTGTGCTTAGTTCTGGTAGCTATGGGAGCAAGAGGTCCCTTGAAACCAGAACAAAAGCTGAATGTGCCCGGCAGTGATGGCACAGGTCATTAGTTCCAGCACTGGGAGGCAGAGGCAGGCAGATCTCCAAGTTCTGAGTTCAAGGCCAGTCTGGTCTACAGAGTGAGTTCCAGGACAGCCAGGGCTACACAGAGCCACCCTGTCTGGCGGATGAGGGGGTGGGAGGCGGGGACGGGGGTGGGGGGCGGGGGTGGGGTAGATCCTGCAATACATGCCTGTAATCCCTCCCACTACTGCAGAGGCAGAGAAGAAGATCCTTTGGACTTTCTGGGTAGCCAAACTAGCCAAATGCCTGAGTTTCAGAATCAGTGAGAGACACTGTTTTCAAAAATAAGGCATAAATCAATTGGAGACATCGATGTTGACCCTGGCCGTCACATGCAGGTACACAGATACGCATACAAACATAGACATGAGCTCACACCTATAGTCACAAATAGCAGAAGCTCACACTTCAGTCTATGCTTTATAACTAGAGATTCTTCCAAACTCACTGTCAAGGAGTTTAATGTACTACATACCTATTTAAGAATAATTCTAAATATTTACACCAAGACATCTAAAATAATCATCAAATTCTACTTAGTATTGCTTATTTGTGCTTATTCTTTTTTTTTAAATTTATTTATTTATTTATTATAAACACAGAAGAGGGTGCCAGACCTCATTACAAATGGTTGTGAACCACCATGTGGGTGCTGGGAATTGAACTCAGGACCTCTGGAAGAGCAGTCGGTGCTCTTAACCTCTGAGCCATCTCTCTAGCCCCCTATTTGTGCTTATTTTTAAGAGGAAATAGCTGTTGGTAGGACTTTCTTAATTAACACCCTGACTTCCTGTTACATACTGTAATTAAACTTGTATGTATTATTATGCAACTATTTCTATTTTCCTATCATTATTCTTTAATATAAATTTGTTTTCAGGTTGTTCTGCTTTGATTATTAGGTATTCATTATTCATTTATTTTTAATCCATTAATTTATTTTGGGGTAGTTGTTATTTTTGTGCATATTTTTATATTTATATTATGTTGCTGTTTGTTTGTTTATTTATTTATTTGTAAAGAGGGTGAGTTTTCCTAGGGAGATATGGACTACTCAGGGTCCAGGGGCTTAGCTACATCTGACGTGGGGCATCTGAGGGAAAAATATCTATGTTCTTATGTCTGTTAACTTTATTCCTCTAAGACAAAATTCTATCAATTCAGCTATAGCTCCACCAGGCATTCAAGGCAGGAATAACTCTAGACATACCAAGATCTATACCCGTCTACTTTATTTCTCTGGGATGAAATCCTGTCTCCATAACTATAGTTTCGTCCGGTTCTCTAGCTCATAGTCCTGCTAATGCTTCCAGCCTCACCTTCGTCCTCTGTATGCTCTTTCTCCATCTCTGCTACTCTCTACTCCTGTCACTTAGAAAACTCTACCGAGGTCTGCTTACCCTCTACAGAACCTCTGCCATCCTCTCTTCTCTCTAGCCACCCTGTTCTGTCCTTGACTACAGAAAATTCCTGCCCTTTCTTTCTCTGGGCATGTGGTTCTCTGCCTCCTCAGGAATGTTGTTTTACTTCCCACCTAGATATGTAAAAACTTCCTTTGTTTTCAGTCAGTTGCTCTGGAGAACCACTTGGCCTCCTCAAGGCAAGGGGATGGTCTGAGCTTCATTAGCACAAGAAAAAAAGCTAGTAGTCTCCTACAGCTTGTCTCCTAAGCTCAGCAGGGGAGTTAGTAACTTAGTAGGTTCAGCAGGTCTGGGGAGCTGAACTGTTTGCCAATTGGTCTGGGCACACAAGGATTTCATAGCAGAAGACAGCTGAAATATTAAAGGCTGGGTAACACCAAATATTCATAATAAATGGCTTTGCCAGACACTTGGCCGGTCAACGTTTAGCTGTAATACATAGCTGAATATCTATGATATATTCTTGTGGCCCGCAAGAGGGAGATGCGAAAACACCAGAGAGACCAAAGAAACTATTACATCCACATCTAGATTGGAGATGTTTCCTATGTCACTACATGGGTGAAGGGTTTCTTTCAGGAGCCTGGGTGGTTCGCAGGCCATTACATCACTAAGAACCCCCACTTCACCTGTGATGTAACTGCTTGCATTTTTAAGTTTGCAATACATCACCATGCAGCAAAGAGCTAAAGGCTGTATAACAGGCATGTACAGCTCATTCGTCTTGGCTGAGACGATGTGTCCAGTTGTTTCTTCTGCTCCCTTTTCTCTTCTTCCTATCCCTGATAGCCACCACATTGATCTTCAGTTCTCTGAATTTAACTACAGTAATACTTTGTTTAAGTAAATCCCAGACTTCTGTGAATGGATTGCTTTACTCGGCATCAAGATAAAAACTCTTTCATCTGACATATAATGGAATTTCTTTTCTTTTTATGGCTGATAGTATAACAGTGGCGTGTATGTGTGTGTGTGTGTACACATACTCATTATTCATACATCTGTCAGGCTACATTTAGTTGTTCCACATCTTTGCTACTTTGAATAGGATTGCAATGAACCTAGGAATGATCACACAACTTTCAGGTACTGATTTGAATTCAAGTCATTACAGTTGGATTTTTGTTTGTTTGTGTTTTTTCCCCCAATCATCTGGATATTATAATTGGAATGGTTTTGAACTGGGACAATCTACATTAATTACAATAAATAATTTTCATTCACAGCCACAGCCATTGAATCTTATCATACCCATTAATTGAACACAATTATCAAAATGACTCCATACCAACATTGCTTTGTAGTTATAATGTAAGTGAAAGAAACTGCAGTGAGGCTTGCTGTCTCCATTTTCTCAGTTACTGCCTGAAAAAACTAAATATTGCAGAAGGCTCACAGAATGCTCATTATATATGTCACTTTTAGGCACATAGCCATTTCTCAGAAATGGCAATTAGTAACTCCCACAAAATCAGAAAATACATGTTAGTGTTTTTCATCAGTGATAAAAGAAACACAATATGTCAAATAGACTGGTCTACTGCTGCACACTCAAAATAGCTATAACCAAATTTTGAAATGGCTAAAAGGAGGCACAGGTTTTTAACTTCTTTGTTTCCTTACTTATTCAGTCATTTTCAACGATTCTTATTATTTTATTTGCTTATAATTATCATCTTGTTTTTACATTGCAAATATTTTATTTACTTTTGATTTATTTAAAAATAAATTAATTTTAATTGTAATGCTGACATTGAGTTAGAAACATCATGTATCTGATGTGAAAATCTATTACACAAGTGCTTTTACCAAATGAACTTTACCACTTTAAGTAACTGCATTCATAAAATCAGTGAAATTAAGTTTCACAGACTATCAAGTGACTACCCTTGTAAAATTTGAGAAAGTAAGAGTTAGAATGAGTGATAGAGACATCATAACTCACCCTCAAATTACACTGGAGGAAACTAGTGTCCCAAATAATTAAATAGCATACCCAATCTCAAATTACCCAACCAGCAGAATGAATGGGGCTGCTGGGTGGAGTTTTATGGCCAGTCCTTCCTTTGTCCTTTGATATAATATTTACCTCTTTCGAACATTCCCGCATGAGTATGCCTGCATACCCTATCCAAAATTCTTTATATTTATTTTATATAATCTTCTGCCACAGTCTCCTATCTGTGTTTAATGAAAGTAAGAAACTATACAGCTATATTTTCCCCCAATTCAGAAATCTTAAATAAAATTATAACTGAATATTCCTTATGATGGACATTTGATAAATACTTATATGGTGCCTCACTATATTCTTTTGTTGTTGTTTTGAGACAGGGTCTTATGTAGTGCAGATGAGCCTCAAACTTGCTATGTAGTCAAAAATGGCCTTGAACTCCTAACCTTCTTGACCCTCCTTATTCTTACTCCCAAGTGCTAGGATAACAGATGTGTGCTAACTCACTCAATGTACTTCATACATTCTTAAAACATAATCATAATATTAATTCATTAACACAGTTGTGTGGATGAGGAAAATAACAACTACCATTCATACATGTTCATGGTCTCATGAGCTTTAAAGTGATAGACTTTATTAAGTTAGACTTAGGTTATATAAGGAGCTATGTATAGAGAGCCCTTCTAAGTGTTAAGCAAGACAACTAGAGTCTTGAGTTGTTTCTCCAGGGCTTGGTCAGTCCTCAAATGAGTACAATGAAGCTCTGTAGTCTTGCAACACTTGACATTTTTATTTTAATATAGGGGAATGTTTCTAATGTCAATGAAAGATTTGCTGAATATAGAATTTGTTTCCCATACATTGGTTAGAGCCTTTGCTTTTGTATTTTCTGTATCCATAGTATTTTTATGATTGAACACCGAGTTGATAGCCCAGTAGGGACCTCAGTTAAATGCTTACAGGCTTGGAGTCATTCCCATCTCATTTAATTTTCTTGGTTTTGGTAGAATGTTGTACCACTGTGGACCAATGCCAAATCTCAATTCCTAGTCCACGATACTCTAAGTTAATAAACCTGCACACTCACAAAGATTTTACCTAGGTGACTGACTCTTCTGCCCTCTGGTGTCTGAAGAGAGCAGCTGAACAAATCAACAAGTGCAGAAGAATTTTTAGAATCTTTATTTTCCTGTTCAGTTTGGTGATGTGAGGTTCTGACTGACATAAAATATCAAAACAAAACAAAACAAAAACAAAAAAGAATGGTACAAATTAGACAAGAAAGACAAACTGGAAACAGGCTAAAACTAATAGTCTGAAAAAAAATCTCAATCTCAGGAAGATTTGTAAAAGATTATTTCAATTTTGAGAATTGATCTACTAAAAATAATTTAATACAGTTTTAGCAAATAAAGATATTTATTTTACAGTGTCATTCTGTTTTGACAAGGATTTGTGTGTGTGCGCGCTGTGTTTATTTTGTATGTGTTATGTGTACACATGTGTATATGCACATGCAGCTGTGGGGTGTCCTTCTCTGTCACTCCCTGTATATGATTATCTCGGAGGCAGCCTTTCTCAATGAATCCGGAGTTCACCACTTTGGCAAGACTACCTTGTATCTTACCAGCAAGCCCCAGGCATCCTGTCTTTGGGCCTCCATTACTGGGGTTACAGCTGGGTTCAAATGGACCTGTTTTTCATGTGGCTACCAGGGATTGGAACTCAGGTCCCCATGCTTGTGTGGCTAGCATTTCATGAAATGAGTTAGCCTCCCAGTCCTGAGAAGGCATTTTCATAATTTGCACATTAGTGTAAAATGCTGCCCAATGTTTACTCAGAAGTAGAATTCAGTTTTAAACCATTCTTCTCTCCAAAGCTGAAAAGAGCATCTGCTTTCACAATGTAGATGTATATCGGAAACATGTTCTACTATCTTAAAACTATTTTGCCCTAGTTTTCAAATTTTGTAAAAATAGTAATTCACTTTTAATTCCTTTCCAAATGACTACTGCTTTCACTGTCAACTTATTCTGCTTCATTTTGAATTATCAAAACAAATGATTATCATAAATCCTCTATTTTATTGATAGAGACTAATGGATTAATAGGTGATATCATTGATTTGTATAGCCTTAGTTTTCCAGATGGACATGGTTCAATCATAAGTGGTGTACTCACTGTGAGAATTTCTTGATTTGAAAGTTTACAGTAGAGTTGTGCCTCAAGAAATACAACTTCCTAAACCTGAAGTTTCTGCAGAGTCTGACAGAACAGACATCAGGACCACCCCATGGCTAACTAGATCTAGGCTGCTTCTCCAAAAACAGTGAGAGGCAACTTACTTTAAATAGGCATTCACCTTTCCCACTTGTTTTAAAAGCACAACCTCAGCTTCTAAACTGGGCTCCCCAATTCCCAAACTACCTACTATGTTCAATAGTATTTTGATTTTTCTATTACAGGAATTCCTCTAAAGGAAAGGGATTCTGAAGGACAGGGGAGTGGGGCTCAGAAAGTTCCAGTTCCTTGTATTAATTTAGAGTTTTTTATGCCCTAATGGCCATATACTTAGGGTCTTTCTTTGTCAATCTATTTAAGATTGAGGCTTAGAGGAATGATCGGGGGGTGAAATTCCACTTATAAAATTTTCATTTTCAAATTATAATACAAATTAGACTTTTTAAAAATCTATCACACACAAAGCGTGGTGTGCTTATTTCTCTGGTTTGCACAGTTGAAAGCCCAGTTTCCTCTTATTAGTCATTGCTCTGATTAGTTTATGAGGAAAATGGGGCCTGGAGGAAGCAGAAAGCAGCCGGCATCATGGAATGGAGGACCTTTTCACAGCTCTCTGCAGCCTTGCCACAACAGCGTTCTTTCACTGGATAAAAAACCACTTTTCTTCTCTTCTTATCCATTGCTTCCTGCTGCTGTCCTGAAGGCTCTATACAAACGCCTGGACCTGCCAAGCATAACAGAGTCACACCTAGGCAAGTGCAGCCAGCTGGCTGCTGTGGGCTGCACCCTGGCATCTCAGGGTTAGTCTAGGAGGGCTCTCTTCTCTCTTCAACTTTTGCGATATATCCAGCAACGTGTTGGCGTTTTAAGTCTGACTAACAGCTTTCTGATCTATCCTTTTCTTCTCTCAAAGTTTAAACTGTCTTAAGAGTTTTTGAGAAGAGCAAGGAAACACAGTTAACCAATTCGAATTCCTGCTTTTCATAGATGGCAAACAAATACTAGGAAAACATAGGAAGAAACAAAAGATATTATGTGGGGTAGGATGATTAGCTGAATTATGACAACTTGGTTACAAATTTAAATGAATATATGCATACCCCAAACTAATACCTGGGATATACAGCTTCAGTGGGAATCTTCAGAGGAAAATTAGTAACTGCATATGGCTTTTCTTAGATGTGGTATTTCTTTACATTTTTTTTGTTTGTTTGTTTCTTTGCCCTTTATGGGACTTTCTTTCCTGCTTTACCTGCGTAGCTTTTTGGCATCCTCAGTTGTGTGTTACCAAGGTGAACCTTCCCTGGGTTGAATGTACTAAAACAACACTATTTGGCTCATCCTGTTCTGCCTTAAACCTCAGGGAGTAATTACACTCCAAAACCTCTTTTCGCTTGTGTGAGCACAGCACTGAGGACCCGGGATCACTCCTAGCAACCAGGGGCCAAGGGTCTCAGCAGAACACTGGCAGCATGCCACAGGGAAATCTGCCCTAAGAAGAAAATGTATTTCCCAAAAACTTTCTGTAGCTTTCAATAGAAACCAGGTTTCCTTTTCTCTTCTCTTTTTATCCCTTAGATTTTATTACATGAGAATCTTTCAGAACCTATCAGAGGCAAGCTGGGAAGAAAACTGTCAGCTACATGTTTACTAAATGATTAGATCTTAACTTGCAATGTCTTACAAAGAAATGTATAATTGTTTTAAAATTTGATACCAAAAACTGTGGCTTGGATATCATGAATTAAGTCCTTTGAAATTTTGTCTGCTATGTACCTGCAGATATGAAGTATAAAGAGTTTGTTTTCCTTAAGTTGAAGGGCTCTTTCCAACGTGTGAGGTAGGCAAAATCTTGCTTTTAATGACAAATCAATCAGATTGAACTGAAGGTGTTATGAGATATGAGCTCCTTCAGAAATGGCCACTGAGTGAGACTCAAATGTGCATCTGTAATCGGCAACAAGCTTAGTATTATCTGTGCCTACGTTCTTTTCAAGTCTGACTCAATCTACTTACTACAGGGCTCCTGCCACTGTGGAGCTGACAGATTCTCTTTGGATGAAGG
The DNA here is from genome assembly GCF_049852395.1 of Peromyscus maniculatus bairdii. NCBI lineage: Eukaryota > Metazoa > Chordata > Mammalia > Rodentia > Cricetidae > Peromyscus > Peromyscus maniculatus. Next base: position 30,905,133 of record NC_134854.1, read on the forward strand.
GGAAATGCACAAAGAGGTGATGGAGCACACAGATTTCGATCTTCAGACCAGCCTCCAGTGGCAGGCACTCAAATGGCTAATGATGCAGGCCATATCTCTTTCCTACAGACCTGGGGCAAATAACTAGACATCAGGAGAGGATCAGCTTCTTAATGAAAGACCTTTGTAACAGATAGATACTCTCAAATTAATTAGAAAAGCACTAATGAGCTCTTGAAATTCTCAGTACAATTTCTGTGTTGGGCACTCTGGGTCATTATGATTTTATTGGTATGAAACTTGGAGTGAGAGCTGTCCATTATCACTTACTCATGGATCTTCAGCTAATAATGCCCCTCTTGACTTCCGAGGAGGAGATTCTGAAGCACTGGTATAATCCTAATTAGTGCCTAGTTTAAATGGTTTTCATCAGTAGGAACTTTATTCCATGTCATCTTTTTAGAGAAATTTAAGATTTTTGTTTAGTTTAGTTTTTTATTTTATTTTGACAATGTCATGATACTTTTATAGAGACTTTCTCTGGTATCATTCATTTTATTCTATATGCTTGTATTGATCAAATATAGTTTTTAAGATCTGAAATGTGATGATGTTATCCTACTAAGATCTGAAATGTGATGATGTTATCCTACTAAAGGCAGCTTCCTAGAATGTAGTTTTTGAAACATAAATTAAATTTACAATATAAAAGAGTATATACCTTGTAAAATATTCAAATTGTAATGTCATTCCTTCTTTATTTTGGATAACTACATACCAAATTCAGTGAATTTATATCAAATTGTGCTTGATATAAATTAAGTGTGACCACCAGAGGGCAGTTGATGCTAACTCTTTCTCTAATATGTGCTCCCAGGAAGCTGTTTGAGGCAGGAAGGGGCCTGTAGTATATACAAAGAGCCTAGGCTTAAGGAAACAGCACGCAGGATGGGGCACAGTTCAATTTTCACAGCAGCTATAGCAGAAGTGGATAATTATCATTTCAAACCATTAAAATTCTTTTGGAGATAATTTTGTGACTTGTTGATCTGTTTCAATTTTTAATAAATGTGGTTAAATTGGAAGGGAATCCTAAGTTTATTTAAAATTACAAATAAAGTTTTTCCATACATTCTTGTGTTTATAGAATATTTTCACGCCAGTTTCTTCAATGTAAGTTTCTAGTACCGTCCTTAGAAACTTTTTGGAGGGTAATGCGATTTGATTTCACTCTACAACATAGGCTGGCCTTGAACTCTGTATTAGTTTTGGCTGTCCCTGTGCCTGGATGATCCTGCCCTGACCCTGGTCCAGAATTGCAGGGATGCACCATCCTGCCTGATTAGAAAAATTAATTTTTATGGAAAATAATGATCTTTTAAAGGAAGTAAGATTACACTGGAGAAACTTTAGAAAATTCAGGTAACGTCACATAATTTTTAATGTTTTTTGTTTTGTTTTTGAGACAGGGTTTCTCTGTGTAGCTGTGCGCCTTTACTGGAACTCACTCTGTAGTCCAGGCTGGCCTGGAACTCACAGAGATCCGCCTGCCTCTGCATCCCGAGTGCTGGGATTAAAGGCGTGCCCAAACCCAGATTTCACTCTAGTGAAAGTAGAGTGCATTATCGCACGTTGGTGATTCCTCTACAGCTCTGTCATCTATTTATTATCCATAGCATTCACCTCTCAGGTGCATATGCAGTGTGTTTATTCCTGTACTTATTTCTTTTCAGTGTCCAAGCAAAACCTATGACCCACTGATTAAATCCACCCGAGACTTTCCTGACGATGTCATCAGTTTCATAAGGCGGCACCCGGTGATGTACAAGTCGGTGTACCCAGTGGCGGGAGCGCCGACCTTCAAGAGAATCAATGTGGACTACAGACTGACGCAGATAGTGGTGGATCACGTGGTTGCTGAAGACGGACAGTATGATGTCATGTTTCTGGGAACAGGTACCCTCAAACCACACTTTCAGCCAAAGAAATTGAAGTGTTCATTAACGGTTAAAGAAAACAAAAACTTCCAAAATATTTATCTGCCAAAATCAAGTAAACATCTGTTAATGCCTTGCCAATGTTTTCTGAAATTGTTTAGCTCGTGAATTTAAATGATCATATATATATATATATATATATATATGTGTGTGTGTGTGTGTGTGTGTGTGTGTATATGTATGTATATATATATACGTATACATATACATTTACATGTACATTTATATATTCATACATTTTTACACAACAAATTATTGCCTTTTGTGATTCTCAAAATTAAGAAAAACATAATGCAATAATACTATTCAGGTGGCAATAAAGACAGCATGTACCCTCAGAACTTCACCCTGTATTTTACATGCTACCTAATAAACTGAGCATTTCTGCACTAGAAATTAATGCGTTTTAAATTCTAGATATTTTACTGGAACAGGTTTCTAAGAATGTGAAACAATTTTATAATTATTTGACTTTTAAATACTGCAATGGTTTTGCAGAAATTAAGTTTATTAGGAAAGATCGCGTCGTAACTAGGACCTTTGGGCGCCAGCTGTCCAGCCTGATTATGTCACAGATGGCAAGTGCAAACCCCGATAATCTAAGGGATGCTCCATTTCCGAGACTGCGGGGATGACTATTTAAGGGTCAGAACTTTAATTAGTATGTTATTAATTCTCATGAGCTAAATTTAATTTGCACTGGACGTCCAAAGCTCGTTCATAGGTCCTTAGCCCTTCACTATCATAAATAGCACTCAGCCACTAGGTGGCACTATGTAACCTTTCCTGGGGAAAATGTGGTGGCTTTAAAAAGTAAATTTTGCATTGTAAAATTGTATTTAATAGTTTTGAACATCTTAGAGTTATTTTTTATTCTATTATTTCAACTAATATTTAAATTAGTCTTATACATTTAGTTACCAAAAATACTGTGTATTTTCCCTTTATAAGTATCTGCTCTAGAAGAGCAATGTAGTATACAGTAGGCTTCATTTTTCACTACTTAATTTGGGCAACTTTCTTGGAAAGCATCCAGAGGAAAATGTGAGGGAAAAATTTGAGATTTCTAGGCATATGCACTCAACTAAATATTGGAGCAGAAACAGTGGGGTTATGGGTCCATGTTTTTTTCAGACATTGGAACAGTCCTCAAAGTTGTCAGCATTTCCAAGGAGAAGTGGAATATGGAAGAAGTAGTGCTGGAGGAGCTTCAGGTCTTCAAGGTGAGAGGGGACCCAGGGCTCCAGACAGGCTGAGACTGCACAGTGCTATTCGTGGACACTTGGTCTTTTCTCTGTTCTTCCCGGAGAAGTCTCCCACTGTTTGAATGGTCTAAGCATTGGGACAGGTCATAAGCAGGTAGCAAAGCACTCACTTCTGGTGCTGATCACAACACCACTGAGAGTAGCCGTGGGTCACCTCTCCTTACTGCATTCTCCTAGGGTAGCCACACTGAATGAAAGCCTGGGATCTCTTAGTACCCGGATGCTTTTCTACTTTATGAATGTTACTTTGCAATGTTTCCCTAAACGGATTGAGAAAACTGGAAAAGTTTATAAATCATGTGTAGGAGTCCTGATTTACTGTACTGAAAAAAAAAATAATGATAACAAGTTATGCAAGCCACAATCCTCTTACCTCTCAAAGGGAATTAGCAGGCCTGGAGGAAGAGTTCTTTGTTTTAAATTCTGCTTTTAACAACAAATACATTTTAGTGTGGCAGGCACTCTCTGTAGCTACTCTGTGGGATTTAGAATTATTTCATGAAAAATGAGACATTAGAAATAGTTATATTTCTTAGAAAATATGTTCTTTCATGTTTTTGTTTTTTTTAAAATGTTTATTAAAAACTGTTTCGATGTAAACATCCATTGCCTGGAAAGAACTGAGTCCTCCACTGTGAAGGGCTAAAGTTAATTATCATGCTGGGTTTTCCAGGATCCTGTTTACATTGTGATGATAATAGTGGTCAAGAAGTTAACAAGAACAAGACCTGCTATCTGGCCTCTTCCAAAACAAAATCCTGTGTGGTTCCTAAGGGAAAAGTTGATGTCAAACATAAGGGTGAATGAACAGGGGCTTAGTGAGTTTCCATCATGTGCACATGTATGATAACAAATCTTCTCCAATGGGTCTTAGAGTCAAGGATTAACTGTTATCTCAGTGGCCATAGATTTTTCTTGTTATCCTCCTCTTCTTCTTATCTATCTATCTATCTATCTATCTATCTATCTATCTATCTATCTATCTATCATCTATCTATCTATCTATCTATCTATCTATCGTGTGTGTGTGTGTGTGTGTGTGTGTGTGTTTGTGGTGTGTGTGTGTGTGTGTGTGTGTGTGTGTGTGTGTGTGTGTGTGTGCTGGAGATGAAGCCCAGGGCTGTTCACATGCAAACAACTCACCACTGGGTTAAGCCACCAGACTCCCTTCCTCCCCTCCCCTCCCCTCCCCTCCCCTCCCCTCCCCTCTCCTCTCCTCTCCTCTCCTCTCCTCTCTTCTCTCCTTTCCTCCTCTTTTTCTTCTCTCTTCTCCTTTTTCTCCTCTTCTCTACCTATGTCTCTTTTCTTTCTTTAATGACTTTATTGAGGTAAAATGTAATTAAAAGCAAAACAAAAACCCAAACATAATTTAATGGGAATGCCCATGCTTTTAAAATTAAGCACAACAAAAAAATTATTGGAACAAACTTTTTAACTTCAAAATTTTCTTTCACAGATTTTCTTAACTTTCTAACATCTATTGTTTGTCAATTAGTACATAAAAGCAATAAATGAATAAGTACCAGATAGATAATAGATATATAAGGTATCTTAACGAGTTGCCTGCCTTTTTTGTTTGTTTGTTTGGTTGATTGGTTGCTTTTCTATTCATGCTTGTGGTCTTATTAGAAATAAAATCTGACCCATATCATGAAACTACACATACTGATATCTTGAGGCATCACATAAGGAATATTATCATCAACAAACAGAACCATAACTTTTCAAACTCTGCTACTTAAACATGTTTTGAATCTTTGATGCAAGTAACATCAGAGTGGAGCAATAAATAATCATGGAGATGTTCTTGTCAGCACTAGTATGAATGATATGCCAGTATTAAGATGCAGATTTAGAACAAAGTGAAAACTTGTGAATAACTAGGAAGCATTTTCAACACAGCACTTCCTCATCCAGTTAGCTAGGTTCTCTCTGATAAAATACCTCAAGCATTTTCATCATGTCTATTAATGTAGAATCAATATACACTGCAAGAAAATAGCAAGGACTAAGGTCATTTTCTCCTCTCAGTGGGAGTCTGAACAGCCAAGCTTGACATAAGATAAAACAACATACTGGTTAATGTAAGGCTGTGAATGTTTTTACTGACATTTTGTTTTGTTTCTGTTCGCAGCACCCAACAGCTATCTTGAATATGGAGCTCTCGCTGAAACAGGTAGGTACTTTGTAATTACTGGTTAACAATTAACTTCAGAAGTCTCAAGTTCCCTGAATCAAAATTCATTTGCAGAATCTATTGAAACTGGAGACTAGAAGTTAAGTCATTAATAATGCAGAAAGTTGAAGCTTGCCTGTTTCTCCTCCGATTTATCGGCAGTCTTGGTTTCAGCCTTGCCTTGGGAGAATGGAGAGAAAGAGATTAATGGAATAGTGAATAGTGTGTGCTCCTCCCTTTTCCTCCCCCCCCAAAAAAAAGAGTGGGTGTCTGTTCTCCTGAGATTGTATTTCTGCTCAAGTCATAAGACATATATTTAAGATGCCAATCACAAGCATTGAAAAGGTATTTTAATTAGGGAGTCTAGGATTTCAAAGATGAACCATGGTACACAACACTGAAGTCAACCTTCAACACTTTACTCAATAACAATCTCTTAGAAGCAATTTTCTGAACTAGAGAACTCTCGTGTTTGTTATGAGTTTATTTAATTCTACTTGCTTAGTGATGCTTGGGATCAAACCTAGGATTTTACACTTATTAAGCAAGTTACTGAGTCCTTTTTTTGGGACAGAATCACATTATCTAACTCAGACACCACCTCCTGAGTATTGTGTTTGTTGACAGTCATGAACAAAAGGTGATTTTCTGTTTTTCAGTGCTGGGGATTGTCCCTAGGCCATTAAAAATATTAGACAATCATTTCACTTCTTCTACCACTGAACTATATCCTCATCCTTCTGTGAGTTTAAATAGAATGCTACATGCCAATGTTGTAGACAAAGCAATGTAAGTGTTAATGGTGGCCAATTTTGACAATCATGACTATATATAATAATAATTAACACTTCCCTCATATTATAATCCACATCTTGATAGAGTAGATTTAGACTTACCATTCCATTTCTACACATACACTCAAGATTTAAGAAAGCCATTTCAAAATATATGTCCCCAATTAAACTTGATAGCCCAGTTCTTAGAGGAAAGTCTAAATGGGTTTGTTCTGAGGCCCTTTCACTGATTTGCTCATTCAAAAACACTGATTGCTTGAATCTCTGCTATCGTGCTTTGAAGATACGGAGAAGAATGAGTGACATAGCATTAATCTCCCCTCCAGAAGCTCTGAGCAGACCTGACAGAGGGAGAAGGCCACCAACAATGCAGAGGACTAATTGAAGCATCCACCAGAAAGACAAATGAGAGAATGATTTGAAAAGGAGCCAGAAAGACCAGGGGAAGGGAGGGAAGGAAAGAGATAGACAAACTGTCATGAATGATGTAGTTAACAAGATAAATAAAAGAGGGATAGAAGGAAGGAATAAGAACGAGAAAAGTAAGAGTCTACACCTGTTTCTATTAAGTGTGTCTGAAATTTGACCTGAGACATATGTCTGCTTAGGGTAAGAGGAAGTGAGAGATGATTCTGAAGAAGTAAGTCTGAGTGTGTGAGACTCTACCTGTCCTCATGACGCTTAACAGCTTAAGGACAAAAGCCATTAACGTCCTTAAGCAGGGGAAAGTCACGAGAAGACCATCTGTTTAGAAAGCTCTGTCTGTGGAATGGAGTGGGCCCTCTGCAGAGGCTGGGGTTATGAAAAGAGGCTGGCGTGAGAGGAAGTAGTTAGAACCTTGCAAACAAGCTAAGCAAAGGAGGATACAGAGCAAAGCCAAGCCCCCAGCAGTGGGAGGGGTGGAAGCACATTAGAGCTCCAGGGATGAAGAGGAAGGTAGTGATGGTGATGAAGGTGATGAGGAAGGTGTAGTCATTCGCCATAAGCATTTCAGAGAATTGTGGAAAAACAGAAAACAGAATTCTTTGTGTTTAATGACAAGAAAATCAACAGAATTTAACAGGCGATGAAGTACAAGGTAAATTTCTATAAGTTGAGAACCTCTGTGCTTTTTATGCTAGAGTCTATTTCTGTGAGGTTCCTCCTTAATTCAAAGCTGAGAGCAGTCCCCTAGAGTTGACCATAAGTTTTTGAGAGCGGAGACGGAGACTTACTCACCTACACTATTCTTCCTTCGGCATCACCTCTGCTGCAGACACACACACATGGATGTATATGGGGAGTTCTGCGTGAATTCCTGGACTAGCTTTCAAAGTGTCATTTATTTGCTGTTTCCAGGATCCTACAGCCTTTGCTTTGTGGTAGGGTATTGCTCAAGTCTACCTGGTGATGTCTGCATAGAGATACTTAACATCTACTCTCCCAATTGTAACTTATATCCTTTCAGAGATCACTTCATCTAAAAATAGTGTCAGGAGTCTCTTTTAGTCAGTCCTCATGTTGACAGGCATGGCAGAGGCATGTCATCAATGTTGCCATTAATATCTGTGCTTTCTAGAGCCTACCAAAGTATAATTTCTACTATTGAGAAATAATTTGACATCTTAATTCCATAGTCGAGCGCTGGTTTTCTACCTTCTTAAATTATTGCCAAGCCTACTTTAAATTTCTAGAATGTTGTCTGTAGTTTTTATTGTTGTTGTTGTTTGTTTGTTTTAATTTTTTAGGGGCGTGCCACCCAGCTCCATATAAATACATGGAGACTTATTCTTATGAATACTGGGCCATAACTTGGCTTGTTTCTAACCAGCTTTTCTAACTTAAATTGTCCTGTTTCTCTTTAACTATGCTTTGCCTCCTGGCTTTTTATCTTTCTTTATTATTCTATATATCTTTCTTTCCTTCTTACTCTGTAGCTGGCTGTGTGGCCAGGTGGCTGGCCCCTGGCATCCCCTCTTTCTTCTTTTTTCACTTCTCCCTCTTCTCTCTTCCCTAGATTTCTCCTCCTATTTTTTCTCTCTGCATGACAGCTTCACCTATTCGTTCTCTCTCCTGCTTAGCTATTGGCCATTCAACTCTTTATTAGACCCATCAGGTGTTTTATACAGGCAAAATAACTCAGCTTTACATAGTTAAACAAATGCAACATAAAAGAATGTATCACATCTTTGCATCATTAAACAAATATTCTGCAGCATAAAAGAATGTGACACATCTTAAACTAATATTCCATAATAGTTGTCCATTTCAGTATTGACATCTTCAAAACAGAGTCCGGCTGGGATGGAAGAGATTGATTTGTTTTACCCTTCCTCACAATTCTGCACAAGCATTAACAGGTAGCAGGACACTCACAAATGGACTTGGAGCTATAAGACGATATTACAGAACAGTTGTCTCAAGACTAATGTGAGCAAAGGGGCTGATTTGTTTTCTCTGCTTGATTTGCAGCAACAGTTGTACATTGGTTCCTGGGATGGATTGGTTCAGCTCTCCTTGCACAGATGTGACATTTATGGGAAAGCATGTGCAGATTGCTGTCTTGCCAGAGACCCCTACTGTGCTTGGGATGGAAATGCTTGCTCAAGATATGCACCCACTTCCAAAAGGTCAGGGCGCTCCTCCCTCCCACATGGGTTTCTCACACGAAGGCCTTGCTTGTAGTTTAAGTTAAAGACAAATAGAAAACTCTGCCTGTGGAAGGAATATTACAATTAAAATAGTCAAACACTTTATATTAAGTGAAAGTTGGAGGATAAATCATGTTATAAAATTGTGGAATGTGGAACTTTAAAAAATCTGATAAATCATTATACAGTATTTTTAACAACTAACTATGGTAGTTTGTGCCTGTAATCCCACAACTCAGGAGGCTGAGACAGGAGTATTGTCATGAGTTCCAGAATAGCCTGAGCTACATAGTGACATCCTGTCTACCTCCCCAAATTGTTCTTATTAACTACTTTTTTCCACATTCCTGCCATCAGACTTCTAAATATGCACATATTTTCTTCTTTTGTTTTGCAAGTCATTTATAAACAATTATGTTTGTAGACGTGCCGACACAGCCCACAATACATGAGTGACTTGATTCAATTTTATTTTTACTCTAATAACTATAATTTGCCAATTTCTGTCACTCAGATAAGCTGTTTTCCTTAACATTGGTAGCTTTTTATTTTAAACACTTAGGAACATGCAGGAAAGCTCAACCATTGCATTATTCTACACACACAAATAAAACTTATCCAGAGTTATAAGATATACATTTTGACACTATTTTAATAATGAAACAATTAAAAATAATATGAATGCCTATCAGTAATACTCATGTTAGATGAGTGTTTTACCACCATTGTTTTTGAATGTACATATTAGTAACATTATTTTCTAAGGTGTTATTGAAAGTGTGTTCTTCTAGATTAAATTGTCAACAAATTATGTGTGCTTTTGGTTATTTTAATTTTCAGGTTATTTTGTGAACTTTTGATATCTTTTGATGCTTTAAGTGAAGAGCATGTATTAGTTTCACTATCACGTGGACATTATTTTATCTTAAATATTTCACCGATTTGTCAAATTTATAAACATTAGGACTCAACGGTGGTAGGTACTTGCTATACATCTGCACATATTGGTTAAAACACAGAAATTTTATATAATGTCTAGTCCATAAATTAAACATAAGTGGGTAAATATGATTATTAGGAGTTAAAAGTTGCAAGCACTTTGTTAAACTTTTCTGCCCAGAATAGACTCATCTTAGTGAGTCTTTGGGGAATTCTTTTCTAGAAGCTGAAAAACTAGTGTTCATTACTTGGCAATAAATGTTCGCTTTGATTAATTGATCTCATTCCTGAAGAAGCCAAGATTTAAAAACATTCATGACCTTATGTTCCTTACAGGACCATAATTTTTTTCTTCCTGTATTTCCCAAGACTGTATCTCTGATCTTACAGACATGCCACTGTGATGTGCTCCCTCACCTAACATAATGTCCATCAAGAGGCTACAGATGTGTACAATGGATGACTCTTTCAAGGTTGTCATCTGGGCAGCTTTGCCCCTGGGGAGCAGCCCAAGCCTCTGAGAAAGTTTACTGCTGTTTCTCTGATCTCTGAAATGACAACATGGACTGGAGAGAGTAGCAGGGATGGAGGGATCTGGAGGATTTCACAATAGAGTTAGATAGGAATAAGAAATGCGGGCGTATTGTGGCACAGTGTAGATTGTAGGTAATAACACTGAACTGTACAGTTAAGACAAACCAGAAGGGATTTGGAATATTTTTATTGAAAAAATTTTTTAAGGAGATAAATACATTTAACCCAATTTCAACATATCACACTTATATGTGTACATATAAAAATATTATGTAATAACATGTTAATATGTATAATATTAAGGTTTTTATGTGAAAATTAAAATGCTTTCTGTTTAAAAATTAAAGATAGACTAAGATAATGAAACTATGTTAAGGTATAAGACATACTGAGATTGAGTAGGAATGTGGCATTTCTTTTTAAATAGATATTGATTTCTCTTAAGGAAAATGTGACATAATGCAAAATCTCTTGTACTATTTTCACAATTACCAATATAGCTACATGTTTATTGATAATAATAAGTATGCATGTATGCCATATTGAACTTGTAGTTCTATTTCCAACTGAACATAATTAATTGAATAAAATGTGTAATAGAATCAAACTAGACACAATGAGGTTTCTTTGTTTATATGTACTTTCATACTCACTAGAACACTTTTGAATATTATGATTTTGACAGGCAGGAGAAGAAGAAGAGTTATTCCTGTGTCTTGTGTATAAACCTGGATCTTAGTCATGTTCAACTTGTTCTGTTGAATAATTTATTAAGTTAGAAAAAACAACAGTAGTTAAATGAAAATCTTAATACGAAACAGGATTTGTTGTGTTGGGACTTTTCTACCACAAGAATTTAAATTAATGTTTGATTGATGGGAACCCTGACCTGCATTTAGGTTGCACAGTAACACAAGTACAGTTTGCATCTGCCAGTGTTAGCATGAGACACAGCCTTTCTATATTCCAGTTACACTTGAAGATCTAATTAGCTTAATCTTCTTTCCATAGGCGAGCTAGACGGCAGGATGTAAAGTACGGGGACCCAATCACTCAGTGCTGGGACGTAGAAGACAGTAAGTATGGACTTAATGCATATTTCTTACCACTTACAATGCTAGCCTTCCAGTGTATTTTTAAAATTACTATATGAATCTAAACAACCATATATATGACTATCTCATTTTGTATAATGCTTTTATTATGGAAAAGCAACAGTTTTATAAACCAATTCCCTGTCTACTTGCCTAAGTGAATAATCTTTTGTTAAATCATGATTTGTTTCATATGTCTTTATATCCCTGTGCCATAGCATGTTTCTTCTTCTTCTTCTTCTTCTTCTTCTTCTTCTTCTTCTTCTTCTTCTTCTTCTTCTTCTTCTTCTTCTTCTTCTTCTTCTTCTTCTTCTTCTCCTCCTTCTCCTCCTCCTCCTCCTCCTCCTCCTCCTCCTCCTCCTCCTCCTCCTCCTCCCCCCCTCCTCCTCCTCCTTTTTTTTTTTTCAAGACAGGGTTTCTCTGTGTAGTTTTGGTGCTTGTCCTGGATCTCGCTCTGTAGATCAGGCTGGCCTCAAACTCACAGAGATCCACCTGGCTCTACCTCCTGAGTGCTGGGATTAAAGGTGTACGCCACCACCTCCCGGCCGCATGTTTCTTCTTTAGTGCTTTATCCATCCTTGTAAAGTTTGAGGATTCTGTTAGAGGCAAAACAGGATTTAGCCCCAACCATTTGAGAATCCTGAGGAAACTCAAAGACCTTAGAGGAGGGTCTGATAAAAAATTTTGGTGCTTATTAGAAAAAAAAATGTAGGTAGTCTGAACTTTATTTACATTCACTTATTCTTGTATACATTCAAGCAGTAAATGTGCATTAAGTAAGTTCCATATGTACTTAATAGATCAGAGTATACTGTGAGACAAAGAAATTCCTTAGAGTGCTTATGCCCTTTGGAGATGTCATAAAGTACAATTACTAGTATAGGAATTTAGTAAAAGGAGAGATTGCTAAAGGCCATGTTGATCAGCAGAAAAGATTCACGAAACAGAAGATCTTGAAAATCTGAATAGGGGAGAGGTAGGATGGTAGAAAGGAGGCTTGGTAAGTGAATTGAAAATGGGAAAAATTTAAAAACTATAGACAGCTTTGAGATTGTATTTATTGTCATGTGTCTCTCCCCCCCACACACACAACATACTTTTTTTTTCTTCTTGGATACAGGGCCTCACTGTGTATGTAGCCTGGCGTGCTGCTGCCCTGGGACTTGATAAGCTTTGTAAACCAGGCTGACCTTTAGCTCACAGAGATCCTCCTTCTCTGCCTCCTGAATGCGCACACACACACACACACACACACACACACACACACACACACACACACACACACACACACACCACTCCTGAGGGTGAGGAAAGGAGAATATGTTTTTTCATCACATTGTTACTGACCAAAAAAAGACCTAATTCTTCATAGTTAATAACTGGTGGGCCAGCAGTCATTTCTTGATTGGAAAACACGGTATGTGTTTTTAACTCCTAAGTTCATACTTCTACAAAGGAAGTGTTCTGGTACAGACTACGGTGTATGCCTTTTTATTCTAATGTGAATGTGATTCACTGTTATGTCTATTGTTAAGTTTAGTGAACATCATTGCAGGGTATGAATTCAGTCCTTTACACATAGTGAGGATGTGTTAATGAACAGAACACTATCTATGCATTCCTGGACATTCACATGTGTGTTAGGGAAAAGAACAAACATAAAACAGGAAAAAGAAACACTATGTTGGATGACGACAAGTGCCATAAAGAAAGTGAAGAAAGTACAGTTATTCCCTCAGGCACTCACAGTAATTGCCTCCCTTCACCAAGTCCCATTCCTGCTATAAACCATTGCACAAGATCTCCTTAAATCATCTTCCTGCCTATTCCCTTCCTATGGAGGACACTGTCAACTTCTTCCATTTCAAATCCAATAGACAATTTTTATTTTTGATTTTTATATAACCTGCAACTCTTTCCTCTTTGAAACACTTTGTTCTCTAGACTCACGCTTACCAGTTAGGAAGTTTTGTGAGCTTACTCTACACCCTTGTTAACTTGAGTCAATAATGGAAGTTGATCAATATCAGAAAATCATCAGACACAACAAATCCAGCCTACTTGTGCTCAGAGAGATAGTATTCTGCACACTTACACTGCTGTGGCACTGTGTCCTTCTGGTCGACCTCTTACCTTGCAGATTGCACCTGCTGCGTTTTCTCAACTTTCTTTTCCATTTTCTCATTGTATGTTTGTTTTTTCCTTCATGTAGCAATAGATTCTCCTTGATTCTCAGATTCATAGCTAACTTTCCTGTCCTGTCTGTTAGGCATGAATGCTTACATTCCTTCCTGCTCAAACACTGCGCTTGAATGTCCATTTAGCATCTACAGTGAATGACTGAGAATTGTTGTTTTCAGGTTCTTCAGACCACCTCATATAGTAAACACTGCCATCATTCGCCCAACTGAGAGGCAGCTAGTAATCTTATTGGCACATTTCTTTCACAGTCTTATCACTGAACTCTTGATAATCCTTGACTCTAAAGCCGAATTCCACCTCTTCTTCTTGCCATCAGCGACAAGGAAGCTATGGTTTCTATTCAGTAGCCTCTTCTCTAGTTTCCCTGCAGCTACATTGGCTCCTTGTCATTCTATAATCAACTCAATATTCTGAATAATTTTTTTTAAACTCCAGTCAGATTATGGTGTTGCCATACTAGAAACATTTTACTGGATTCTTAGATAATTAGCGAAAAATCCACAGCTTTACCCTGGACTATAAGACCATGTTAGACTCTCTAGTGTCAGGTCATTGGTAACCCCCCTCACCTTCTGTTCACTCATTGGCTTTCCCTTGATAAAGGGGACCAGCATGTCCTTCTTGGGTCTATTTGTGTTGCTGCAACTAGCAGTGTGTAGTCTTTCAGGAACTCACACTCATGAACTTTCACACCCTGCCATTTTATACTGATACATCGATTCCTCAGAGACACCTTCCCACCAATCCTATCTAAAAACTTTTCTGCCTTTCTCTCCAATATTTATGTTAGTCGTTATGTGTGCTTTACTTTGGGATTCTCCTAGGTTCATAACCCTTAGTCCTTTGCTGATGCCTGAAATACTAAATTAGTTTATTTGTAGAATGGAATATCTGAATACATGATGGAAAAGTTCATGTTTGAGCCAGGCTGTGCAGTCATCATTATGTCTCCTTGATCAATTTGAACTACAGATTTTATATACCACATGGAACACAACCTTTTAGTACTCTGGATAGAATGTATTTTAGATAGGGTAGCTGAATTAATAAAATATCTGAGAACCTACTCCTTAGAATCTTATTAACTGACTTATACTAAATACATGTTAGGTAAAGAGTATCTCCAAAACCAAAATGGTAGACAATAGAGACAAGGTCTCCATTCCCAGTAAGACCATCAACCTTGCTCATGTCACACAATCTCATCATGCTTGGCTAGTCTCCTTGTTTCCCTGATTGCAGACATCAAAATTTCTAAATATTATCTGCTCAACTCTGTGTACCAATTTAGGTTAATTCTCTCTCTCTCTCTCTCTCTCTCTCTCTCTCTCTCTCTCTCTCTCTCTCTCTCTCTCTGTGTCTGTCTGTCTGTCTGTCTGTCTGTCTGTCCTTCTGTCTCTTCTCAAATAAACTGATGGGTCCGAAGGGAATGACTTAACAGTAAAATGCATTGGCTTCTCTTCTAGATAAATTCCCAGCACTCACTTAGCAACTAACAACCATTTGTAATTTCAGCTCTGAGTGATGTGTCACCTTCTTCTGGCCTCTGTGGGTATTGTATGCATGTATACATGCAAGCAAGCAAAACACCAATACACATAAAATTAAAATGAAAACATTTTAAAAATGTATAAGTCAATAAACACTAAATTATTCTTCCAAAACTGACAACAGTATGACCTTAAAACATTGAAAGACATAGAAAGTTATTTAATGAAGAGATACAATATTAAGAGTTACATATTGTAAACTGTTATTTCTTTAACATAATTGTAATATGGCAATAAAGCCTAAAATGATGATACAGGTGTAGTTTAAACATCACTCTGTTGGACAGTACTGATTCTCAGGTAACAGTATTATAGCATGAATTTTCTTTCTCTTTAATAATGTGTAAGTTTCTTCCCTGGTGACATCTGTTCTCAATCAGTCTATTTTCCCATTGCTTTTAAAATCAGGCCAAGGTTAATCTCCAAAGCTATGTTTGCTTTCTAGGCATTAGTCATGAAACAGCTGATGAAAAGGTGATTTTCGGAATTGAATTTAATTCAACCTTTCTGGAGTGTATGCCTAAATCCCAGCAAGCCTCTGTTAAGTGGTACATCCAACGGTCAGGAGACGAACATCGTGAGGAGGTAAGCGAGCTTCAGCTAGGATGCTGTTGTCAAACTGAAGTCAAGCTATTCCTTCTGCGAGTTGCACAGCCTTGAGTGCCACAGAGCACTCTCCTCGCTGTTAGATAAAAGGAAAGTAGAGTTTATGCTAACAACAGAGGTTACAATTGTTTGGGGGTAAGAACAGACCAATTCAATGCAAACGTAGCATTGGTATATATTTTTTAAATATAGTCACATGAATTTTTTCTTTCAAATTCTATTTCTTAAAGAATTTCAAGACAATTTCTGATTATAGATGAGAACACAATATTTTCATAACTATATTAACATCACTAAATTTTAGGTACTATTGAGTTTAATCTAGGTCACAAAATGAAATCTTTCCAGAAATATCTATTTCTATTATATTGTATCATAAGAGGAAATTGGATAAGTATTTGGACATGTGCAGATTTTCAGTTTTTTTATGTATTAATTCTTAAGTAAATGGAGAGAAATGTAATGTTTATTCTTTTTTCCTGCTAATTTTCTTAACATAGACTTGAGATTGAAATATGTTATGAACATTTTATGACATAGATAAGTCATATATGTTACAGAATTTAATGAGAATATTTTAGGCAGTCAGAAATATTAGATTAATATTGTCAATATTATGAAGAAAAGGCTATATTGTAGAATTGATTGTTGTTATGTTTATTATTAATGAATAAAAAGAAGCAAGAACAAGGGCTTGAGAGATGATTGAATGGTTAAGAGAATTGGCAGCTCTTCCACAGGGCCCAGATTCAGTTCTTAGTACCCACATTGGATGGCTCATAACTGATTGCAACTCCAATTTAAAGGGATCTAACATCCAAAACCCTCTCTGACTTCTGTGGCCTGGCTTACACTCATGGCCATACATATATACATAAATAAAAGATGTTGAAGAATCCAATGATATTTTATTAGAATTTACAGTTCTCATATTACATAAGAGACACTAGTGAGTGGAAGTTTGCATGCAGAATTCAGAATAGATATTTTCAGAGTTCAAGGATGCTCCTGAGGCCCTGGTGGACCTGACATAACTGCCCTCAAATATTCAGAACATATTGCAATCACAAGTCTGTGGTAAAAAAATTAACAGAAAAAATAAAAGAATAGTCATCACTTTTCTCTCTGTTGACTGAATTTTACTACATAAATACACGAAACTGGAAATTTGCATGTGCCTGTTGACTCTATTCTCTATGATGTCACATATCAATAAACCTTGACATCATTAACCATAAATTCTAACTTAGGCAGGGAATATACACATTCAACATTTATTTTATGTCTATCCTATCTTTCTATTTTTCTAATCTATATTGAACTATTATCTGATATAGTAATGATTATTCTACTTCAAAATAAAAGTCCTTTTCTCTTTATCCAAGAATATTTATCCAATATTCTATATCAAGAATATTGAATGCTGTCTATATTTTAAAAGCATATTTAATTTAGTTACATTTTATATTTAATTTTATGTGAGTTGAAGCTACTTTTAGATTTTATAGCTAATGGGGTGTCATTTTTCTTTTTATTAAATATAATTACTTAGAGAGTTATTTGTCCTCCGTTGCAAATTAAACCTGACCTTTAGAATGAAAAGTACAGTACTGCTTGAGGTATTTATCCCTCCTACTGTAGATACCTGGATTTTTCATTTTTCTGAAATTTCTATGTGTTGTTTTAATGTACCTTACAGCACTATATCACATATCATGATGGTACCATGCTCCATGAATTTCAATGGAGCAGAAATAATGCATTTATTGAACTTTGCTGAAGAGTATGTTCCCTGCAATGTTTCAACTGGTGTTTTCATCTGGCTTTGCAAATGGGCAGTTTCCCATTGTCCAGGACCCGCAGTGCTGCTTCCTGAGCTGAGGAACAGAGCAATATCCTGGCTGCACTTGAAGCATGCTGCCCTGCAGGATGCCCTTCTGTTCCTCACTCTAAGGTCGCCACTTGGAATCTTTCCTTTGCTCATAAAAAGCCCCGGGGATGGACCATGGTCTCCTGGGCTACAGTTGCTGTCACCAGGTTATTCTGTACCAGGAGGAGCCGATTTCCTCACCGAGCCACGTCGCAGCTGGGTGCTTTGCGGAGGTCATGAGTCAGTTATCTGCTGACTTTCTTAGAACGCTGGTCTTGAAACTGATGGTGTTTTTGCTGTAGCTAGCAAGTTAATTGGCAGTCCCCGAGCTTCTGTTGAACTTTGGGGATAATTTTAACGAAGAAAAGAAGTGATCCTTCATGTCATTTGCCATACTGTTTTTTTCTGGGTGGAGCTGAATGTTTTAAAAGCATCTTCCAGTATCTGCATTTTCCATCTGTAGGTCTCTGTTTTCCTTTCGTTCTTTTTGTTATGAAAGCAAATAAATGGTTTTAAACTTGCAATAGCATACAAAGAACCGTGAGACCACTTAGTGCAGATAAGCATGAGTGATATTTTGGGTTTATTCAGTTCCGGTACTCTTCATTGCCCTGGGAGGATTTTTGAGCTTCCTCCTGTTGGTGGTAAACACCACGCCTTTGTCTCTCTTTCATCCAACAGAGTCCACAGTAACCAATGGAAGCTCTTAAAGTTGCTCATGTTTTCTGATAATAAAAAGGAATCCCTTTAGATCTAAATATTTACTTTTCTATTTAGTTAGGACAAACTCCTGAAAACACAAATGCTGGAGACATTGGTCACTATACTATTTGCTTGCCCATCATTGTCACCATCGAGGCAGATGCTCCTTGCAGAACAAGTGTTACTGTATATAAGATTTAAGAAACACTTAGCAATTTGGAAACCACACACACACACAATGTGTTAAAATTTACTTCCTTTAATAACAGAATGTGTGAGCAAATGTTCTCATATTTCTTAGCTGTGTGTTTCCACTCATTTTTTGGGGGGAAGGTAGGGAATATGTTAGGTTTCCATCGTTTGGGTAGTGGTAGCAGACTCACTTAAAAATACTTTGCTCACAGAAATCAATAATGTAATAGTAACACATTCTAAGTAACTTAATTATATATCTTTTGTTTCTTTCAGTTTTTAATTTTTCTACTAAAGTGTTGTATTTAATATAGGCAAATCAACCTATTTCTAAGTACACACTTTCCTAACTATTCTGCTTAGAAACTTCTCACACAATAATAATCTCCAAACTATTTATATTTATATTTTTATGTTTACAATTATTCAAAATAAACAACTATTCTAACAGTTATATATAAATATATAAGTTTCATTTCTTAAAAGAATGAACGAGTTACTTTAGTAATATTTTTTCCTTTTGCTTTTTGCCTAAAAATTATTATTGCTTTTTTGTTATATTAATAAATGCTTCATTATGTAGCATTATGCAAGCATAATTGGAAAAGCCTAAAATACACATATAATTTTTTTCTTATAGTGTTTTTGCTTCCTCCCATATTAAATTAGAAAAATAGTCAGTATTTAACCTTAAATACAACACATTTTATACAGCAGGTTTATAGATGTTCATATTTTTCATGATGAGAGCGTTTTTCCTTGTTTGATACCCATTCCCTTCTGGTAATATTTTCTGTTTTCTGGAGAAAGGAATATTCCTGAAGCTGTAGTTTCTTCTAAGGCATGAGGAATGCTTTAGGCCTTCCAGCTGCTCTTAATAAAGAATAAAGCACCTCTCGTCTTCACCTGCTCTTTAGTATCTAAATGACTTTCATCATTTCTTTGTTCGTCTCATTTGAAATGAATCGCCTTTCACTGAAGAGCTCCATTTAACAATGCCAAGCTTGTAATCATTGTCACACTAGGCAAATGGATAGCTGGCTCCCACTGAAGAACGGTTTGGGTTCTTCAGTTTAGGGAAGCCTTGGCTTTAGCACTTCTAAAGTGGAGAAAACTGCATGAATTTGAATCAGTGGCCAGAAATGATCTCTCTGAGAGGAGCTTGACTTTCCCAGTGGTCTCTGCTGCTGCTTCACTGTGAGCCATAGGCTGAGGGTGTGCTTGTCCCAGCACAAAATGGAAGCATTACAGAGAAATGATGGAAAGTAGGCAAATGTTAATCAACTACTTAACTTCTGGGTCACAGATTTTTATCTGTAAATTGTAAGAATCCTCTAAATGTGTGAAATCAAAATTTGATTTATTAGATTCCACTGCACTAAAGCTATATTTTGAATTTTTGGAAAAATAAACAAAAATTCATTAAACAACCTGATAGACCTTAGGTAAACTCATGTAGCTCAAAAAATTTGAAAGCACATTTTATGACTGTTGGAAAAAAAAGACAACAACAACAAAGAAGAGATAAAGTATTCCATGGAAGGAAAAAGAAAGTGAAGGATCATGTCCTAGGAAGGAAATGCCAGGTGTTTATGTAATGTACAGTCCCATGGGGATTTAGCTAACATGAAAAGGAGGCAAGGAAACTCGGCCTCAGGACAGAGCATCATCAACAGGATACAGAAAGAGAAGGACAAAGCTGTGATGGGGTGTTGCCCATTGCACATGAAGCTGCAGTCATAATTTCTTCCTGTTAAGGATTAAAGAAAACAAGAGAAAGCACCGAGCCGGAACTGTGACCGTGTCTAAAGGACACATTGAATGTAGCCTGAGCAACAGGCAGATGCAGAACTCAGAGGTATCTGTGAGATGTAGAGCTGGACTAGAACTGCGGCCAGCCACGTGTCATGTTGATGGCCTTGGGTGTCTTTGATGAAGGGAACTGAGGAAATTGTAGAAATAAAACCTTCCATACAACACGGCAGCTATAATGCTGCTGATACCTCACATTTTAACTTCCAAATTTACCATGTGCTACTCAGGAACTGATAGGTGGGAGAACACTGGGTAGGCTCAATCAATCATAGGAGGAGCCAATCAGACAAGAAACCAGCATCTAATTTATATATATATATATATATATATATATATATATATATATATATATATATATATATATATATATATATAGTTTGAGATCAGCTGTATTTATAGTTTTTAAACAATTACAATAATGTTATTTAAAAGGAAGGCATGTATGTTCTGTGTTAAGTATGAGACTGCTGTTCTTGTTCAACAATGTCCCTTTAGAAGTTGACAAGTATACATACATGTTTGTTTTAGGCAGGGCGGTCCTGTGATTTGAGAACATAAATTAATTTGAGGTGAGTTTGTATTACAATAGCATTTTAGATGCCTTGGCTTTTTGACTGTAGCCAGTGGGAGGAAAAAAAAAACCACATCCAGCTCAACAAATGGTCTAAGGAAAGGACACAAAACAAGCAACCAAGCCAAGCCTGATGGTGTGGACTCAGGGCAGAGCAAGGCAGGCCTGGAGACCATTCGGCCTCATTAACCAGGGATCTGAGCTGTGACCTGCCTTTGGCCTCAACTGGTCCCCCGCCAGCTGCACTTCTCTGGCACCGAGGGTGGTTTGCCATATACTTGTTAGTTAACTGGGCTGGTAGCCAAAGATGTTTCTTTCCCTTTTCTCATATTTCCAGAATAAGAGAGATTTTTTTCCTACATACTTTTCACATAAGAATGTGAAGTAGAGTCCACCCACTGTGAGTAAATTTAATTTAGCTGTCTTTATGCCCCTTTCATTTCCATCAGCGAGAAGTCTCCAATTCCGGGACAGATGTGTATGCTGGGCAGTCTTCCAGGTGTCCTTGTTGTGTTGCCGTTCTGCTTCAGGCCTAGCCACGCAGCAACACCCCACCTCTAAGCAAGGCCCTTGTGTTGGTAAACATGCCCCTGCTATGTGGAAGATAGCTCATTATTCGCTCCGTTTGTGAGCCAGGCAAACTTACCACTTGAATTGTCTCTCCATGTCACTGCTGCAAAGAGTGAGCGTCACATTTCAGGGGAGGCTCACTTTACTCATTGTCCTTTCTCACACTTTCAATCACATTACCGTGTTAGACAGAGTCTTCCCAGCTATGGTAAAAATTTCCACACATGCGGCAGTCCAAAGGATCACTTGTACAAGTCAACGGTGACAGGGAATTTAGCTTTAAACAATGCTAGCTTTCTCAGTAGGGGCCTGCTCAGTTACAGCTCCGATGTCCAGAGCCTTAGCCATGCTTTTCCAATTCAGCTGCTCGTTCTCACAGAATATGCAGATCATTGATTTGGTGAGATGTGGAAGGCAGAGCCAATATCACTGGTCTCCTCTCTATCGCAGCTACTGCACACTCTGAGTTCATCTTCTTAACGGTGGCTATTTGTAAATTTCCCTGGAAACTCTTCGTGATCTTTGGCCATTGACTTCCATCTGAAATATCCACACAGGCTGCTTGATAACTTCACTTTTGCTTCGTTGTTTCTCACAGCATTTCATTCTTATTTCTACACTGGAGAGGAAAACTAAATATGTTTCAAAGTTCATTTAGGCTTAATAAGATTCAAATGTAGGGAATTCAGGGGACTATTTCTTCAGCTGATTATTTTTCCATCTTCAGCTATGGCTGACAATGTTATGTTTGATGACAGAAAGTTGAAGAATATATCTTTTAGGTTCATCTAACTAAAACTATGTGGTCTGTTTGCATTTGCTTGTGGCTCTCTGTTTCTAATTTATTACCTACATTTTTTTTTCAACCTGCAGTTGAAACCTGATGAAAGGATCATCAAAACGGACTATGGGCTACTGATTCGAAGTCTGCAGAAGAAGGACTCTGGGATGTATTACTGCAAAGCACAGGAGCACACTTTCATCCACACCGTAGTGAAGCTGACTTTGAATGTCATTGAGAATGAACAGATGGAAAATACCCAGAGGGCAGAGCACCAGGAGGGGCAGGTCAAGGATCTATTGGCTGAGTCACGGTTGAGATACAAAGACTACATCCAAATCCTTAGCAGCCCAAACTTCAGCCTGGACCAGTACTGCGAACAGATGTGGTACAGGGAGAAGCGGAGACAGCGCAACAAGGGAGGCCCAAAGTGGAAGCACATGCAGGAAATAAAGAAGAAACGGAATCGACGACATCACAGAGACCTGGATGAGCCCCATAGATCTGTGGCTACAGAGTTTTCTATTTAATTTAAAGAGGAAATTATTTACCTGCCTGCAAAATACTGTCTTGGTTTGTACATCCCTCATGGCAATTCACACATGCCTTCCATGGAATCTCATTAAGGCACAGATTGATATACTGAGTAAGACTGCCTATGGTAAATACGAATTCATCTAAACCAGCTTTTGAGAGCAAAACTTGTATCAGGAAAGTCAAGAACTGTCCTCAAAATAGGAGCCTTACATTTATAAATGTTTTATGTTTTGAATTTAATGTCACATATAGAAGTAAGCTACATTAACATCTCCAGGTCCAATGGAAGGTGCTTCCCCCCCCCCCCCCCGAGCATGTCCATTACACATGGAGTTTATCATGCAGTTGTCTGTATTCTTATAAGCAGTAAGTCATTTCTTTCTAGAACTGGTGACCTTGTAGGGATTCGAGGAGAAGCACAAATCAAAACAGCTTATGTTAATAATAGGAACTTTCTCAAGGAGCCATCAATCCACACTTAGAGCCAGGTATGAGAATTTAGAAATGTGTATGCCTTCTTTCAGGCCACAGGCTACATCTAGTGCACTTCAAAGTGATTTTATGAGAGGGTGTTAAGGATCCCAACAAGGTTCCTTGTGATTGGTCAAGAGAAATGGGTTCACAGATAGAACCTGCTGCTTAATGGTGTGTTCTAGAATACAGAATGAACAATTCCTGTTTTAATAACATGGGGAAATATTTTGATATAGTGAGAGTGGTATGATGTGTACCGTCTCTCAGATGGGACTTAGGAGACGGGCAGAAGGACAGCCATGAATTCAGGGGAAAACTTGTATTGCATGAGAAGGAAGGGGACCACGCACAAACTAGATAGAATGTAAGGGAACTGTTTCCACTGGAGCATAACTATCTCCTAACTTGTAATGTATCAGTCAAAAACAATCCAGATAGAACAAACCGTTAGCAAAAGCTCACGTGAAAGTAAAATTTGTAAAAAAATTATGGGATGGCAGTATTTTATTTATAACTGATGTACTTCTTTGTTCTCTTTTTTCTAAGTATTTATCACATTCTGTATATTGTTTGCATTTACATCTTTATTTGATTATAGTTGAGTGAACAGGAGAAAACAATATGTAATACATACAGAGATAATTAAGTAGATGACCAAGGTGGGGAGTGGGGCTATATATTTGTTGAATGAATAGCTAAGTGCAAACTTTTGATGACGATGACGGGAAGGGTTAAATTAACTCTTTGACATCTTTTTCTTTACACAAATTTTCTGAATTTCCAAGGTGATATATTGTAGTTCAAGCAGCATTGCTTTAGCAGTTTTACAAAAAGTAAGTCTGCCACTGGGAGAGAAAACAAACAGCATTAACATAAGTACCACTTGTGTTTTCTTAGCATGTTTCAAATTGCGCTTTCCCTCTGAACAGTACTTCCCTGCTGGTCTCCGCAGAACTCACCTTTCCTTCCTCCAGCACAAAGCCCCCAGCCTTCCTCTGCTGGGCCCCTTTCACACTCTTTATAGTGTGAAATGAACAATTAGTCACTTCCTCACAAAGAATGCAGCTTTTTAGAAAACCAACAGACGTTGCTTGTTTCTCATGCATTCTACACGCTCTGAAAGTAGCCTGTGTGAAGACTGTGTGATTAAAGAGCAATGTTACAGAGTCAATCTCTTCATTCTGCATAGCATCAGGATCTTACATTCATTTCATCTGCATTGGGGACCTGTCTCAAAGGCATCACACTCATCTGTGGGGGCCTAGCACAATAATGAATAATTGTAGATGCTTCACCCTAAGGAGAAGGAAAAGTGAAGGAACTATTTTAATAAGTGAACCAGAATGAATTGCATCTCCAGAAGAAATACATACAAATACTTGTGTCATGGTTGGACACACAGGGGCCTCATCTGTGTGCAAACTCACAGACTTGCAGTAAACTCAAAGCAAGTCAGAGGAGGCATGCTTCACTTAAAAAATACTTTCAAATAGCTGTGTTTCAAAAAGTAATACTCAAATATGGATGGTGTTGAAAACTTACACAAGGTTCTATGTTTGTATTGACTTCTGAACATTAATTTTATCTAGATAAGAATGTCTAAACCATTTTCTAATTACTTAGTTCAAATGTAATTTTTTTCTATAAACATTCTGTAAATCAATTTTATGTCCTAGGTTTAAATAAAATTCTGGCTGTTTTGGATATAAAACTACTAATGATGAATAAAATATATTATAAAAACTATTAGTAAAATAAGGTTTCGTAATAAAAGTGTGGACTAAGGTTTACATGTATTTTAAAATACAAATTATACCTAATCTACACTTTATGACTTGTTCAGAACACTTAGAAAAGTGTGAATACTCTTTATTGGCAAATGCAGTATTTATCTCCTTAGCACTGAAGATGAGCAGACTCTGCACTGAAATAAAGAAAAAGCAGAATATTGCTCAAAGTTTCAAATATTCAAAAACACCAGATCTCTCAGAAGAGATTCTAAAATACCTATTCATTTATATATAGATATATTTTAGTCTTCAATATACATCTTTAACTTTCTTGTGTGCTTTTTGCTGAATTGTTATTCCAGTCATTTGTGCTGCTAAATGGCATTGTGCCCATCTGCATTCATTTGCATTTAATTTATTGGGAATTTTAAGAGTTTGTTTAGAAATGGATAACCTAAATAATCAATTTATGTAAAATTCTTCTTTTTTTCTTTCCCAGTGAACTCAAAATACCACCATTCACATGATTGAGTAAACATTTCAGAAGACACAGTCAAACTATTTAAAAAATGCTAAGTAGTCATAGGAAAAATGAGTAATTTGCAGAAGCCACAACAAGTCTCCAAGTATCATTCAAATTCCAGCATCTTTGTTCAAAGGAAGACTTCCTCACACAATGCCGCCATGATGTGGTCACATATTTGGAGCTTTCCTTTGCTCTATAACTTGACTCTTCGTATATTATTACATGCTATTCCTACTCAAAGGCTTCAGTTAGAAGGTAGCAAGAGGGACTGCTTGCTGGAATAACAACCAAGCCTGAGTTCCCAGGACACCTAGTGTCATTTCATTCACATGAAAAAATAAAATTAAATTAAATGAGACCTTCAGGAAACATTGATTAAAAAAAAAAAACAACAACATATATCTAAGGTGTGTCTCTCACATTTCACTGGACAAATGAGTGAAACCAGGAGTCCCCTCTCTTCAGAATGACATTGGTAGCCACATTTCTCACATTTTTAGTGTCTCATTTGTCACAGTGCGTTTTAACTGAAAAGCCTTTGGGTGGGGGCATGGGTTTTTTTTTTTAATAGAAATATATATTTTCTCATAGTGTATGGTCACAATATTACAATTTTCACTTTGTATGTGAGGTTAAAAAGGCATAAGATTTAAAATTCCAAGATTCTGAAAATCAAAAATTTAGGTACAGAAGAATGCACAGGTTTTGTAACTCTTGCTTAATTACTCTGTGATGTAAATTATTTGTGAAAAGTTTAAACATAACATTTGGGGAAAGAAAAAAAAAACTTGTCAGAATCCACAGTTAATTTTAATTCTAGCATTTTCATTGGTAGCAATCAATGATAAATCATTCTACTTTTAAAAAATGTAGTCTTGTAGTATAACATAATTAAAATTGTTAAATGTATATTTTGTTTGTATTATAATAAAACATGAGCTTCAGTGTTTGTTCTATTATTATAAACAGTGTTGTATGTATGAAAATTTTCTTTTGTTTTAACTTTAAATATGGCAAGCAAATTTTCTATAGTAAATTGAACTAAACAAAATAAAATAAGATATTCCTAAAGGTTTTCAATAGATATTTTTTATTGTAAGTATGTAATAATTTCATTTGTGAAACAACAAAAAACATCTCTCCCATTTGACACAGCTATGTAAGCTTTATTGTGATATAATTTAGATTGTTTTTTGAGGGTAGTAAAATTACCAGAAGTAACTGCTATCTCCTAAGTTAAAGTTTAAACTATTCCTCTATGAGTCAATATGGATATATATTAGTATAATTTTTTAAAGAAGTTAAGATGAGGCTTTATTATAGCTTCTCAGATTTGTTTCCAACTTGGCATACTCAGAAATTACATTTTATTTTGCAAGTATATGATAGTACAATATTTCCACAAACATCTAGAGATACTATGTGGAAAACTATAAGTTTTTGTGGTGGTCCTAAAAAACTTCAAAGGAGTTAATAGTAACAACTAATTTGTAAGACCTTTGGCATAGTCTCTATGTAACAAGCTACCGTAAATGAGGTAGCTTGTCAGCATCAGCAGGTTTTCGTCAGTGGTTGTGTGTGTGTGTGTGGGGGTGTTCATGATATTCAAGGTACTGGTAATTTCTGTGGCTGGCCAGGGCCACTTTGCCTCCCCATTGTGTTGTCATGTGATGGAAGAGGCAAACAAACCCTTTGGTCTACTTTTTAAAAGGCCCACATTCAGTTTTCAGGACTCTATACTTTGTTAACCACTTCCCAGAGTTTCCTACTTCATAATAGCATCAACTCAGGGTTAGAATTTTAGCCTCTAAGCTGAATTGAGGTGGAAGGGAACTTTTCTATGTAACAGAATTCCAGGTCCTACATCAGACACAAATCACTGCTGTGAATAAAACACAAGGGTAATGACTAAGAAAATGAAGTGGTGACTGAAACACAAAGATGTTTGCATATTCTCTAGCAAGAAGAATCAAGAGTGAATTATTAAGTTGGGAATGGGGAGCCTCTGTCAGACCACCTGCTACTCGTATTGCATGGCATAATTCATTGAGAAACCCAGAAGACAGTTATAAATAAAGTGTCCGTTCAGGAATACAGAAGCTTATACAGATATGCTAGTATACATTGGTTTTAACACACATCCTGAAGAATGATTAGGTAGTGTTCAAGGATGAAAATGCACATAATCTAAGAATCAAATTTCTTCCAGTCATATATAACTTGGGGAAACTTTCTCCGTGTGGGGGAATGATTGGTAGATATTGTCAAGAATGTATACTGCAGGATTAATTATAAGAACAAGGAAGGAACAATCTAGATGCTCACGTCAAGCAGAACACATAAATTGAAATTCTGTCTCAGAATGGATACAGGCGTTTAAATAAGATGTGCTGAGTGTATCAACAGAAAGGTCTCAGAAACATAACTTCAAAGGAAAGGAACTCAAACATTTCAGGAATGCAAACAGAATTTTACAATATTTATCAAGTTTAAAACAGCAAATGATACTGCTTATGAATATTTACACTCATATGTAAATATTCATATGTAAGTAGTAAACATAAAAATTTCTGGTGAAGTTAAGCACTTAATTCAAGCCAGAGTTTCCACTAAGATGCAAAGCAGAGGATGAGAATATGGGAAGCTATAACATTTTCAATAACATTTAAATTCTTTAAAAATATCTAAATTCAACACAGTAAAATGTTGAAACTTGACTACATTGGCTATTGTGCAAAAATCTAGTCTGAACACAATTCTACGTATTCAAATAGCTCATAATAGAAAGTAGATTATATATGTAATAGGAAGATGAACAGACAAATGGTAGATAAGAGGTAAAAAGATCAATAAACGTACAAAAACCTCTACAGTAAATTCTAGAATGTTCCAGAAAAGGGAAAGAGGAAGGAAGCTTACTTCGGAATGCTTGTAATTGCAGCTGTGGTTTTGGAAACACAACTTTGTAGCTTGAGTTATTCTTTCTTTTTTTTATTATTTTATTTTATTTTACAATATAATTTAATTCTACATATCAACCATGGATTCCCTTGTTCTCCCCCCTCCTGGCCCCCTCCCCTTACCCCCAGCCCACCCCCCATTCCCATCTCCTCCAGGGCAAAGACTCCCCTGAGGATTGAGATCAACCTGGTAGACTCAGTCCAGGCAGGTCCAGTCCCCTCCTCCCAGGCTGAGCCTAGTGACCCTGCATAAGTTCCAGGTTTCAAACAGCCAACTCATGCACTGAGCACAGGACCTGGTCCCACTGCCTGGATGACTGCCAAACAGGTCAAGCCAATCAACTGTCTCACCTATTCAGAGGGCCTGATCCAGTTGGGGGCCCCTCAGCCATTGGTTCATAGTTCATGTGTTTCCATTCTTTTGGCTATTTGTCCCTGTGCTTTATCCAACCTTGGTTTCAACAATTCTTGCTCATATAAACCCTCCTCTTTCTCACCAATTGGACTCCCGGAGCTCCACCTGGGTCCTGGCCGTGGATCTCTGCATCCAGTTCCCTCAGTCATTGGATGGGGTTTCCAGCATGACAATTAGGGTGTTTGGCCATCCTATCACCAGAGTAGGTCAGTTTGGGCTATCTCTCAACCATTGCCAGCGGTCTGTTATGGGGGCATAAATCCAGCTACTCTGAACCTGCTAGAAGAGAAAGTAGGAAGTAGTCTTGAACACATTGGCATAGGAGATCACTTCCTAAATATAACACCAGTAGTTCAGACACTGAGAGAAACAATCCATCAATGGAACTTTTTGAAAATGAGAAGCTTTGGTAGAGTTATTCTTTCAACTCAAAATTTCCCTCTGACACCTGGCTATTTTGAACATGCATCAGTTGGGACCTCAATGGCCTCAGCGATCCAAACCCAAGATGAGGCCTTTTCCTAACTACCATCCTATTGTTATGGAATGCTTAAGGTGGGAAGAACCCAGGACTACACATTTAATAAGCTGTAAGGATCACAAAGATGAGTTGGCCGGTTTTAGATTCAAGGCTGATATTAAGTGCAGAATCACTTCTCTTTGGTTCACATAGTAAATACAAAACAATCCATGCTCTTTATGTAACTCAAAGGGTGAAGAAACATATCCGTGTCTTGTAAAGATCTTTAAATGGTTTTTCAGATTAATGTTTTCTTAAAAAAGGATTCCATATTACTTTCTCCTTATGATCCATAAAAAGCATTTTATGTGTAGGAATAGACCAAATATCCTAAAATTTGCACTTTGTAAATTTTCTGTGTTCATGGATCCTGTTGGTGAGAGGTTCACAGACACAAATACACAGTATAACCTCACATGTTCAGGATATATGCTACAAAGAAAGTGGAGACTGAAAACAGTTTACCACATGGGAAGTCCTTGTCCAGAATAAGGAAAGGGGTTATTTCCTGGCCACATACTGCTAAGCTTTTAATATGTTGAAACAAATTACTATTGAGCAATTCTCTCCAATTATTTAATTATATTATAATTACATCCCTCTCTTATTGGTTGTTTTGCTATTGAGAAATAGGAAAAGAAAAACTTTTACTCCCTCATGGTGATCTGTGTTTGCTATAGTGTTGCAGACATTCAGTGGCTGGAGGCAAAGTTGGACTTGAGAATAACTGCACTTTGTTCATGTGCTGAAATTACAGAGAGCTACAGGGCAACAATTTGCTAAAGAATTGTCTAATGCTGCATTTAATATAATTCTATATATAAAGATATTTTGGTATTTCTTAGCATGTGACATAAAGAGATTTTACCCATCTACTTATAAGAAATAAACATAAAATGGTGAAAATGAGCCCATGATTTCTATATTATGCAATTCAATGGATCACTCTTTCACTTAAAAATAACAGGAAACACAGTAGGGAAACTTGTTAAGGACAGGAGGTCATGGACTCTTAAGTCTGAAATGTAAAGAGTGTTGCTCAAAGAGTGTGATTTATGGGTTAGGTATTCATGGTATAGAAAATCAGGATTATTTTGCTGTTACTAGTTTCTAAATAAAACAAACAATGTAATAGGGGACCCACTGAATAGAGGCAAATAAGAATTAAAATGTCCATGATCAAAATGGGACCTAAATTAAGTACATCTGCAGATAAGTCATTTACTTTTGATATCTCTAAATGCTTAAAATGTAGTTTTCCTTTTTTTTAAAAAAAATAACAGAAACTGAAATTCTTAGAGAGTGTGTCTCTATTTTACATATCTACTTCAATTTCTAGCAACAAATGCCAGTTGAACTGTGAGGAAAAACAACAAAGAGGTTTCTTCAATACTATTAGGATTCATAATTTAAGAAATGACTAAGAAAAAAAATCCACCAAATGGAAGCATTTTCTAAAATTCCTTCCTTGTGTGCTCCTTTTTAAATCAAACTGGTAAATTGATGAAAGTCTATTTTCATTTTGAGTATTCGCATGTTTTAAAGAAAACAATTATAAAAATGGTATTCCTGTCTTCTTTGGGTTCTCCCCTTTGATTCAGGTAAGCTCAGGGCTACAAACTACCTTCAAACTGATAGACAAAGGTCCACATGACTTGTAATGGGTTTTTCTTCAGACACCAGCACTTAAAAGCCGTCTTTGAAGGAGGCTTTGTAGCTTGAAATTCATGGCACATTCAAGCTCTGATAAATTTTTTCTGACAATCCTTGGTTAGTATTTTGAATTGTTTTCTTTTTGGTCCTAGTATTTTCTGGTTTGATTTACCTTCAAGGGCACATAAGTTTTAAATAGAACTGAGTGGGGATGCTGGGCAGGAAGAAAGAGAATGAGAAGGCTCGATGGCAGCCATCTGGCTTCCAGGCACCATTTGGGATATATGAATTTCAGTCTGTCAGTATCCCCTGACACAAACGACGTGGTCAGTGGTCAGTAACTCTCTCCACATACACAAATAGCAGGTGCCTCACTCTAATGTCTACAACAGAAACAAGGGACTTCTTGTATTAAAGAGAAAAATGTGTTTAAGAAGGCCAGACTAAAGCCAAACAATAAAAAGAAATAGGGTGTATTTGTGGATAAATAAAAAAAAAAGTAGAGAAAGTAAGTGTCCCCTTAATGAGAAATTTAGCTTTATATTATAACATCGGCCTCCTGCCTCACCAAACTTCCTCCTCTAAAAAGTCTGCAGACACGTGATGACGCTGGGCTTGTTAGGATAGCTAAAGAGTCAGAAAATTAGAAAAGGGGACAGATTCCAAATGCTACAGTGGAAAATTTTCCAATCTGCCTTTTCCTGCTTCTCAAGCATCGGCTTTCCTTCCTAGATAAAACTGAGCCAGGCTGGCCTTACAGCAAGCCTTAAGGACACACAGCTTGCTCACAGATCATCACAAGATTACAAATCGAAGATGAGCAGGGGCTTTAAGCTGGTTTCCAAGTCTGGTGAGCTGGTGACAGTAGGTAGAATCAGAACTTCCTTCCCTGCTTGAAGCTAAGGAAGCTGAAAGATAAGCTGATGTAAACACACACGCAGGTATTATTCCTTTCTACCTTAGATGTATTTTACATTCTACGTCACACAAGCAGCTCCTAGGAAAATACTAGGAAAATCTAAAAAATATTAAGGTTGTTGTCTGGATGAAGGACTCTGTTTTGCACCCCAGAGGAATTTTGATTTCAGTAAATACTGAACAGAATGAAAGGCCTGAGGATCCAGTTTTCTCTTTCCCAGTGTGCTCTCCTCCAAGGTGTATCTGTTTACTGAAATTCTATTGCAGGCATTCATTTCTACCTCTTTTATCTTTCCCTTGATACCATTGATAATGTTCAGAGTATAAACTCTCTCTGAATCTGGCGGACTGTCCTCAGCTTCCCTTCTGTGTTAAAGGGCACTCTGTGTCTTTGGTTACAGAATGTTCTTGTGACAAATATTAAACTGGCCCTTCAAATTCCAGTTCAGTTCTGAATGAGAACCAGCTAAATCTTTGTAGCACCGTTTCTCATACCTTTTTCTTGTATTGTGTTGTCTCAAAAATACAGTTGAATTGGGCATATTATTCATATATACACATTTTCCAGGGTAAATAAAAAATAGAGTTCATTTCTTTCACTATGAACAATTAATGTGCATTATTTCAGGTAAGCTCTATTGTAAAATATTAGTACTAGAGAGTTTAACTTTATTTTGAACCAAAGCATATGCCTGCAACTTGATAATAATCAGAAATAAGCTTTTGATTCTCGCTTAGAAACAAACATTCCTAGCCATTCATAAACTTGGCTTCTTTTGCTTTGTAATTCGATAAGGACAAAATAACCAGCAAAATAATTCAACCTTTCACATTTAATACTATTTAAAGTTTTAAACCTATTTATAAGGCACTGTTTTGTATACAGAGTATAAACATTACTTAATTTAAAAATATAAAATTATTACATTCCAATATGTTAAGACTTATCCATGATTTATAGGATGTTGACATGTACCTGGAAAGTCAAAGAAGGAGTTCCACATTGCATATGCTTAGACAATTCATCTTTATTTTTAATTTAATCTCACCAGAGGAAACCAAAGCCTGTAGAGAGGCAAAGTCTCATCCCAGCTCAGCAAACTGGCTAAGGTTCTAGTTTGTTCCAGCCTGTCCACCCCAAGGTGACTTCATGAGACAATGTGAATATGATGGTGTCCCAGATTATAGAGAATAAAGGAAATTAAGAGTACTTAATTCTCATTACACCAGTGAGCAAATACAGATGTTAATGAGTACAGAGACACAGGGACAGTGACTTCATAGTGATATGTATCTTAAAGACAACACAAAGATTCCCTTGGACCAACAGGAGAAAATTACTTTTATTTAAGGAAAATTAAGAAAAGAAAAAAGAAAGAATATTATAAGTTTCAAATATTAAATAAAACAATGCAAATGTGATCTAAAATGATACTTATAACAAACAAATAAAAAACATATACTCATCAGTTAAAAAATGAAGAATTCAGGAGGGAGTTTAAAAAGCCATCAAGAAATTATGTACAAGAGATAAACTGAAAAAAAAAAGAAAATGGAAAATCATATATAAAAAGCTAGTAAAAATGAATAAAAAGGAAATTAAAATCTGGTAATAGTATGGTCACTGTGTTTAGACACAACTTCGTCAGTTCAGATCTGCATCAAAGACGATAAAGACAGGGGTTAGAGAAATGGCTAGCAGAGAAGAGCAGTGACTGCTCTTCCAGAGGACCTGGGTTCAGTTCACAGCACCCACACGGCAGCTCACAACTGTCTGAAGCTCCGAGATCTGACACACAAAATAAAAATTACTGTCTCAACAAGACTGTAAAGACAATACTGGGGCCATGTTTGAAACAATTGTTTCTCTGTCTGTATAATGATTGTAAGGCTTTTAACATACAGTTCTCTTTTTACCTCTATTTTTTAAAATTTTTCCTGCCGGGCAGTGGTGGCGCACGCCTTTAATCCCAGAGGCAGAGCCTTGTGGATCTCTGTGAGTTCGAGGCCAGCCTGGTCTACAGAGCGAGATCCAAGACAGGCTTCAAAGCTATAAAGAGAAATCTTGTCTCAAACAAACAAACAAACAAACAAACAACCCAAAACTCCTGCCAGTGATGATGTTTTAAATGTTCTCTAAGTGAAAGCAATGAATAATCACAGAAGGATTAACATATCTTCTAAAACTATATGTATTATATACCATAGGATCAGAGCAAAACTGGTATGTTTCAAGAAAAATAGATGCATCGTTTAATTTTTGTTGGCTAAGAGAGCACATTAATCATAGGAATATAGTACAGTCATGAAATAAATATAGAATACAGTCAAGTGAATAATGTAGCACAACACTATAACAAAAACATAGATAATACATTCAAGCACACAAAAAAAGATTTGCAAAAATATATAACATATTAACCTATAGTGAAAAATCCTAAAAATGTCAGACCAATATCTACAGATTGTATTTCTTACTATAAAGTAATATACATTAGAAAATATTAAAATAGTTTAAAGACTTAATTTTGGAAGTCATATGCTAATTTGATAAATATTCCTAATTCTTAAATATTTAAAAAAATAATAATCATTAAGAAATACTTATAATTAAATGTCAACATTTAAGAGCAAAGTTTATGAAATAAATTTGAAGCATAATTTAATAAGAAACAAACATATATTTAAAACAAACATTTATATTTAAAAATATAAATGATAAAACCAATATAAACAATAAATATTCAACTCAGAAGTTTTTTTTAAATATAACAACATGAAATATAATAAGATAAAAGAATAAAACATCACATAAAGGTTTGATAAGGCTACTAACAGAAAGAGCCCTAAGAATAGGCACAAGAATCAGAGACCCATTCGTTTATACACTCAGGAGTTCCATAAAAACACTAAACTGAAAGTTATAATATATTAAAATGCATAAAACACACAAGTGTAAAAAAGAAGAAACAATATACATGAATAGGATTCAATGAAATAAATTATGAGAAGAGTAAAATATCAATAATCTATGTAATTGAATTAAAGTTATTTGAATGAGTTGATGAGATACAACAATTTTTGCCAAAAACTATGAAGAAAATGTACGCAAATAAAAAAACCCAGAATAAAAATGGAAAATAGCCATAATTATAAAATAATGTTTGCCAAAAGCCTACAAATACTATAATAATTTAAATAATTACTTTGTTTATTCACAACACCCAAGATCATGAATACAACTTAAATTCCCATCAACTGATGAATGAATAAAGAAAATGTGGTTCTTACATTGTATTACTCATGGTTTTCTGGAGAACAGAACTCAAAAGTTGAATATATACAATACATTAGTTAATATATACATTATACACAATGGTATATATATTGAAATGATTTATTAAATTAGCTGCTTTTGAAATAGCAACAATTGCTGAATTACACCTAAGAAGCTGAGAAGCTGGAAGATATTTGTTCAGTCCGTGAGGCTGGGAGCTTCCACAGTCAGAGCAACCCCGTGGCTGTGTCACAGAAGAAAGACCAGGAACCCAGTATTCACTCAGTCCATGTGTTTGTGGGCAGTCCAAATCTGATATTGAAAACCTAGGCTTTTCCTAGTTTTAATCATCATCATTATCATCACCACTGCTACCATCACCATTATCACCAGCTGCAGCAATAAAAAGACAAACTAACCAAAAGGCAGAAGGGAATGCCAGACCAGCAAAAAGTGAATGATCTTCCTTTTGCCATGTTCCTTTTCTTTTGTTTATAAGTCTGGGTTGCTACCAGCAGCTGCGGCCCACACTTGTGGTGGGTCATCCGACACCAGTTAAGACAAGCAGAGTAACTCCTCTGTGGAGGCCACCACTCAAGCCATTCTTCTTTGTGGTGAGTTGACACTAAAACCAACCAGTGTTTTTGTATTCTCAATGTATATTTTAAGACTGGATTTTTTTTGTTATTGATAACATTCTATAAATGTTCTTAAAAATAACTCACAGATTAAAGAGATCACATGCCAAAATTAACTTGACCCAAAGTCTATACATCTCAGTGAAGTTCTGGTTTGAACAGCGTTTCCGAAGCTGAGG
Organism: Peromyscus maniculatus bairdii; assembly: GCF_049852395.1. Taxonomy (NCBI): domain Eukaryota; kingdom Metazoa; phylum Chordata; class Mammalia; order Rodentia; family Cricetidae; genus Peromyscus; species Peromyscus maniculatus. Next base: position 30,941,227 of record NC_134854.1, read on the forward strand.
GGTTCGGTTCACTTGGATTAGAATCTTAAGTGAAGTGTGGTTTGATTGAAAGATGTTTAATTTGACTGTATGAATGAGTGCATATAAAGACATAGCTTGAAAAGTGAATACTTGAGTAGTGTGTGACTTGATAGCCAGTGCTATTAAATGTTGACTTAGACTTTTATTTAATGTGCATGATTTATTTCCCTCCTAGAAATGTGCTGCTGTCATTATTTACTTTTTCATTTTTTCCCTTCGATAAAGTAAGTTCTCACAAAGCTTGAAAACCACACCAAAACAAACAAACAAAATTCACATATATCCTGCGGAATACATTTGGTCACACATGACGAAATTCTGTTTCTTTCAGAAGCATAGATGTAAGTGGAGGTTATTGGAGAAATTATTTTGGCCACTCCATGTAGTTAAAAGGATATTTATTTAATGGTGTAACTCACAAATTAAGTAATAGGTAGGTCGCAGGGTCTGGGGAAGGTGTATTGCAGTCCAGCGGTGTTCTCCGGAGCTCTGCACAGTCCACCTTCACCGTTCAGCGTCCGGCACAGAGAGCGCACAGAGAGAGAGCACAGAGAGAGCGCTGGCCCATCCAGCTCTCAGGTCTCCAGGCGCCTCCCCTGGCCCCGCCTCATAGGTGTGACAGTTGCCAGAGTCTCAATGGGGGTTGGAACTTCCAGATCCAAGCTGGAATGGCTACCCACTACAGGAGGTCACTATGTATGTGAAATCAGGCAGGGAAAGAACAGCAAACTCCATAGTGTCTTGGTAACTAATGTGCGCAATGTAAAGCTGATCTCATGAGAGCTGGGAGGAGCATTCTGTTTGCAGAGTGGATAATCGGGAGAGGGAGGCATAAGGAAAAGTTGCCCAGTGGGTGTTGGGTTACAGTTAGATGGCAAGAGGCTCTATTATGGCACTGCTCAGGAGGGAGACAAAGACAACAGTAACTACTGCAGAACCCGAAAAGCTGGGAGGCAGTATTTGTTTGTTTGTTTTGTTTGTACCATAAAGGATGATAAATGTCTGAGAAGCTAGATGTTTATAACTTAAGTGTGATAACGTATGCACATGTCAAAATATTATCATAACCTGTTTATGTGAACAATTTTGATGTTTTAATCTAGTATGTAAAACAATAGAAAGAATAGTAGATATAATACTTTTTATGTCAATGTTCATATTATGGTTTCTGATTTTGTGGGGGTTCTTTGTGGGGGTTGTGTGTGTGCCTTCACATGTGTATTTGTCTCATGATTCACCTTTTCCCACTTTTTTTTGTTTTGTCTTATTCTTGTTTATTTGTAGTTTTATTTGCCTGTTTGATTTTTTATTGCTTTTTTGTTTGTTTGTTTGTTTGTTTTTGTTTTTCAAAACAGGGTTTCTCTGTATAGCTTTGTGCCTTTCCTGGAACTCATTTGGTAAACCAGGCTGGCCTCGAACTCACAGAGATCCGCCTGCCTCTGCCTCCCGAGTGCTGGGATTAAAGGTGTGCGCCACCACTGCCCGGCCTGTTTGATTTTTTTAAAGAGAGAAAGCATGGAGTTGGGTGAGAAGGGAGATGAGGAGGATCTGGGAGGCGGTAATGGAGAGGAAATTATTTCTATTAAAATAATAATTTTTTGAATAAAACTAAAATTTTACTAGAAAAATAGAAGACATAAAAATTATCTCAAGAAACTAAAAGTATGAATAGAAAAATTTAATATATCAGTAATTTTGTTTGTTTTTCAAGCCTTCACTGTCCTGGAACTCACTTTGTAGAATGGGATGACCTCAAACTCAGAGATCTGCCTGCCTCTGCCTCCCCAGGGCTGGGATTAAAGGCATGTGCCACCACTGCCCAGCTTAAATTTAATTTTTTATCATGTAAATTAGCACTTAATGTGTTTTTCAATCCTGATTCCCAAAGTATACAATAGAAGAAATGAAATATTGAACTCCATAGTTTTGTTAAAAACAAATGAGACCCATAAAATATGAAGTTACAGTGATAATAATAATACATATTGAGAAATAGTTTTGCAAAATCAATGAAGGCTGAACCTGTGATAATTCATCATTTTCACCCCTAGAGCCGAGCTGCAGACTTGCAGATGTGGCTGAGTGTGTAAGGTCCTCACAGTGCAAGTGTGAGGACCTGAATTTGGATCTTCAGCACCTTGTTAAAAGCCACGGTGGCTGCTTGAGCAACTCCGACCCTAGTCCTGGGGCTTTGGACACAAGGGTATGACTGGGTTTAATAGATGAGGCAGGACTTGAACCTCTAACCTCCTCATGGGCTTAACACACAGCAGTGCACACATGTGCACACAGGCAAACATACAGGCAAAACCTGTAATTCTAGTATTTAGGGTGCTGAGGCAGGAGAATCACCTTGACTTCAAGCCCAGTTGAACTACATAATGAATTCAAAGTCAGCCTGGCTCTGAGGAGTGTGACCCTGCCTGTGCTGGTTAGTTTTTGTCAACTTGACACAAAGTAGGATGACTTGTGGAGAGGAAACCTCCACTGAGGAATTTCCTCCATCAGATTGACCTCTTGGTATGTGAGCGGGGTATTTCCTTCATTGCTAATAAGTATAGGAGGGCCTAGATCACTGTGGACATTACTGTCTTTAGACAGGTGGACCTGGGTTGTAGAAGAAAAGTAGATGAGGAAGCCATGGTGAACAGACAGTAAGAAGCACTCCTTTATGGCCTCTGCTTTTTTTGACAATGGATTGGAAGATATGCACCATATAAACTCAAGATACTCTGGCCAGTGTTTCTTCAGAGCAACAGAGAAGAATACTAGAACACTGTGCACATATTTATGCAAGAAAGAGAGACAAAGGGAGAGAGAGAAGGAGAGGGGAAGGGAAAGAATGAGTGTGTGTGTGTGTGTGTGTGTGTGTGTGTGTGTGAGAGAGAGAGAGAGAGAGAGAGAGAGAGAGAGAGAGAGAGAGAGATGAGAATGAGAATGAGTGAAAGAAATTTCCAAGTATGTTCACATACTTGTGTGCATAGCCACAAATAACAAACAATAGAAATTTCTTTGTATGGCTAGAAAAGTAATTAAATTGCAGGATAATAATCTCCATGGATATCTAAACATAAACAAGAATGAACAAATTATAATTACACTAAATTGACCAAGCTTCAAATATAATGGGAGAAAAGATAAGACACAAAAATATTCAGCAATTAAATTTCTATTGAAAATAATAGGAAAATAAATTTGAGGTCATCTTAGTTCATTCTTGTACATAGAGGGAAATATCAGGAAGTAAGCCAGGAATTCTGGGATTCTAATGCCCCATCTCATATTGGGGAGGCAGTTTCAGAGGTCCATGTAATTTCTGACCATTGTCACTTTACACTAACATGAGTAAATAAAAGATGAACAAAATTACATTAAAAAAATACAAATATATTGTCCTGGAAGTATGAGGACTTTAGTTTGATGCTAGAATAAATCAAAAGGTCTATCATGGTGGCCTCCACGATACAGGGTAGAATAAGTGAACATTGTATACATGCTTTAATTTTTTCCAAACTAGTCTATAAATTCAATGCACTCTCCATCAGAATAGGAATGGAACACTTATAGTGAGTTTCCTATATACTAAAGAACTAAGTTAATTTACAAACAAAACATGAGCCTTAACTTAGAAGACATTGGTCATATTATAAAGCTATATAATATCAGTTAGCATGGTTCTGAATAAGGTAGATGAATGAATCAGTGTAGCTTAAAGTGAACACAGATCATCAATACAAAATGATGTAACACATGAAAAATTGTGTAACCAGAAGCCAATGAAGAAGATTATCATGGGATGAGGTTGGAAACTAGATTACTATATAATGAGCATAAAGTGGTGTTGTTGGCATTTTCTTTGGGCTGCCAATCAGCTTCTCAATAAAGGCACAGAGACTTATTATTAATTATAAATATTCAGCCTTAGCTTAGGCTTGTCCCACTAGCTCTTTTAACTTAATTTAACCTGTTTCTCTTCATCTACACTTTGCTTTGGAGCTTTGTGTCTTTCTTTAATTCTGTAGGTTTCTACTTACATGCTTCTTCAATGTCTGGTTGGCTGGACCTTATGTCTCCCTATCATCTCCTTTTCTTTCTTCCTTGAGGCTAAGTTCCTCCTCCTACTTAATTCTCCCTGCTCAGAAATTCCATCTATACTTTCTCCCTTACTATTGACTGTTCAGCTTTTTATTAGACTAATCAGGTGCCTTAGGCAGACAAGGTAAAACAGCAACACATCTTTACATAATTAAACAAATGTAACATATATTTACATAGTTAAATAAATGCAACGCATCTTCACATAGTTAAACAAATATTCCATAGCAAAATAGAATCTTTATTTAGTACTATAGACCATAATGAATGTTAGATGGTTTAATGATCTGCTTGAGAAAAGTACCCATAAAAAGATAGAAGAGAATATATGTGACCCTGAAAACTTAGCTGGACATTTGGCTCACATTTGTAAGTCCAGCCTTTGGGAGGCTGAGGCAAGTTTCCATGGCCAGTGTAGACTAAACCATAATACTCTGTTTACCTATAATGAAAGGAAGAAGGAGTAAGAAAGTTTTCTTTAGAAAATATCCTAATGACGGGCTTTTAAGGAAAGAGCTAGTCAGTCCCATTTTAAATTAGATTTTACATACATTGTCTGAGGCCACATGAGAGCAGTGGCCAAGTCCGAGTCCATTCTGGAGACATTTATGCCCATCCTACCACCCTTCTCACCTGATTTTTAGATTTGAGAAGGTGCTGACTCTCGAAACTGACAAGGTCTCTGCTAGAAGATCAGTATACCACATGAACACAGATAGAGGTCTGTACTTAGATTAACTATGAGGGGACAAACTCAGACACTCACATTCCTCTTCTGTTGTAGCATGTGTTTATATTTGACTCTTGTGTCTGTTTTGTTTATATTGCTGTGGTGGATGAATGGGTGGATTTTCTTAATTGAGGTTCCGTCTTCTCAGATGACTCTAGCTTGTATCGAATTGACAAAACAAAGAACAAAACTAACCAACACACACACACACACACACACACACACACACACACACACACACACACACTTTATTTTATTTTATTTGTATTTTTTTTTACCTGAGATGATATCTCCTTCTTCAGCTTCCCTAACTCTGGAAGGACACACATTCATCACCTTTTCTATGTAGATATAATTCAATTGATTTTTCTGTACCATTTTCTTCCCACAGATTTAGAACACAAAATATGGAGCACCAGGTAAAATCTTTTAAAAACTGTTAATATTTTACTTTTTCATTTACATTTTTTGAATTTGCAGCTATCTCCTAAACATTTAGTAGCTTTTGTTTAAATATTATTTTTATAGGTAAGATCAATTGTGCTATCCAGAGTGAATATCAACTCTGAGAGGGTCTGTTGGTTAAATGTTATTGCTCTTGTGACTAGAATTAAAGAGTAATAGTAACTGTAGAAATTAAATGAGTTATGACTCTACTTTAAGGCCTATTATACAGAATACCTCTGCTGGAGGCTTGGAAAATTTGATTCCACTCTCAGTTTAGGCATAGATCACTTTCTGTCTAGGAAGCCAAGTTTCTAATCAGGATGCTTGTCAGCAATGGCATCAGTGGGAGCAGGCTGTGCTTTTCTCAAGAACATTCTGCACATATTCATGTGAGCATTCCTGTCTAACTGAGCTACAGAACTGGGAAAATTTAACTGATTACACATAGAAAAGTGTATTTCACAAGAAAGTGGCAGGCCATTCACGTAATGAGTATTTTTAAAACAATCGACTTGAGGGAATGCCTTGTTCTGAGACTAACTTGCTAGAGCAAAACCAAGAAAAGAAATGATACAAGGATGGTGACTAATAATGTTATGATGATGAGTCTCTAGTAGGGAGGATATGTAGCAGTATTTCACCAATATTTTAGTGTTTATTCCAAAATCTCCCCGACATTGTTTTATCTAATAAGAATGTATTATCTATACACATTGTAAATTAATGTTCTTTATAATCAATCATCTGATATTAGAAAACTGAGCAAAGAAGCATCAAGATCATGGTGGGGAAAATCTACAGAGACAACCAAACCAAGCTAGTGGGAACTCATGAACTTTAGACCAACAGCTGTGAAGCCTGCATGGGACTGAACTGGGACCTCTGCATTTTCGAGACAGTTGTGTGGCTTGATTTGTTTAAGGGGCCCCTGGTGTAGGATCAGGAGCTATCCCTGGTGCATGAACTGGCTTTTTGAAGCCCATTACCTATGGTGGGACACCTTGCACAGCCTTGATACAGGGTGGAGGGGCTTGGACCTGCCTCAACTGAATGTTCCTACTCCTCATGGTAGGCCTTAAGTTTTCAGAGAAGGGGATGGGAGGTGGATTAGAAGGGAGGATGGGGGAGAGTGGTAGGAGGGATGAGAGGGGGATCTGCAGTTGATATGTAAAATGAATAAAACATTTCTTAATAAAAAAATAAAATGAAAATTCTGATATTAATGCTGGGTACTGAACTAGGTCCTCTGAAAGAGCAACAAGTGCTCTGAACATCTGAGCCATCTGTCTGTCTCCCTTTTTTTTTTTTTGACCAAAGCTATATCCAGCCCTAAACCAGTACCTATTAAGGACTCTTTATGATGTAGTCACAGATGCAAAAGGTATTCCTAAAAAAGGTTGGTTCAAACAATACATCCTTCTGATCAAGACACACTTTCAAAAGGAGCCTAAGGAAGATAGATGGTTTTATGCCCTGGGTTGGTAAATGTTGGTAAGCAGTTAGCCATCAAATATACTAGCATGTGAACATGATGTCAGGCAATCTGCACAAGATGGCGGGCAAACACTCAAGTTTTCAGGACATAAAACCAAGAGGGGTGCGATGAGTGGTGTTTGGAGAGACATGTTCAACAAGCAGTGAGTCATAAGAGCAACAATTCAAAGAAGCATTCTGTTTAATGAACTTCTCCCGCTAATTTACATCCGGGAGCAGCAGTGTAGAGAATTTACTGCCTGACTGGGTGGAGATCGGGGAGGCTGAGTTGATAATAAATTTCACATTGGCTAGCTTTGTCAGAGGGTGAAGCCTTCAATTGTATCCCCCAGGGCTACTGGAGTGTTCTAGCTGTCATCCCATCATCTGTGGGGTGGAAGAGGAAGTTGGACTGGCCACACACAAATTACCAAGGGAAGACTATCAGTGTATCGGTGTGGTACATCCTGCTTTCAGTGAGCATATCCAGAAACTTGGAACTCTTCCCTCCCGGACGAGTCTTAGTTGTTGCAGAACAACTGAAATAAAACATTACAAGGAAATTCCCAAAACACTGATTTTATTTTCTGCAAAACATCTTAATTTTTAGTAAAAATTCTTCTTGTTTACAGCTGTAGTTCATGAATCTTTAGAACAGGATAGGAAGGGATGGTAGAAGCATCCCTGACGAGGAGCTTTTCATCCCATTTACTAGTCAGGCTTAGACATTTCCAAGATTAAAAAGGAGGAGATTTTAAAAAGAGGGCAAAGACTTCTCTATTTCTCATTAGAATTTTAAATCATAAACATAATTCATTTTTCATTCCCCAAAGTAATGGAAAATCTGTCAGGTACAGATTTTTCAACTTCCCCCTGACCTGTATTATACCTAAATGTATTCTCAATTATTTAAAACATGTCTTGAAATTTTAGGCTGTCTACTTATGGCCTTGAAGTCATTCATTTTAGCCATTTGAAATTTCTCATTTTCAGCATCACTGACTAACCCTCTGGTTAGAGCCTCTACAATCTTATATTTCTGAGGTGAAGTCCCTATACATGGTTGCACATTTTTCTTCTTTACATTCCTCGAACCATAGAGAACTGGTCCAACAGGGACATTTTGTTCCATCTTGTTTTGTTCCCACCTCCCAAACTGAAGATTGGTGTCTCCAACTGAATGAATTTTACAGTTGAATTGAATAAATATGTCTGTGTGTTGTATGCAATTATTCATAGTTTGAAACAAAATCACTATATATTTATAATATACACAACCCAACTTAGATTGTATATGCATACAACACCGAATGACTAAAACAAACTAAATTTCACACTATTACCCCTCACATGTGTTTTTCCTGTGTTGACACTATTAAAATCTAATCACCAATTTCAAATATAAAATACATTATTATGAACTATAGTCACCATGTTTTACAATAGCTCACTATTTTCTGGCATCAATATCTTCCCAAGTCTCCACTTTACCCAAACCCTGTAACAACACTCTACTCTTTGCCTCTATGGAGCTGGCTTTTCTTGATCTCCTCTACAAATGGCATTGTGTAGTATTTGTCTGCTGTGATCCCTTATTTTCACCATCAGCACAATGCCCATTAGGGTTACGCATGTTGTCACAATGATAGGTTTTTTAAAAGGCAGAACAGCATCACATAATTGAATACCTACCACGTTTCCTCTGTCTATGTATACATTATAGACATGGGGTGATTTTGTGCATTTATTATGATAAATGGCACTACAATGAACGTGGGAATCAGAACTCTTTTTGACTTCCATCCTTCATAATCAGAGTACATGAAGTTCCCCTACACTGACACCTCCCTGAAACATGTGCGCTCTCTTCCCTTCAGACTGCCTCGTTTCTGAGTTTGGCTGTCAGAAACACGGCTGATAGTCTCGGTCAGATTAAGTACTGTCTTTTCTGTGAATTCTTCCCTGAACTCTCTAGATCCTTAGAGACTTTGTTGTCTTTACCTAAAATATCCTTATGTGAGTTATAGTGAATCCTTGTTATTTGTGAGGTTTGCATTTGAGAATTGATCTACTTGATAAAATTTATTTGTAGATGTTAAATCAATATTCCCAACACTTTTTCAATTAATTATGGCTATATGGAAAAGCTTGTTCTGGCATGACCATGTGTTCAAGTGTCCAAAGTTAACAAAATTATATATATATATATATATATATATATATATATATATATATATATATATATATTACATGAAAATATATTGACTGGCAAAAATACTTTATTTTTTACTAAAAGTTCCATAAACACAATCCTATGCTGCCATGGTCCAGTATCAATACAGTGTTCACAGTGACTTTATAGAATATTACTCTGACCAACAGTACAAGTTAAATCTGTGAGTATTTATTTTCATGCTCATGTATAAATTTTTAATTGTTGCTCTATTCTTTGGGTTGTCTACTGCCAAGGCCTAAAGAATTTTGAAACACACCAGATTGCTAATAAACATTCAACAACAGCATGTGTGTGTGTGAGAGAGAGAGAGAGAAAGACAGAGAGACAGAGACAGTGGAAAGAGGGAGGGGAGAGAGAGAGAGAGAGAGAGAGAGAGAGAGAGAGAGAGAGAGAGAGAGAGAGAGAGAGAGGAGAGGGAGAGGGAGAGGGAGAGGGAGAGGGAGAGGGAGAGGGAGAGGGAGAGGGAGAGGGAGAGGGAGAGGGAGAGGGAGAGGGAGAGGGAGAGGGAGAGGGAGAGGGAGAGGGAGAGGGAGAGGGAGAGGGAGAGGGAGAGGGAGAGGGAGAGGGAGAGGGAGAGGGAGAGGGAAAGAAAGTGAGATTAGCATAGAGGCAGACACATTTCACGACATGAGTGTGGAGGTCAGAGAAGAACTGTTGAGAGTTGGTTTTGCTTTCCATTGAGATGAAACAGGATTTCTCTGGCTATTTCTGCTACATTCTGAACTCCAGTCCTGTTGTTGTTCCTGCCTCCAGGCAGTTCTGTCTCCATCTCTCATTTCATACAGAAATGCTGGAGATACTGATGTGTACCTCAGCATCTGGCTTTTATGTGGGACCAACTCAGATGGTCAGACTTCCAAGGCAAGAGATTTTGCCTTCGGAGACATTTTCTGGTGAAAATGTTTGTTGAACAAATTCTATGAAAATGTGTACATACCAGAGTTAGAGTGGATGAGAGCAGGACTCCTTTTACTCTGAGTATAATCTCTGAAGAAAGAACAAGACATGAGTTTTAACAAACAGGAAAGGAAGAGACTCTTAAAGACAGCCTGAAAGAAGACCATCTTCAGGATGTCAGTGCCCTGAGAAGGGAGCTGGGCTGCAGGAATGAAGAAAAGCAGTTAAATAGGAAGGACCTGGCGTCAAGGGCCTCTGAGTTCCAGCAGACTTAGAAGTGAAGAACATGGCCTCAGGAAGAGCACAGACCACAGTCATCCACATGTCCTCCGGGAGTAACATGGAACGTGAACATCACGTCCCAGGCAACAGCACACCCGACCGATGTCCGTGGTCTGCGGGGCCACCAGGGAGGATGTTGAGGTCCGTATCCTGAATGTCTGTGGTCCGTTTTGCCACTGGAAACCTTGTAGAAGGCTGTGATCTGTGCTGCTGCTTACCATTATGGGGAGGGAAGCTTCTTTTGTAGTGTTATTGATGACTGCAGACTCACAATCGAAAATGAGAGCCATTGGAGGCTTCTATGGCAACCCCTCCACCATCACCACCGCCATTACTACCACGCCAGCCCAAAAGAAATAAACAATCTAGACAGGAAGCCACTGAAGAGGGTCCTTTAAAATTGTGATAAAGGTGCAACCGTGTATCTTTTCACGGTTGATGGCTTCCAGCAGGGATGGGGTGGGGTGAGAAGGACTCAGTTACCTGTAAGGGGCTGGCCACCTGGAACTTGACCATGTTCCAGTGAGTTCAAGGGCGACACAAATTGGATTTGGTGTCTTTTTTCTCTTTTATTGGGAAGGGCACAAAGATGGGCGAGCTGACATGGAAGAAAGGGAAGCGAATATGATGAGAGCATTGTATGAAATTCCCAAATAATCAACAAAAATATTAACGCTGGGAAAAATACATAAAAAGCAGTACAAAAATATGTTTAATGCAGGGCAACAAACAAATCTTATCTCCCTTCCGACCGACTTAAGGAGTCTGTTTTCTCCTCCCTTATTTTATATTTCTTATGTTCAGTGAAAATTGAGAAATTATTCCAGTGTGCCTGGTGGTGTCCTGGGCTTACTGATGAAGAGCTTGTCTACTGGGAAACTCCTCAGTCCTCTAAATCAGTGAGGCGACAAATGTTTGTCACTGCATGTGGTTCTTAATGTGAGTTTTAGAGATGGGACTAAGGTCCTCATGCTTGGCACCAAGCACTTTACCCCTACTGAATGAACCCTCACCCCAGCCAGCCAACCTGTCCTTCTGCCTGGCTGCCTTCTCTCTCCTCCTCCTTTTTCCCCATCAGTGAAATTCAGGGTCCTGCAAAGGCTAGGCCAGTGCTCTATCACACTGAACCACATTCCCAGCCATTCCCATTAGTTTACTTAGAGCAATGGTTCTCGACCTGTGGGTCATGACCCCTTTGGGGGCTGCATATCATATATTTACATTATGATTTCTAACAGTAGCAAACTACAGTTATGGAATAGCAGCAACATTTTTTTTTTTTTTATGGTTGGTGGTCACCACAACATGAGGAACTATATTACAGGGTTGTAGCATTAGGAAGGTTGAGAAGCACTGTTCTAAATGAAGACAGCTGTTAACCCTATGTATTAAGCACTTGGATTTTAAGCATGATATATTTTACTAAATAAGACATGTGAACTATGTTTAGTGATCATCCATTGTTCGCAAGAAATAAAATATCAAAGCCATGTTTCTTGGCATTCACTGTTTATGAGGACAACAGAGTCAATATGGTGTCCCCTTTCCTTACAGATCTCTGCAGAACATATCAAAACACTGAATACAAATACAGTTGTGTGGGTGGATTTTTGTCTTCCTTTTAATTTATGCACTCAGGACTCACACCGATGGGCTTCCTCAATATTGACTCTTTGAATAATTAGGTCATCCCAAAGAAAGTTTTGAAATAGGTAAAGGCTAAACACTGAAAATCTACACATAGCTGGGGCCGACAAGTAGAGTACCCAGAAGGAAAACCTAAACAGCAAGGTGAGGAGAGACTGTTTAAGGGAGAGATGAGATGGGAGAGGAGGGCTCTGGCTTCTCCTTCTTGCTTGCTACCAGGTTTTAGGAACTAGAAATTTTAAAACTGGAAAGTTCTATTCCTAGAGCATAGTTTATGACATTCAACTGCAATTTTTTTTTTACCACAAACACCAATAAGTATATTCCTTTAAAAAGAACTCAACAATAATTTTGTGTGAGATCATTAAATTAATGAAAATTTTATCTTGTTTTTAAAACTAGTCCCTAGTAATAGTAATAATAAGACTCTGGTGCATTTTATACTATCTTCTGATTGGTTAAAAAAAAAAAAAAACTACAGGTTAGGGATTTAGCTCACTGGTAGAGCACTTTCCTGGCAAGCACATGGCCCCTGGGTTCAACCCTCAGCTCCAAAACAAAACAAAACAAAAAGCTACTTACAATTTAATTTACTACACAGTTAAAAAGATCTCCAAAAGAAAGTTCAGATGTCTTTTGCATAAGCATGTTATTAGTTTTCCTCTGGCTCAGTCTATATCTGGTGCAGTTACAGCCTGGTCTTGTTTGCTAAGCCAAGGGCTCCTATAGCATTTTCACGGCTGACACTTCCCTCAGAACTTTAGCATATCCTGCGTCTTATGGAAAGGTTTACTTTATTAACAGCAAGTTTGTATCACCAAAGCATCTTCAGTCAATACCTGATTCCAACTGCACAGTGGATATACAATAGATTCAGATTCCTTTCAGGCATTTTATTGATATATGAGTGTGTATTTGTATATATAAAAAAATAGATGATCACAGATAAAAGGAAAACTTTTCAGTTTCCATTTATTTCTATGACTATAAATTCATTCATTTATGAAAAAAATGTTGTTCCCTCTAGAGCAATAGAGACACAGGGCAATTTTCTGGGGCTACAAATGTTTAACAATACTCATCTTGTGCTGTGGTGCATGCTCATGTGAAGTATATAATGTACTTGAAAAGTTAGCCTGAAAGCAAGCCCTGAAAATTATTCTAAGAATAGACACTTACAGATTAAGGGTATATCACTTAGCTTTTCTCTGCCAAGTATCATTCATACAAGTGTTGGTATAGTGTGTCCTTACAAAATATTCTTACAGGGAAGTTCAATATGCATGAAATTGAAAGTGTTGACTGGTAAACTGAGGATCTGGGAATCTATATTTTATATTGTATCTTAAAATTCACAGATCCTCCTGAGAAATGAAAATCTAAGTAAATTGAAGGTATAATTAAATTTTGGTGATGACTACAAATTTAACAAAATTAGCTGAAGATGGAACTTTGTAAAACTCTTTTAAAAAAAGAAAATATTTATAGCTAGAAGATAGCCAGTATCTACCCAGTTAGAAAGCACATATGATTGTAGCTTTAAAGAACCTGTATGACATGTCACTTAAAATGAGAGTAATTCTTATCAGTCTCATCCAGTTAGTGAGTAATAGCAGAAATAAGGATAATCTTCAGTTATTTTGCTTTTACTGGGAATTAATGGTTCAGAAAGTGTGGGGTCCCTCTATTACTTCTGAATTGTGTTTTTCTGGGCATGTCATTAAAATGCCTACATTCTTTACTACACCCCAGTTGGAGTCAAAGGTCAATCAACAGGATTTTCTTTCTGTGTGAGAAAAAGGAGGCAGTTTGAAGAATGAGATTAGATTATTTCCTATTGACTAAACCCTTCCTTTAGAAAGGTCACAGGTCTTAAGCTAGTTACATGGCATCTCTTGGAGAGTCCATGTTTGAATTGTTGAATTGCATCATACCTGAGGCTTTTCTAACCAGCAGTGCTAATAGTCTTTAAGTCTCTTTTCTAAGTCTACATTCTTCTCACTTGGAGGGAATGAGACATAGAGTACATCTACCTCTGAGAATTAGGAGTTTATGAAGTTTTCCAGAAAATATAGATAATAGAAGATTATTTAGATAATGCTAAATGATCTAATTATTTTGTAATAACAATTACTACAAAGCCATAGATATTTACATGTAAAATTTTAAATAATCATTTTTGAAAATATTTAATTTCCATTTTTATAAATCATCTATATTTCTCTAGAAGAGAAAATTACCTTCCCTCCTCACTAGTTTTAATGGAAATTACCAAGACAACATAAAAACAATAAGCAACAGTCCTACTAAAAGTAAAAATATTTGTGAATAAAGACCTACCAGATATCCTGTAGTTTTTTTCTTGTCTAGACTATGGGTAAGTTTAAAGAACAGCATAAGGCAAGCATTTGATATTGTCTTGATATTATGTTCATTTGGAGGAAATTCTGGAAAAAAAAAAAACCTCACTAATATCACTTATTCAAAAGAGAAATTATAAGGAAAAGGTAAATTGAGTGGGATCACCAATCCCAAAAGGATATATTTGGCATATTCTTGATTGTGTGGTCAAGCCCCCTAACAAAGTCAGTTAGATCCTCAGTAGACTTCACAGACAAATCTCTCACATGTAATGCTTTTGATGCTGATATTTCTTTGCTCTCCAGCTGAGAGAGTTGATACAGCACAGTGTGTTCACAGCATCTGTGTTTTCCCCCTGAAGTTTTCAGAGAGAAACCCAAACCAGTGTTTGACAGGATCCAGCCATCCCACATTTCCCTTGATTAACAGTTGGTACTCTCAAATGCTAAAGGACCTCTTCAAGAAGAGGTGTGAGCAAACAAAGAATGCTAGCACACAAATAAAGATTGAGTATTCAAAAAGATAACTCCTGGGCAGCTAACTGCTGGTAGCTAGGTCTAGTATTTCCAAAGAGCATAAAGAACCCCTGATGACTATAAACCATAAGCACATCTGGACACTCAGGGCTGGGTGGACAACAGCACCACTCTACACTTCTTCTTGAAATAAAGGAGAGAGTACTACAAGACTTCAAAACTAGAAATTTTTCTTTTTACCAAAAGACAGAATATGTTTTGTAGGCCAACAACAGCTCTAGCTTTGCTCTAACAATTTCAACACTTTGATTAAAAAAAAGGCTAACCTGCTCTGCCACTGAACTGCTGTTCCTAACAAAAAATTGTTCAATAAAAAGAAACCTTGCCTCCTTCACCCTGTCTCGTAATAATGAAGATTGCAAAAAATACTGGAATAGACTTTACATCAAACCTTATTTTCCAAGTATCCCATGTATCCAAGTATTTCCAAGTATCCCATAGCAAAGGAAATAAAACCAACAGGTGAGTTTCTGTATGTCAAGGATGGACACCGCTGTGAATCATTAGAGGATGATCCTTACGAATTACTTTCTGAGGAAATATATAAAAATAAAACTAACAACATAAAACATCACAAGGGGAGAAAAGCTTTGAGCTTAATGTTCTTTTTAAATATAGACTCAGCTGGGTGGTGGGTGGCAGAGCCAGGCGGATCACTGTGAGTTCGAGGCCAGCCTGGTCTACAGAGCGAGATCCAGGACAGGCACCAAAACTACACAGAGAAATCCTGTCTCAAAAAAAAAAAAAAAAAAAACAATAAATAAATAAATAAATATAGACCTTTAAAAGAGTATGGATGTCAGAAAATTAGGTGACAGGACTACTTGAACAAAGAGAGAATTCATGTCAAGAATAATGAGGATAGTAAAATGCAGATATTCAATATACAGGTATGCAATGGATGAATACATTCAGCTCAGGAGTGAATCCAGCTTGCATGCCTCTTTTCATGTCTTGTCTATGAACCTCCTGCATCTGCCGAGAGGAAAGGAAGCATTTTGACTATAACAGTCCCCTTTATCCAGCAAGCACAAAGGCCCAACAGGGTAGTGTCAGACTTAAAAAGCAGTCTGCCTCAACTGTTTTTGTATGCAGGGTTAGTCCTTCCTATGAAATGGGACACAAAATAGGCAGGTGCTCAGAATCTCAACTAGTCCTCATTTGGCCACCCCATAAGGACTGGACAGCCTGAACACTACAAGTCAATATTCTCCATGGCTTGAAACTGCAACGCTTAACCTGGTTACCACCCATTCTGTAATTCTGTAAGCCTGCCACAGCATCAAAAAGGCTCTGCTCTCCCTGAATTAAAATAATGCAGATATCCCGACAGAATCTTTTTCCATGATGTAACTAGTTCTGAACTGAAGATCTAAGGACCTAGGTTGCAGCCTAGATTTTTCTATATTTAATGTGCCATGCAGTACTCTCCTAGTTTGTTTTCTCTGATAAGATCTTACAACTCTTCTAAAAATCCTTCTGCATCTTAATCCATAGGATCACCAAGTTTCAAACACCTTAATTATTGGTTTAATTGTCATCATTATTACTTTCACCATCACTACCATCATTCACTACCATCATTACAAATGCATTGTGTATAAGTAATTGAATAATTACTGAGTATATGTGTTAAGATAAAACTTTAGTAATGACAATGTAAATATGTGGGTGTATGCACTTCAGGTTAATTGTATAAGAGTATTGATAATCTCTAGTAAGATTTTACAGTTTAGTTGTACCAAATCCAGGAGTAAACTTTTTTTTTCTGGAGACAGCTAGATAGTTTCTCTAGCTGCCCTGAAACTCACTTTGTAGACCACGCTGTCCTTAAACTCAGAGATCTGCCCACTACTGTCTCCCAAGTGGCTTTTTAAAACCTCCTCAATACTTTCCTTTTACTTTGTAATTCCTCGTGTGAATCTCAAATTAAACCAATTCCATTTTCAACTTTCACTTTGAATTTTTTTCTTATTTATCTCTTATATCCAAATTGAGCTTCAGGTTTGATGTTTTTGTGTATGCAGAGTGAGGGAAAGAAACAAAACAAATAAAATTAATATAAAACAAAAACAGAACAAGGTTTTGGTTACTCCTATCCTAGCCTCTTTTTATTTCCTCTTGTTCTGGTTAGTTCTGCTTTCACAATAATTTTTCATCCCAGCTCCTGACATCTCCATCAGAGCCTTCTAAATATGTTCATCCTTTATCTTTCCTCTCTCTTTTATGAAGCAGTTTCATAGGTATCTAACCTCTTCATTATTTAACAAATGTCACTCTATGTCCTTATAGTCTTATTCAAAATTAAGTCATGAACATCAGCAGGAGCAAGATGTCTGAAATTCGTGATTGTGAACGAGTTTCAATTTACCATAGCAAACAGCAGAAATGTGACTAACTTAATCAAAAACGGAATGAGTATCTTGGAAAGTTGTGGTAACCTCATTGTCTTGATACAAGTCCTTCCTGAAGCAGAAACCAGTTTGTGATCCACTTATGTGTTCATAACTAGAAATGGAGTTTACTAAAATAGAAAATATATTCATTTCCCCAAAGCTCAGTGTCAACACATTGATTCAATGCTGTTGATTGTCTTCATTCAATTTCTCTTGTACATCATTTTCTTCAGCCACTATTGTTTTTGTCCAAATTCTCATTCACAATATCCCCACCATAGTGCTTCAAACAGAACAGCTGAGTCAGTAATGTAAAATTCACTCTTTTACTTTTTGTTGGAGTAAATCTTCTTCTGAAGGGGTTTTCCTTCTTCTCTGATCTATTAGAATTTTTCCTCCTTACTTAATTTGAGCATAATCTGGGCTAACGTCATTCACATTTCTGAAGTTTATCAGACTTGTAACTCAAGGGCAATGCCAACTCCAACTGTGTTTTTAAAAACACTAATAGTTCGGAGATTACATTTCAACATAAGCATGTTAAGCCTGCTCTTGGGAAAAGCTATTGAAGTTCACATTTCTTTTTCTGGATATGACTTACTCTACAACATTCCCCACAAGTGTGAAGTCTCAACTAATTTTACCCAAACACTTTCATCTTACACATCTCTCTCTACTTGACCAAGTTCTGTTTCAGGAAAAGAGACCATACAAAAAGATAAAAGGCTATTTAAGCTTCCAGCTTCTTTCTTGCCTTCCCTTGAGAACTAATGCACAGAATCATAGAGATGCTGTTCCTTTTAAAGATAAAAGGAGATACTGTTTCCCCACATGGTAAATAAATCATAATGAATCTAAGACACAGAACAAGAGGGACATTAGCAGGAGACCCAGGAGTGAATTTCAAGAGTGTGAGGATCAGCCAATTGCACCCTAATGTCAAACCAAGATCAGTGGAAATAATCATTCTGACGTCTGACAGACGAGGTCAAAGGGCAGAGTTTAATGCCTGCATAGTCTGATTTCCCAGTGTCATTGAGCAGGTGCTTAATAAGGCATGATTATTTGTTATGTTTTAAAGAGTTGAACGCAAAGTAAGATGAGCAGTGATTCCTGACTCTGGTTCTGGTGAGAACATTGTAACCTTTTTGTTAAGGACAATTATGTGGAGGTCATTACTTTGTCAGAGCTGATTTCTTTCCCTAAGAAAAATATGGAATGCAAACATATCAAGTTTCAGGGAACTAGTAATGTCACAGATGACTCTTCCATGATTACAAAGGAGGACAAGGCTGAGGTCAACAGAAAGAGTCCTGAATGTCTGGGTGATTAGACAGACATTTCGCTGCAGTGTCTCGTAGGCAACAGAGGGAGGTATCCAAGCATCCAGCAAGACTTCATCCATGAGAAGAAAGAAGACAAGAGTGAAGTGGAACAAGAATGAGAGGAGACAGAAGAGAATGAAGATGTTTACACAACAAATACTATTTCTATGGACTAAAGAAGGAAGATTGGGCACATCTGGATCTCAGCACCATCTTATAACCAGTAGCTGCTTGAGATAACTGGAATGTATGTGCGCACAACAGGCATGGCAGTAGGATGGGAAGTTCTGCTCAGTAAGCCTTTTCCTTCTTTGTATTTTGTTTTTTCTTTGTCTCATGAATTTGTGTGAATTTATAAATTCAACCCTTTGAAAATTCAACAGTTTGAAAAAAATGGCCAGAGGCTTGCTTTCCGACCTCTACACTGACTGGGGGCACCCTGCTCACCCCTTAACTTCACTCTATTTGGTACTAAGGTGACAACACACAATTATAAAAATTCCAGTGGTGATCTTTGTGGAAAGCACTAGGAATAGGCCCAAAGTAGCTTTTCATTAATTCAGCCTCTTACAGGCTGATGTACATTACTGTTTGATATGTAAAACTTCGTATTAGAAGAATGAGACAAAAGAGTCATAGGGTATGATGTTGGCCTTTATGGTGTTATGGGAAACTGAATAGGAACATGATGTAAGAATATATGTTGAGAGGTTCACTCACACCTAGAACACTGATCTCCAACATGTCTGCTAGTAAGTCCTGCCATCTGGTGTTTATGCCTTTGTGCATTTTCCTGAGCCTCAAATTTGTGCTGGGATGTGACGCACTTTAATACAATAATGCAGTAGCTCTGTTGTACAGTGTAACAGGCCTTTAGCTAAAAAAAGAAAGCCAACAGTTTCTATTACTGAATTTTCAAGAGCCTGAAGGAATATGTAACAAATCTAGCTACCTTGTTGAACACACATGGAGACAGCATGTGAATAAAAGGAGGCCCTGGAAATACAAAGGAGGTAAGGACTATAAGGCAGATAGGGTCTACAAGGCACACAGGAGTTATAGGGGATGTAGGGACAACAGAGGAGGTGGTAGGGTCTACAGAAGAAGAAGGAATCCAGGGAAGTCAGGCACATATGGATGTCAGCACCCAGCTTATAGCCAGTAGCTCCAGGACAAGGAGCGTCAAGTTGAACATCACAACCTCAGCATCTCTAGTTCACCTTGGGCCAGAGACACTGAGTCAGGAGGAGATTACACACTGATGGGCTTAGCACATTGTTTGATTTGAAGTCTCTGTGTAGGGACTAGTCTGTTGTACAGTAGTATATAACTGAAGTGAACAAGACACAGAGGTAGAGCCCTTCCCTGAGCTCGCCCACGGCCATTGGTACCCCCGCTCACTTGAAAAGTGGCTCCATGGCTGAAATTGCATTTTAAATTATATGTAATTCAATTATTTTTGTTATTTTGGTTAAACAACTTTGCTTGGATAATATATTTTCCATTAACAGTTGTACTTTGTATTGTGTTCTTATCAGATTTCCATTCTGTCAGGGGTGTTGGGCATTTCATATAAACATAACTCTGGAAAAAATCAAAAGGCATTTTATTAGTGACTGAAGTCTGTTACATGCTGCAATGGTGACAAGATTGGTTATATTGGACTAAATAGAATGAAATTAATTTTACTTTTTGAAATGTAGTACTTAGAAAACCTTGAATTATACATGTGATTGCATTTGATTTGTTGTAGAGAATGAAACAGAAATGATTACAGTGCATTTGTAAAAGCTCTTTTAAATATTACATTCCCCTTGCAAGCATAAATACACAATACCCCCTATATTAAAGCTTGACATCAGTATACCTCATATGTTATAACAAATGAACTATGCTACTGCTGTTTGTTTATTGACTAATTTCTTTTCTTTATTTTAGGATCTCTTCATGGAAACAATGAAATGTCTAGTCACTGCGTCTTAGTTCTTTGGAAGGAATGTTGACAAATTATAATAAGAAACACTTAAAGGATGAATGAGATAGTTGTAAGAGCTGAGGAACAGGAAGTGATCTGAAACAGCCAGTCGTCAAATAAAAAGATAACTGCTTGATGACCACAGTGCAATAAATTCGGGTTCACTTTTGGAGGAAAGATGGAATTTCTATTCCTAAACATTAAGAAAAATTAAATAAGAATTGAAAGTAATAGAAAGGATTGGATCCACGGCTAGCCCCCGGGTAGAGCGCCAGGAGTCTAGTGAGAAAGAGGAGGGTTTATATGAGCGAGAATTGTTGAAACCAAGGTTGGATAAAGCACAGGGACAAATAGCCAAAAGAATGGAAACACATGAACTATGAACCAAAGGCTGAGGGGCCCCCAACTGGATCAGGACCTCTGAATAGGTGAGACAGTTGACTGATTGGCTTGACCTGTTTGGAAGTCATCCAGGCAGTGGGACCAGGTCCTGTGCTCAGTGCATGAGTTGGCTGTTTGAAACCTGGGATGTATGCAAGGATGCTTGGCTCAATCTGGGAGGAGGGGACTGGACCTGCCTGAACTGAGTCTATCAGGTCAATCTCAGTCCTCAGGGGAGGCCTTGCTCTGGAGGAGGTGGGAATGGAAGGTGGGCTGGGGGGAAGGGGAGAGGGGCAGGAAGGGGGAGAACAAGGGAATCTGTGGCTGTTATGTAGAACTGAATAGTATTGTAAAATAAAATAATAAAAAAAAAGGATTGGAAATTTTGCAAAGGAGGTGCGAACATGAGCTAAAAACATTCTTACACATATGCTCTTTCCCCAAGTAATGCAAAATTCAACTCAAATATATATATATATATATATATATATATATATATATATATATATTAGGACTTATATATGCTAGTGGAATAAATAAATGATACTTTAAAGAATTTAGTTTCTATCTTAAGATTTTTATCATTAAAAGTAAAGAATAGGATGTAGATGAGGTATAAAAGATATAAAACAATATATAGGTGTTTGTAAGGGCTTAAAGGTAGCATACACATCCACCTGAAAATTAGGCAAATTTCCAAGAATGAGCTGGTGTCCAAAGGAAAAACAACCAACTGTAAGGGTGATATGATAGCGTGACCTAATAATATTGTAGAAAGAGCTCTCAGCGACTCTGGTTCTCAAATGTTATTTGTCATTGACCTCAAGTTGATTTGGCTTGGGGATCAACTCAAAGCCAAGAAAAATCATAAAAACATAAACTATAAAGGAAAGTATTAATTGTTTTGAGAATTAATGCTGCCAGGCAAGCTTTGTGTGGAAAACCTAGATGAAAATCAACACATGAAAAGATTGTTCAGTAAATCCTGCTTGACAGAACAGGGACAGATGTTTCTGTTGGTTCCATGCAGAAAGGCGTTAACCTGTAGAACTTCGGAACAGGCTGCAAGAAACATAAGTCAAAACCTATCCCTAGGTCAAAGTGTTAAAAGAGGCAAGGCCGGCTTAACGCAGGTTTGAGAACGCAGTAAACTCCCAGGGACTCCTCGGACGACTGTCATGTGTTTAGCCGTATTTTTCCCTTACTCTGGTTCTGGTTAGGATGTCAGCCATACCACACTCATCACTCATCTCTCCTCTTCTGGGGCTTCACCAAGTATTTGTCACCCAGAAGACACACCAAAATGAGCTTGTCCCACACAATTGAAGAGGTGAGTGTGGCCAGACGAGAAAGAGGGGGAAGTTAGAAGTGAATGGAAGCAGTGTGCTTTAAACTGACTGGATTCTAAAAAATAGAGAACTCTTTCCGCACTTGAAATAATATTCTATTAAAAGTCACTTCACTGCTCATGAATATATACATACATTTAAAAATGAGTATTTGAGAAAGCTACAACGTCTTTTACAGTGGTACTGTGTTCTGCTCTCAATTAAATGGAAAGAATTAGAGACAACTGCACAAAACAGGGGCCTGAGGTGCCTGTGGTTAGGAGGCTTGGTCGGTATTTATAAGTAAAAAATGGAAAAGAAGGCGTCATAAACGTAAACTGGGGAGGTCCAAGGCTAAGCCAGTCACAGTACGGTCTCTGTGGACTGAGTTAAGCCCCTTAACAACTTCTCTGTTTTATTCTCTCCATCTGTTTTACCAGACTATTGGGAGGATTATTTAGTTAATGTTGAGGACTATATTTATCAATTCCACCAAAGGTCTGCTGTTTAATGATGAGAGAACTCTACACGATGCAGTGGGACTATCACGGGGGTGAGCAACAGCATTATTTTCAGCTAAGTCCTTTAGAGACCCACAGGACAAAACACGATATGCAGTTCTCGGAGCATTTGGAGTTGAGTTTCAATAATTATTTCTCCCTCTAACTCCCTCA
Source organism: Peromyscus maniculatus bairdii (assembly GCF_049852395.1). Classification (NCBI taxonomy): domain Eukaryota; kingdom Metazoa; phylum Chordata; class Mammalia; order Rodentia; family Cricetidae; genus Peromyscus; species Peromyscus maniculatus. Next base: position 30,964,031 of record NC_134854.1, read on the forward strand.
AGTCAATTGTGTTTTCCACTCTGTGGGTTCGATGAGCAATTTGTTTTTTATGACGGTGGGATTTTTGAGTGGTCGCAACATTATCCGGAAAAAGATTCCTCTAAATAGAAATTACAGCACACAAGGTGCTGCGAGGTGGAGACTTAGTTTCCGTGAGGCTGTGTGAGGGAGCCCTTAGCTGTTACAGCTTGCTCAAGATCTTTCCTTTTTCCTTTAGTGAAAGAAACAGTCCAGTTTTTAGTAATTGGATCCTACACCACAGACTGGGAAGTCCCCGGTCTGTCCCATCTAAATGCAGTTTTCTATAGGCTAAAAACAGGAGAAAGGAAGAATTTGATATAATAACATGTGCTGAACAGTTCGAGGAGAATCTCTCCTGTAGATTAGGCCCCACACAAAGTCTGTTTTTCCCCCCAGGTATCTGTAATAATTTTCACACTCATTAGAACATATGAACATGGCACAATGTCCTTTAACCTACCTCTGATTCATTCTAAAGCACAGTGAAGCTCTTGCAACCTAAAATGCAACCTTTTTCAAAGAAAGAACCACAGGGAAAAAGAATATTCCGGGACACCTTTAACCTGTGTTGTTAGCTCAACCCCATAATAAAATCAAGGAAATAAAGCCTCCGTGGAAAGGAAATCTCATTCTGAGGTTAATCAGTTCTTTTAGGCCAATAGAGATCATCTGGGAAATTACCTCTGTCCTCTGATGTGACAGCATCATAGTCCCTCACAGCATGGCCTAGTAATGCTCTCCAAGCACTCGCCGGTGCCACATTTTTCCGAGGCTCAGGCCCAGCTTTGGATAAGTCTGAAGACATTATTAAGAGGTCATTTAGATCCTGGGCCTGGGGCTAGGCTCATGTGCCTCACTCAGGATATTGGCACTTTTCCTTCTTTAATTTATGTTTACACAACAGTGGCTTTAGCTGAGTTCAGATATTCTCCCAGAAATCTGGCCTGGTCCCTTTGTGGGTTTCGTTGGTACCCTCTGGAGTATTTGTGTGCATTGTAATTCTGATCCCAGGCTGAGATGGGATTTCAGACATTATTGGAAGGAGCTCTATTTTTATAATTTGTATTTTGTGTGGCAGTCTTGAACAGGAAAACACTCATTTGTGGTCTTTATTGTCTTTAGAGTGTGCCTGGAACAGCTTCAGAGTGGGGCTGGTAATTTCTACAGGTAATTAAAGGTCTTAGTATCATGTCAAAATATAAACAGAATTAAATTTCTGATGGTTTATAATGTAAAGAGTGGCATAAAATATTAATAAAGAATTATCAAGGACTGACAGGATATTTTTATTTAAAAACATACTGTGTGTGTGTGTGTGTGTGCGCACCATGTGTGTTCAGGGGCCCTCCTCCAAAGTCCAGAAGATGGCATCAAGTCCTCTGTGACTGCAGGTAAAGGAATTGTGACCTTCCTAACATAGGCACTAGAATCTGATGGTTTGGGTCAGTATTTTATCAGAGTGACAGAGACGCAAACCAGGACACATAGGGAACATTTATGTTCATGGGGTTCAGTCATACAAAGTAAAGGCAGAGCTAGGAGCTTCTTAATGCCCAAGCATTAGTCAAAGTGCTTTCTTTTTAAACTGACAATATTATATTTTATTGTGTGCAAAATGATATTTGGAATAATTTACACATCATAGAACACTAAAACCAAATATTAAAGAAGTGTAATTCTTCACCTGGCTAACATGTTTGTGATGAGACCTTTTAATAACCTCTCCTTGAATTTTTCAAGAATATAATTTATAATTAATCACAGTCCTTGTGGAGACATAGAGTTTTAAAAAATTCGCTCCTGCTTTCTAACTAAACCGTTTTTCTCCTTTAACACTGGTATGTCTATCCTGAGCCACCAAACTCCCATTCACAGGAGGCCTAGTAATCTTTGTTCATCATTGTAGGCTCAGTCTTTGTCAGGTCAACAGTCTTCATTGTCTACTTGTGAATGAGTATACACTTTATCTTTATGCCTTTGAATTATTTTACTAAGTATGAGGTCTTCTAGGACTTTCCATGTTGCCAAAATGATATTTTCTTTGTTATAATGGCAGAATAGTATTTCAGTAGTATATAACTACAATCTCTTTATCCATTCATTAACTGATGGGAACTTAGGTCAGTCCCATGTCATGCCTATCGATATTTTCTCTATTGGTGATAGTGCTACAGTAAACATGAGATGTCATAGTAGAGTGCTGATTTAATTTCCTGTGGATGTGTACCCAGTAGAGTATTTCTTCTTTGCCATCTGAGGAACCTGCATCCTGTTTCCTACAATAGCTGAACTAATCTGTCCCCATCAACAAGATTTAAGGGTTTCCTTTAATCCACAACCTCCCAACTCTTGTTATCTTTAGTCTTTTTGAAAGATAAAGATCTTCTTACTGGAGTGAAGTGATAGCTAAGCCATTTGGGTTTTTGTTTTTCTGATGGTTAGTGATTTTGAGAATATCTTTTTCACATACCTTCTGACCATTTATATAGCTCATATTTTAAAATGTCTGTAGCTATCATCCATTTTAAGTTCAGTAGTTTGTTGTTGTTGTTGTTGAATTGTTTGAATTCCTTACATATTTTGGGTAATAACTTCCAATCATATGACTACTTTGCAAATATTTTCTCCCATTCTGTAGTGTGCCAATTTACTTTGTACATTATTTGTTGAACAGAAGGATTTAGTTTGATGCAATTTTACTTGTCTGTGTTTGATTTCTTTTTAATTTGGGGGTTATATCAAAATGTCTTATTCAAATTGTTGTAATAGTGATTTTGATGTATTTGTGTGTGTGTGTGTGTGTGTGTGTGTGTGTGTGTGTGTGTGTTAGTTTCATGGTTTTGGTATCCCAATTAAGTGAGTGATCTTTATCTGTGCCACTTTTGCATGTGATGTGAGATGTGTCTGGTTTAATTTATGTGAATGATGCAAACCCAGTCTTCGCTACATCATTTATTATTGACACGCTCTCTTTACCTTGTGTGTGGGGCACGTTTGTCTACACTCAGCTGTTTTTCAAGTAATGGATGTATTTCTACACTTGCTGTTCTGTTCTTCTATGTGTCCGTTTTGTATTTGCTTTTGTCAGCAGCATTATGCTTCCATTACTATAAGTTTATTCAAGAAAATGGTTGCTGTTTGCTGTCAATCCAGTGGGAACACGTTCAACCACTTATAATCCAGGAGATGCTACAGGTGAGATGCCTTTAGGTCCTCATGCACAGAAAAGAGACACTGTGTGGCTACAAATCCTACAGGCAGGGGATATGACATGGCAAGACCTTGTGCACAGAGGGGAGATTGTGTGGCTACAGATCCAGCAATAGTGTGGTACTACATACAGCTTATGTTGGGTAAGGTATTGAGAAATGATGATTGTAATTGTTTATTAGCTTCTTCCATATATCTTAATTGTACCATATTTGTTGGAATTCTATTCCATGATGGCTTTAAGTCAACAGAAAATAAAGTCAATATCTTCAACATCCAGTATGCATTTTCTTGTTTCTTATGAATTATACAAGAATAGAAATCATATCAAGAAACTGTTAGCTTACATGTTAAAGGATTTTTATTTCTCTTGGTGTACTTTACTACTGGAAGAGCTGTATTAGTCTTCTATCTTAGTTCATGTCAAATTTGAAAGCAATCTACATTTAGTTGAATACACCCACCATACCTAGAAGAGTATTGTCTTTACTACGTATCTCGGCACAGAGTCAAGTTTGACATAATTTGAAGTTTTCTGACTTAGGTGTATTATCCTAATGTAATGAGTTCAAACGTACCTTTCTAGGGGAGATGAACACATCATCAGTGTGGAACATGAAAATGAGTGAGCATGATACAGACTTTGACAAGGAAGAATAAGCAGAAATGAGAAGAAACACAAGAGAAAACTGATGATAAGAAGTCAGGAAGGCTTTCTGCCCATTAAAAACTTATCAAATAAAACCTAACACACTTTTTGTAAAAGCTAAGGGTGTTACTTTATATAGGCTATATATGCTGAGGATTTTGTTTTGAATATAAGTGCTATTTGAATTATTATTGTTTTCTCATTCTTTTTAATTTATAAATGAACTTCCTGAAAAGATTTTCTAAGGATAAGAGGTGGGAGTCTCTCTGAAACTATTGGTTTCTTTTTTGCATGGTGTATGAAAGATGTCATGATTCAATTGTTGCTGAGAAAGTTTCTGTTTGTACAATGGAAACAAAATAACACATGGATGGACCATATTTGACAATAAAACCAAACACAATAGGTACCATCAGTAGGAAAGCAAAACTACCACATCAATACAAGTCAGCTCAGAGCATATGGCATGAGGCTGTTACAGTCAGCTTCCCTAAGTGTGGCTCTGCCTTCAACTCTTGGTCACATGTGAATCAAATACAGGTTATACCAAAACCAAAGTATACTCCACTTCTTGTTTACCTAAATTTCAGCTTTCTTCTGCTGATGCTCTACAATCAAAGATTATCTGATTCACTACATAGTTGGCCACTGTAGTGACTGCTATTGAGTCCTTGCCAAACCCAAGCAATGGGGGCTGATTCTCCATAATATCAAGCTCTAGATAAATACCTTCTATTCTCGTTGGGTATTATCTGGTCCACAGTGTGATTTTCTTTTTGTGAGACAGAGTCTCATATAGTGGAAACTGGCCTCAGTAGATAGATTCTCCTGCCACATCTCCTTAGTGTTGGAGTTGATAGTGCTACAACTATAGGCCTATACCATCTTACCCAAGTGTTTACAATATAATTTTGAACATGAAAAATATATGCAAGATAGATGAAAAACCTTATTATCATAATAATTTCTTCTAATTGTAATTATTCCATGGTATAAATAAAGACATACCTAAGTAAGGTGAGAGTCTGATAGATCAGTTATATAACCTTAAAGACACTAAGAAAAATAAACCTGCAACAATAGGGAAAACTTTCAATAGAGTACCACTGTACAAAATATTTCAGTACATCATAAAGCCTGAAAGAAACACCTTGCTTCTGGAGAATAACAAGGAAACTTGACAGCTAGAAACAGAAATATTTGCTTTTTACAAAAAGCAACAGAAATCTGCTAAGAAAACTAGAGGATGCACTGTCACAAGGAAGACTTCAGGAAAAACTGTGATCCAACACAATGTTCATCTTCTTTAAAGGCTTCAGAGAGCTGTGGAGAGAAAGAACTCTTGAAAGGGTCAAATTCCAGGCATTGGGTCAGTATTTGCCTCAACTAACAAGAGGCATACTATCTCCAAGTAAATCTACACAGGAAAGAGAGACCCAGCAGTTTTTAGCATTTTATAATATAATTGAATATTTGAGGGGCTTGAATTCATGAAGGATTTGCTGAGCAAAAATATTGCCCTGACCTATAGAATATAATCTCTGTCCCTCTCCTACAGCAGACAGGTGAGAAAGAGACAAAGCCTCGAGGGAATGTGAGTAGACACTGAGTGGACAACAACTTTTAATCTTGAAGTATCTCCTATTTTTGGAGGAAGCTTAGAGGCTGGGAGAGTTGAGAGTTAGGCTTAGCATAGGAGAGGCTGTTGCTCTCAAGGTAGTCATTTGGAAAATCCCACAACTTAAATAGTAAGTGCCAGAAGAATACACTTTGTAAGAAACTTGCAAACAAGGAGTGCTAGTTGGTCTCAAAACTAAAAATTGAGATGAACCATGCTGAAAGACCTGAATTTCCTACTGTCTCTCAGGAAAATGTGGAAAACGTATCAGAACTCGGGGCAGTGTGAGAAACTCTTACCAGAATCACTATTGAAGTTGGGTGTGGTGATTTGAGACTAACATCAGGATTAAATGAAAAGTAGAATAATGTCACAAAAACCACCTGATCCTGGCCGAGCTCAACACAGACTGTATTTCAGTCATGAGCATACATGCTTTCTGTAAAGATTTAGCTCAAAACAGACTGTACTGTGGTCACGAGCATACATGCTTTCTGTGAAAACTTGATCTGCCTTATCTAGCATGCTATTTTTAGTGTTCAGCATCAATCAAATAGTCTGGAAAAAAGAATGGCCACTAGAACATAGATCTGAAACTTTAGCTCCAATCTCATAGCCTGAATCAGACTATGCTTTCCTGCAGCTCTATCTGAGATGGAGCTAAGAAGTCTGTACTATGATCTTCCATGTTCTTTGGCACATACTCTGTGCTAAACTAGATATTGTGATGTAACATTTCCCTAAAAGCATATGGAAAGTCTGATCTTTCATTCATTAATTAATCTGAGACTCCTCTGGGTGACTGCTAGGGAATTTGGTCCAGAGATGAAGGGCCCTGGGCCTCCCTGTACTGGCCTTTTCATGGCAGCACTCTCTGTTTATTCCTGAGTGTGCTCTTTCTCTCTTCTCTTCTTCCCCCTCCCACATCTCTCCTTCCCTCTCTTACTTTCTTACTATTTTCTTTCCTTATTTCTCCATTATTCTAACTTTTAGTGAATCTTCTTTCTAGGCTTTAAAGGCCCCATCATGTTGAGATCTCCAGGTATCGCATTGTTTCTATCTAATGCTCTTCCCCTCAACTCAAAACCCAAATCATGGCATTGAAATGCTTTCATTCAATGAACCCCACTGAAGGAAATTGCATGTCAGTTTCCCTTGTGGGCCAGCTGCTGCTTTACCATACTTTAAAACCATGACCAGTGTTCTTGTTCAAGGTAAAAGAAAAACACATAAAAACAAATACTAAGGCAACTCATAAAATTACCTTAAAAGTAAGAACTTTAAAATAACTGATTTTCCCCTTCCTAACAAACAGTAAAATCATATATTCACAGTAGAATTGATTTCTGTTTTGAGCAATCAGATGCTCATTGTAGAATTACAATAACATTTGAAATTAATGACTTAGTAAATAATGTATCACTGAGATATGCATGGCATTAAGACTGTGTATGCATGCCAACAGTGGAGCAGTTGTCCAACATACAAAATGCCCTAGGTTCCAGCTCTAACATCAGGAAATAAAAATTTAAATAAACCTTGAAATAATCACAAAAATTCAGTTTATCTGAGGACAATATAAGAGAAGAAAGTATAGACTGATAAAATGCCAGCAACAGAAAATTTGGGCCTGATGCCTGATTTTGTTTGGCCTGTGAACTAAGAATAACTTTGTAGCTCATTTTTATTAGATTTTAAATTTATTTGGAAGCATTTAGAATGACAACAAAACAGCATATTTGCATATACATGCTGCAACAGAGACAAATGAAGGTGAGGAAAACTTACAGTCCCACATATAACTAAATTGTGCTGCACACCATTAAGAATGTGCTGTACATTTACATTCAAATTTACGACCCCTGTACTATACCGAGAAATGTCAGTGTTTACTGGAAATACCAACAAGAAAGGCTGTCTCAAGACAGTTGGTAGTGTGTCAACTATACAAAAAAAAAAAAAAAAAAAAAAAAAAAAAAAAAAAAAAAAAAAAAAAGACACAGATCATGGTAATAAACAAAACAAACAAAAACCAAATAAACAAACAAACAGCACTCTCATAGACTTAGACAGTTTTAATTTTTTTCCCTTTGAAATTCGTAAGTTATTTACAGGAGGGTTCAATAATTTATTGACAAGAAAAATAACTACACTAGAACCAACTTACTCGTCATCAATCATCATCAGCTTCTTTACCTTCTTCCCCTTCCTCATTCCCTTCATCTTCTGTCTTCTTGCTCTTTTCAGCCTTTTTGATTGCATCAGGGTTTCCTTTAGCTCTGCAGCAGCATTAGCCCTTTCCTCTTTTCAATGTGCCCAGCAGCCCTGTTTTCATGAGGTTCTTGTCACCGGCCCCACCTCTCTCCCACTTTCTTCACATCACCAGTGGGATTTCCTCCATGTTCTGTGGACCAAGCTCACAACAGAAGCCGGTGAGTCCCCTTGGGCGCACTGGACCCTGATCTTCTGTTTGTTTTCACCCTTTTGAGGGAAATCTATATTTCCAGTTCTCATTGATAACAAGCCTCATCAGTCTTTGCCATGTCTTCAAATTTTCCTTCTTAGCAGACATAGCCTGCTTCACCTCCCTGAGCACTTCTTTAAAAAGCTGAGAAGTTGACTGAAGCATCTGTCTTTGCTTCCCGGGTTCCTCCAAGCAAGTTTGCACCCAGAATGCAGAAGAAGACACTTTGCCTCTGGGCTTCTAAGGATCTCCTTTGTCTTTCCAGATGCACATAATCACCAAGTGCAAGTCAGGCTCCCACTTGCCTAGGGCTGTTCCTGTGGCACTCAATGTACTGAGAAGGCCATGAGAGCAGGAGCCAGATGCAGAACCCTCACTCTCTCCGCTCTGCTAACTTGGTATTTCTAACCGGTGATAAAAGGTAATAATAAAGTAATATATTTGAAATGTGCTATCATTACACAAAGAACAAGATATTTGAAAAGGGGAAGATAAAGAATTTCAAATACATATTTTTTTGTTGCTAAAATTTTGATCCATGTATATATGTCTAAAACTATTAAATATTATGTTGTAAAGTAGAGCCCAAATAAAAATGGAAGTAAGATAAAAAATAAATACCTTCCCATGATACCTTATACTCACATTCTCACTAAATCCTCATATCAATCCTTTGGCTCAGATTTGGGAAAGTGGAATTTCGTGAGATTGTCTATGCTTTTCATAGGTTAGCCCAGACCCTCTGTAAAAGCTAGATATAGCAATCAGCATTAGTCTTTAATCAATATATGATGGTGTGTTGTTGGTTGTTGTTAACTCTTTATCCTCTTTGTTCTTTTGGATCTTGTGGGGGGCCTGCCACCCAGCTCCCACATAAATCACACATGAAAGCTTATTCTTAATTATAAATGTCTGGCTTTAGCTTGGTTTGTTTCTTATCAGCTTTCCTTAACTTAAATTATCCCGTCTACCTTTTGCCTCTGGGCTTTTTCCTTTTCTTACTTCTGTAATCTTACTTTCACTCTTACTCCATGGCTGGCTGTGTGGCAGGGTGGCTGGCCCCTAGCATTCTCCTCTCCTTGTTCTCGTGCTCTTTCTTCTACTTCTCCCAGATTTCTCCTCCTATTTATTCTCTCTACCTGCTAGCCCTGCTTATTTTTCTCCTGTCTTGCTATTGGCCATTCAGTTCTTTATTAGACCATCAGGTGTTTCAGACAGGCAAAATAACACAGCTTCACAGAGTTAAACAAATGCAACATAAACAAAAGTAACACATCTTAAAATAATATTCTGCAACATTTCCCCCTTTTGTCTAAATAAAAAGAAAGGTTTTAACTTTAACATAATAAGAATGTACACAACAAAAGTTATAAAGTATTACATTTGCAATATTCTATTTGTAGTTAGCATGTTTAGAGAAAATAATGTGTTATCTATCCTATCTTAGTGAATCCCAAGTTTTACACTTAATTTACTTTCTATCATAACTAAGAAAAACTGCAGCTATAACTATCTAGTCATCAGCTCCATCAAAGGCCCAGAAGAATGTAATATTATCTAACAACAGAGACATTTGTCTGCCTGGACAGTCACCCAGAGTTCCTCTGCAACATTGGGACATCTATCATCAGCCTACAGACCTATAGCATCCGGTAAATTGTTCAGTAAAGCAGGAAATTTGAAGGGCTGTCCTGCTTTGTTTTGACAAAGTATAACAGTCTTTTTCCAGTTTGTCCTGCATGTCCAATCTGTGCAGCACATTGTTAGCAGTCAAAGGCAAGAGCAATTTCTTTGACCAGAGGCTAACCTTGCCACAAGGAAAGCAAACCCCATAAGGAGTTTTTTCAATGCCTACCATCTCTGAAGTAAATTGGTGCTGTCAGTAGATGTGTCTCATTATCATGAAAAATCTTATGTTAATAAAATATTTTAAATGCCATATTCTACAGGTCTTTGAAGTATTTGAAGACTATCGATGTAAAATATATCTCTATATGATCCTGAAAGCATACCTAACATATCTCCAAACTTGATGGTTATAAATGACTGGCTACTAACTTATGTTTCTTAATTATCTTAAGTAGTCTATAATTATAGCTTTCAAAAATAGAATTTCATTTTATATTTTTAAATGAACTGCATGGGTACAATACCTTAAACAAGAATAGAATCATATATACAATATGCTATATATAACAAAATGACCTTAAATTCATATCAGTATACAAAAGTCCATTAAACAAGAGTAGAAACCTATATAACAAACATCCATAACCCACTAAATAACCAAAGACCACCCACACCCCCTAACTCTTGGGAATGTGGGCATCGTGTTCTCCAAACTGCTTGTTGTTGTCTGTGGATGAAGCATATTTGGTCACAGAGAGAAATGTTGGTTTTTCTTTTACTCTAGCCCCACTGATATTGGAACACCAAAATGTTGCTGTTTTTTTTGCTCTTTTGAGGGGCCTGCCACTCAGTTCCCAAATAAATCACACATGGAGGTTTATTCTTAATTATAAATGCTTGGCCTTAGCTTGGCTTTTTACTAGTCAGCTTTTCTTAACTTAAATTATCTATCTTTGGTCTTGGGGCTTTTATCTTTATCTAAACCAGTATACCTTTTATTATTTCTTACTCCATGGCATGCTGTATATCAAGGTGGCTGGCCCCTAACATCCTCCTCTCCTTGTTCTCTCATTCCTTCTTCCTTCCTACCAGAGTTCTCCTTCTATATATTCTCTCCAGCCGTGCCTATCCTTTCTCCTGCTTCACTATTGGCCATTCAGCTCTTTATTAGACCATCAGATATTTTAGACAGGCAAAGTAACACACCTTCACAGAGGTAAACAAATGCAACATAAACAAAAGTAACACACCTTAAAATAATATTCCCCAATAATCCTTTAATTTTTAGACACAGCTATCTTATAACATCTTACCATGGTTGTCAATTTGACTCGATTGAGAGATGCAAAGAATATTGGTGAAGCAGGACTTCTGGTTGTGTGTCTGTGAATATTTCCAGAAATGTTTGAGATGACGGCCAACAAATGTGAAGAAAGAGCTACCTGGTTGTCTGGGGGCACCCACATGATGCCGGAACCTGGCAAGAACAAGAGGCAGAAATGAACAGCTTCCTTGTGGCTCCCGTGCACATGCTCTGTCTGTGACTTGGTGTACTTCTGAGCAGTTGCCATTGTATTCAGACAGCAGACTCCAGACCCTTCCAGTTTTCAACAAGGTTTACACTACTGACTCTGCAGGAACATTCTGCACCTTTAGCCTTAGACTAAGGCTACATCACTGCTCTCTCTCTCTCTCTCTCTCTCTCTCTCTCTCTCTCTCTCTCTTAAATATTTTTATTTTATAATTAACTTAATTTCACATATCAGCCATGGATTCTCCCGTCCTCCTTCCTCCAACCCCCCAGCCCTCTCCCGCATTTCACCCCCTATTCCCACCTCCTCCAAGACAAGGTCTCCCCTGGGGATTTAGCTCAGCCTGGTAGACTCAGCTGAGGCAGATCCATTCTCCTCCTCCCTACACCAAGGCAGAGCAAAGTGTCCCAGCATAGGCCCCAGGCTCCAAAAAGCCAGCCCATGAACCAAGGACAGGTCCTGGCTCCACTGCCTGGTGGCCTCCCAAACAGTTCAAGCTAATCAACTGTCCCACTTATCCAGAGGGCCTGGTCCAGTTTCATGGGGGTTCCTCAGCTATTGGTTCATAGTTCATGTGTTTCCACTAGTTTGGCTATTTGTCCCTGTGCTTTTTCCAATCATGGTCTCAATATCTCTTGTTCATAAAATCCCTCCTCTCCCTGGCCGATTCAATTCCCAGAGCTCCACCTGGGGCTCAGGCATGGATCTCTGCATCTGCTTCCACCAGTCACTGGATGAGAGTTCTATCATGATAGCCAGGGTGTTTGGCCATCTGATCGCCAGATCAGGTCAGCTCGGGCACTCTCTCAACCATTGCCAGTAGTCTACAGTGGAGGTATCTTTGTGGATTTCTGGGGACCTCTCTAGCACTCTGCTTCTTCCTATTCTCCTGGGGTCTTCATTTATCATGGTATCTCCCTCCCCATTCTCCCACTCTGCTGCTGATCCAGCTCGGACCTCCCACTCCCCTAAGCTCTCTTTCCCCTGACCCTTGCCCTCCATTACCTTCCACCCCACCCCTAGTTTGCTCATGTAGATCTCATCCATTTCTCTGTCGTTGGGTGATCCCTGTGTCTTTCTCAAGGTCCTCCTTACTAGGTAGCCTCCCTGGAGTTGCGAGTTGCAGTCCGTCTGGTTATCCTTTGCTTTACATCTAGTATCCACTTATGAGTGAGTCTTATTCTTCTGTTTCTAGACTCTGGATGAGAAACTTCTGTCCCTGTTTCCATCCTATGCACCATTAGGGACCACTGTCCTCTGTGTAAACTACTCTACCAGATTCACTTTATAATTATACATATACATCATATGTTCTACGTGAATCTTACACAGCCACAGCCATATACACACAGATCATACACACACACACACACACACACACACACACACACACACACACACTCAGACACACCCAGACACCCAGATGAGACACACATACACACAGATCACTCACATGACACTCAGATGAGACATACAGACATAGTCAGAACCCAGATGAGACACACATACACACAGATTACACACAGATCACACACACACACACACACACACACACACACGCTTCTTTTTCTTTCTTTTTTTCCTATAGAAACCTATATAGGTCCTCTTTATGTTAATTCATTTAGTAAAACAAAGCATCTTGAGCTTCATCTTTCTTGTGTTCAGACAGTACTTCTCTCAACAATAGTTATTTATTTATATAAAAGCTAGACTTTCCAAATAATTGCTATAATATAAAAGTTTGTCTATTTAGTATAAAGTTATCTAATTGCATTCTAGTTTATTTTAGTGATGTACAAACCTAATTTTGAACAAACTCATATTCAAAATATTTTAATTTTGCATGTCAATAATGTCAGTATGGCCACTGTAGCATTTAAGTATTGGTATTCCTTTCATGAGATGTTATTTAAAATATATAATGGGTCCAAAGAGATGGCTACATTGGTAAATTAAAGCAGGAGGATATGAGGTTGAATGTCCAACACCCTTATGAATGCAGGGTGTTGAGAGGAAGGGATACTTTGGGATGAATGGTCAGTTAATTTCTATGAATCATAGAGGTCTGAATTCATTGAGAGACCTAGTCTCAAAACTACAGTGGAAACTGATTGAGAAATGTAGAATTCTGCCCTCCATGTGCAATATGCACACATTTGAACACATATACAAATACTCCATACAAAAATTATAATTTTCATAATCAACTATACTATCTATTATACTGAATTCATTTTAAACACCATATTATTTGGAATGGTGATTTAAATGAATTTAACAAATGCTTGGTGTTCCTAGATTTTTTTTTTGTTTTTATTTTGATATATTGGGAATTGCCTTCTAAACTTTACCTTGATACTGCCTCTTGTTTTAATTACAACTGAAAAGTATCTGGTACAGGGTTCTCCCTCATTGTATCCAGGGGAGACAGCACCCCTTAAGCATCTTTTTAGAGGGAAGGAAATGATTTCATCCACATGATTCTCACTATAGTATGTAAACTTCGTAGTTAAATTATACTACTAACTCATACCAAGTCTTACTCATGGTCACACCTCTTATACCTCTATTAACCTTTAGGATTTTATGATCTGTTAAGCATAGATACACATCTGTTCAACAGACCAAAATTATACCTAGCCACCTGTCTAAATATTTCAAAGGCTACTGGTAAAAATACTTTGAGTATATAAAACAGTGCTTACTTTCATTTTAGAATAAACATACTATTTATGCACCTCAATCCTCAGGGCCCTGTTTTCATTAACTCATGTAATTTACAACTGCAGGTAGTTGGATGTAGGTTTGGATGTGGCATAACATGCTAGGTTAAAGTGCATTCCATTATTTAATAGAAAAGAACAGATTATGGAACTATATCATGGAGATTATTTGAAAATATCAAGATTTTAAGAATGATATAAATATTAAACCATTTAAAAATGACTTGTGTTACATTTAATTTAAAGTCCTACATAAGGAAATTGGCTAAGAAGTACTCTCTCATTTAAGATTTTTTTTTTTTCGAGACAAGGTTTCTCTGCGTAGCTTTGCGCCTTTCCTGGAGCTCACTTGGTAGCCCAGGCTGGCCTCGAACTCACAGAGATCCGCCTGGCTCTGCCTCCCAAGTGCTGGGATTAAAGGCGTGCGCCACCACGCCCGGCTCTAAGATTTTTTTCTACTAAAATTTTCCTTTTTTTCCACATGGCTGTGGGAGCCGGGCAGGCACAGGAGAACTTTTAGCTACAGATTACTTCTGATATTCCTAGAAGACACAATCTCACATCAAATTCCTTGATTCTCTGGGTCTTACAGTCTTTCTCCCCCTTTTCTTCAATGTCCCCTGAACCTTCACTGCAGGGGTGTCTTGTAGATGTGTCCATTGGGACTGGGCTCCACAACTCTTCATTCTGATTGTTTATGGTTTTCTGTAGTTGTCTTGGACCACCAAAAAAAAAAAAATTTCATTGATCAGTGGTGAAGACTACACTTTTTTGGGCATACGGATATATACTTATAGATCATTGTTAGGAATTCTGTGGGTTTAGTAAATTAGTGGTTGTCTATGTGTAGATTCTCCTCTAAGATCCAAGTCTTCACTGGCTCTGGGTATTTGGCTAGGTTTCCAGTGCCAGGGATATAGTATTCCTCTTGGTGACCAGGTCTTAACTTCAGGTAGAGAGCTGTTGCTTAACGTGATTACCTAATTGTGAGCTGAACAAGGCTGACACCAGTGAATGTGCATAGCTGGGTGAGGGAAAGCTCACAGCCTCATCCTTGCACAAAGAACTACAGGCAACCAATTAAGGCTGGAAGTAGGGGAGTTGTTCCTCCCCAGGGAAGAGCTCAACATTGGTAGTTCAGTGCCAAACAGTCAGCTCTGAAAACATACGTACATGGAACTCAACAGATTATATTTAGGAATACATGTATATAAAAATACATATGTGTGTGTAATGACAGTGAAAAAGAGGCCATGTATTTGAAGAAGAGTGAAGAAAGATATATAGGATGGGCTGGAGGGAGGAAAGGGGAGGGAGAAATGTATTAAATTACAGTCTCAAAAATTAAAAAAAAAAGTACCAAGGTAACCAACTTTAAAATAAGATGGAAGTGAAATTTATAATTACCTACTTTACATTCTCTAGATCACTGCACTTTTCACTTAGAAAAAATAAATACACACGCGTTTTCCATTACAGATGGAAAGATGGGCACACACGTTTTCCGGATTCTTTGCTTTTGGTTTTACTGGGTGTTCTCTAGTACTATGATTAAAATATCAACAAGTAAGATACAATTATGTTGTCAAAGACTCGAAAGTGAACAGATTGGTTTCTGCTTCACTGCTTCTCATAACTCACAAGAGCATCCCTTTAATACAGGTGTTTGCAGTTATCAATCACACAGGCTCTCAAGCAACTTTCACTGACTTGTTGATGCAAGGACATTTGCCTCAAGCAATTGGTTTAAGAGCACTTGTAATTTAGAGAGGAACATTTTATGTTGTCTCTGTTAAAACATTAAAGTTATTACTTTCTTCCAGATTTATGGATGGAGAGGGGGCCAAAGTTATGAGCTCCCTGTGGAAATTACTGGTGTCAGGAGAGAACAGAACAGGCAATTTTGCAGTTATCAACAGTTTCAGAAAGACTCATTCCCACTCATGTTTACCTCTACCTTTGAGATGTGAAATTACTGTTCCACTGATGACAGCCTATTATGCTAGTTGGAATGTGAACAGCTTGTATAACCAGTGTTTCTCCAGTCCACGCTGGACTAAGGATTCAGTAGTGTCACAAAAATAATGAGAATAATTCACATTTAACTGCAGAAATTTGAGAATCGTAGGTCTCTTCAGATTGCTCCAAGCCATGTTAGCATTTCCTGTTGAGAAAAAGTCTCAAAATGCGCTCCAGGATAATCCAGACAGTATACGTTCACAACTTCAGTGAATCTCTCCATGGGAGCTGAAGTTACGGATCACATCCATGACATAATATTCAAGAGAATTTTCCATTCTCTCTTCACAAATATGTTATCCCAGTAAGGATTCTAGTGCTAAACTCTTGGCTATTTAGATTTTCTGGTGAAGGCTTCCTAATTATCTATTTATTTTAATAAAGTATACATTTGATAAAATTCATCACGTAACCTTTTGAAGTATATATATATGTATATATATATATATATATATACATATGTATATGAGTGGCATTAAGTATATTTACATTGTTATGAACCCATTTCTCTATGTTAAGAATGCTGCTGTCATTTCAGATAAAAACATTGCTCAGGAAAGAGTGACTGCTAGTTAAATGGTGGCACTGTGCTCTTACCCTGCAAAGAAATGTCACGAAACACAACAGAATTTGCTAATAAGAGTTTTATTAGAGATAAAGGGACAGAGAGTGCCCAGGCCTGTGGGAGAGACACGTGTGTGGAGAAGAAGAACTGGGAACATGGCGCCGGCTTTTAAAGGCTGGGTGTGCACAGGTCGACGTCACTACTCCACGCATGCGCGTAGATCACATGGCCACACTGCGTGCCTATGTAGCCATGCAACGTCATGTCACGGGTCCTGGTCACTCAAGACGCCCTTACCCAGAAATGGCTATCCTGACCTGGAACTGGCTAGGCGGAAGTGTCCGCTGGGCATATGCAAACACACCCGACCGTGGGGGCGTGCTGTGAACCCTGCATTCCTCACACGCCATTCCCACTCCACTGTCCTTGAAAATACCATTCTACTGTGTGCTCTGTGGATTTCACTACTCCAGGTATATCATGACTGGAAGACTAAGGTGTTATCATCTTCTCGTGACTGAGATATTTAGCATAGTACTAATTAAAGTTTTGAGAGTCTTCCAAATACATAGTACTAAATAACATTAGGATAGAGAACTGGCACACTGAAACAATCTTTTCTTCAACTGCTGGGCATTATTTACAAACTGTGGGTGATTTACAGCCAACTGGTAATGATTATTTCAGGGAGTGATCAACTTGTTATATAGATTCTCCCCCAATGGTGGAGAATTGAGGGGTGAAACTGGGTTTCAATTGAAGGGGTTGCAAGAAATCCATCTAAAGTTCTGAAAATGTATTCTGCTGTTTTCAAGGTCAGTTGCAGGATACCATGATCAGAGAAAGAAAGCAAATTGGCTCCTGCTGATGCCTAGAACTTTCCCTTATCCCTCTACGGAGGGTTGCCTAGTTTAGAGGAATTTAACTAAGCAATCTCTTTCACCAGGGGACACCTGGACTTGGAAAGCAAGCCGATGACTTAATTTGTTATCAGTGGCTTTTGTTTCTTTGTTTTCTTCCCTTTCTTTCTTTTCAGGCACTAGAAGCCCAGGCAGGAGGGCACTGCTTCTCTGGGGTCAGTCTCATCCTGTCCCAGTCCTGAAACTCAGATGAAAGCCCCTCGGATAAAGTTTTGATGACTACCTGACGGGAGTGTTTTCCTCCGTCTTGGTCTGAGCTTGCTCCTTATGGAAAGTGGTTTTCTGTTCTGGCAGGGTATTTCCCCAACAGCTGGCAAAGCATTATTTAATCCCAGTGCTTTAATGGGCAATGAGCCCATCATTGTTTTGAGGATAGAAGAGTTCAGGTGTTTTGCTTTTGATTATAATGATTGGGTGTGTCTGTGAGAAAGTTTCCAAAAGAAATTGGTGTGTTAATCTATGGCCCAAGGAGAGAAGATATACCTCCTGTGTGGGTGGTCACCATCCAATCTGCTGGAGGTTCAGAAGGAAGAAGAGTACAGAAGACTGAATTGACTCTTTCTTTCTTTCTTTCTTTCTTTCTTTCTTTCTTTCTTTCTTTCTTTCTTTCTTTCTTTCTTTCTTTCTTTCTTTCTTTCTTTCTTTCTTCCTTCCTTTCTTTCTTTCTTTCTTTCTTTCTTTCTTTCTTGGTTTTTAGAGACAGGGTTTCTCTGTGTAGCTTTGCGCCTTTCCTGGAACTCGCTTTGGAGACCAGGCTGGCCTCGAACTCACAGAGATCCACCTGGCTCTGCCTCCCGAGTGCTGGAATTAAAGGCGTGTGCCACCACTGCCCGGCTGAATTGACTCTTTCTTATGGACTAGGGATGCCATGTTCTGATCTGGGCCATCAGCAGCTTCCCCTGAGGACAGTGGTTCCCAACCTTCCCAAAGCTGTAAGTTAATACAGTTCCTTATGTTGTGGTGACCACCTCCAACCATAAAATTATTTTCATTACTACATCATAACTGTAATTTTGCTACTATTAAGAATCAGGATGTAAATATTTTTTGGAGACAGAAGTTTGTTGAAGGGGTCACAACCCACAGGTTGAGAACCTTTTCTCTCAGCCTTCTGCTTCATTATATTATCACATTTGGTTGGGACACTTCAGATTTAGCCTGGGCACTTGGCTAAGTCTCCTGGTTCATAGGCTTGCAGACAACCTCTTATGGCACTGCTCGTAATCAAGGGGGCCAACTCCCCAGGGAAATCTTTGTCATACATTGTATGGTAGGCTCTGGCTGTGTCTGTCTGCAGAGCCCTAACTAAAACAACTTAGTGTTCTGTCTTCAGGTTTTATCCATGGAATGTATATCATAATTCAATTTGTTTTTCATTTTCATTTATTATGGTTATTTTGAGATCCTTCATATTTTAGAAGTTAGAATAATTTTATTCTAGAGTGTATCTGGGTAATAATGAACTTAGTCCCTTAACTAACTGATGATATATCACACTCCTGGATGTAACATATATTTCTAATGAGTTCTGGGGAGCTTTCAAGTCCCATGAGTTTCTTTTATGACTTCAGTAAGAAGGTGCCACAAATCTGGCCTACTTGAAGCAATAGGTTTACAGTCATTGTTTTGATGAAAAGGGTCTAAAATCAAAGTTTGAGCAGGGTAGTGTTACCTCTGAAGGTTCTTAAGGAAGGAATTTTTTGCTGTTCCTGGCATCCAGTGATTCCTTCCCTGAAACTGTTGAATTCCATATGAACTGGCTTTTTTACCCCAGCTTGGGCCCCTGTTTTTACATGACTTTCAATTTTATTCTCTGCCTCAATCTCCCTTCAATTTCCTCATACAAAATTGGGTGTAGGGCTTATGCTTAGTCCAGGATAATTTCACTTGAGACAAAAAAAAAAAAAAAGAAGGCATTTTCATTTACTATCATTACAACTTTAAATATTGGTTTTGCTTTACCCATTTGTGTTTCTAGTCTTCCAGTATAATAATACTTCCTAGGGCAATGACTTGTAATGGAAATAATATGCTACTCTTTGGTGCAGTGGAGCCTTGTGTCTACCCCTCACTTCTGCGATGTTATTGTAATCGAGCAGCAGCTCAAAGGCCTCTGAGTTTTCGTGCTTTAAGTCCTTGAAAACCTCGTCACCTGTGTAAGTACAACTTTCCCAGGACTATGAGTAGAAAGGGTTTTGTATCTGGGCTTCTTAACATGCCCCCCCTCCCCCCCCCCCCGCATCCCCCACACACTGCATGCCACCTCTATCTTTCAGCTTAAGGTAAAGGACTCAGAAGTCCTGGAAAAGAAAGGCAGAACAGTATGGATAGTTCCTGTGTGCTGACTCTGTCAACCTAAGGAGCAAGTTGAGGCTTAGCAGGTGTGGAAACAGTTCATTCCCGTCAAAATGAGGAAGGCCACCTGGTGAAGAAAAGACACATTCTAGGTGGCCAGAGTGAGTGTTCCTGAAAGATGTCTGAAGGATCTGGGTTTTATAGATGAATAGCAAGAAGGTGGTTCCATCAAAATAGCTATTAAAGTTGCACTGGGCAAATAGACTAGCAAAGAACACTGATTGGCCATTGGTCATGTATGTTATAGTTCTAAGTAATAGTTATACCAGCAGGGAAAGACAAATGCTGGTTCTTTATGGTTGTTATGGAGCCAGAGTGTCCACAGAAACTTGCCAAGTGAGGTCAGGATGACCTGAGTGACTGCAGGCTCAAGGCTTACATTTCATGCACAGTGAAAAATAATTGTGCCTAATTTTCCTGACATCTTAAACACTTTCTCAAATGGAAAACATGTCTGCCAACCAGGAACATCTGTGCTGGACACTTCCATGAATAAGAAAGCTATTGTGGTAAGAAATTGAGATTTAAAAATTTACTGTAGTTAGTGCTAAGCTAATATGTATAGAACCTGGTGTTTTGAAGGAATATATACCCATCACCCATCACAAGCTAATGTATATCCCACAGGCTTAGTTGTCATATGGGAAATTGTTCAAAAATAGATATCCTAGGTTGAGTAGCTTGAGATCAATCACATATGAAAGCAACAGTTTTATACAGTTAATTTTTGTAATAGCAAGGATGAGTTTTGAGACTACAAAAAACAACTGGTTGGAAATCGCATTTTAAACAACTTCAGAATAAAAAGGATATTCAGAGGGATACCATTAGACAAGCAGCTAAGACATGACTCCTTCATTGTCATGACTGATACAACCTTTGCTAGACTTCTAATTTAAGTGGTATATTCTAGAACCTTCCAATTCAACCAGAAGGACTCAATTATAGGCATCTTTTACAGGATCATATTTTCAAAATCAAGAAGGAAGGGCATGCATGGCTCAAAGTGACTGGTATATGAAGTTCACTTGGATAAAAATCACAGAAAAGCTAGAAAACGTTTCAGAGAATTATACTGATAAGTTCTAAAGATATCTCCAAGGGTAGAACTTTATACAGTCAAACAGTGGTTTTAGAAAGGTATGTAAGTGTCAAGGATACCTTCTATCATGCCCTTTTATAGATCAGGGATGTCAATGTCAAAGGAGGATGCCATTGGTGGCAAAGCTCAAATTCTGAAAAAGTTAAACAGACTGAGACACCATGCCAAGCCAGCGTATGAGTGGCTGTCCAGTTTTCCACTCTGCTGCTCTGTGAGTTTTCAGATCTCTAGACTGAAGAGATGTACACTCTCATGATGTAAGTATCAGGCTTAGACAGGTAATCAGTCTTGGCCAGGGAAATGTTAGTGGAAAATAACGAAAGCAAAGGCTGTAAGCATGTTTGTGCCGCTGCACGCTCTGTTAATAAAGAGTGCTCTGAGTGTGTCTTGGGGAACTGCTGGCCACAGAAACTATAAAGACATGTGTGTTGAACTGACCTCCACCCAAAGCCTGGGCCCAAACCAAGCTGATATGCAAACTGAGCAGGGTTACATGTTTTTGTTGCAAACCCATGAGTAAGTAGAATCAGTTCCCTCTGCTGTGACCTAAGAGAAGCTTTTACATGATGATTGTGGCAATGCTTGACTAATAAAGAGATAATTAAAATAAAATTTCTAATCTGCCAGGGATTTCTTCCTTTTAATTTCCTCTCAAAATTACTAATGAAGTGCAAATCACTGAGGAGGGCTTAATTATATTACCTTTGGTATTGTTATATTCTTGTTAAAAATTTCCTCTTCTTCATGTACTAAGAAGCCTGCTTTTTTTATATGAAATGAACCTTCTTGCAAAATCATTTTACATACTTCTTTTAAACTACAAATTATCTTGCAAACATTAATATTTATTTTGCATAAATTAAAAGCAATTTATCATTTTTCACAGAAAATAATACATTATTAGGTCTATAGTTATGTAATATATATATTTTTCTTGATTCTAAACAATAGTTTTCTTCCAACACATGTATGGAGTAGTTGCCTTACTCCTTTGGCCACGCTCATAGCACACAGTTGAACATGTTCTTCCATCAATACAACAAGGTTGAACATTCTTTACTGTTTCTCCTCAAACTATAGAGAACATTTTTGTATGTTGTATAT
Organism: Peromyscus maniculatus bairdii; assembly: GCF_049852395.1. NCBI lineage: Eukaryota > Metazoa > Chordata > Mammalia > Rodentia > Cricetidae > Peromyscus > Peromyscus maniculatus. The sequence continues at coordinate 30,985,942 of NC_134854.1, forward strand.
GTAAGAATGAAGAGGGTTATGTACCATGAATACTGATAAAATTTTGATAGAATAACTTTGAAATTCTGTTATTTATTCTCTCTCCAATCTGTTTACTATTGGGTTTAATGTATTTCTATACTATATGGAGGGTGACTGAGGAGATGGATAATAAGAAATTACAAAGAACTGGTTTTTGAATCTCATTTCTCTATATTGTAGGCTAAAGTTCTTTCCATGATGGAACCAGTTCTCTAGTTTGTTCTTATGGTTAGATTTTCCCCAGGGTTGAGGTGAGTGGCTGGGAATGACAGTGATATTCAGTGAGAAACCCAACTGGAGGTATGGAGCTACTGAACAAGGCATCCAGTGTTGACCTCTGGCCTTGACACACATGCATACACAAATATATTCAAATATATATCTCACAAATACACATAGAAATAATAATAAACTCAAAATAATATGTAGTTACCCACTAGAAACGTTATTTGTAGAGAGTGTTTTCATTCTGTTAACTCTGGATATGTATATTAAATCCAAATACAGTTTCTTCCTAGGGAAAAAACATCATTTACAGTTGGCACTTTGTCTGACATAAAAAAAAAAATCACATCCACTTGGCTTGAGATAAAAACATTTGAGGAGAATACTTTAATGTTACTCAATGACAAAAGAACTTACTCTCGCGACCCCCTTTCTGTCCATGTCCATCACCATTTCCTATGAATTGCATGTGTCTGGGCAAAGAATGAGGCATTTAGACAAAAACGAAAAAAAAAATACCCCACAAATAATAGTTAAAACAAGATTTCATGGCCTGTAATTCCCACAGAATTTAGCAAGCATTGAATCTAATCTGCATTACAAAATAGTTCATGTAAATGTTTTAGACACTGAGAAAGGGAGGGATAAAATTTTATTTCAAGTAGAGAGAATCAATTTAGCTGAATCAGTTTGATGACAACTGGCCTTCATTCAAATCAATTTCCCCCTAGTGAAAATAAAAACACTCCTCCTCTTAAGAATGGTTATGTAAAATTCTTTGCCTCTGATATATTGTGAGGGTACTTTTTGGCATAAGTAACTGAGAAAACAATATAATTTGAATCTACTTTGTGTAACAAAAAGTGCTATAGAAATTCTAGAAGAGAAAAGTTATTGAGATACAAATTAGTTTATAAGAAAACACTAAAAGAAAAAACAATTTGTTCTTTTAAAAATTTCACTTCTAAGCCTATGTGTAATGATTATTAAATTAAAGTACTCTTAAAAAGGACTTAAAAAGGAAATGTAAGAATTTCCTATTCTAAAGTAAATGGGTATAAATGTTTGAGTTAGTTCATGTAACATGCAAACTCAAGTTAATTTTGAAACTAGCATGTCTTGAACACCTATTAGTAATATTCTCATACATGTACCCAGAGCAATGTATCTCTACAGTATAAAATTTGTAAAAATCAGGCTCCCAGGTATTGAAATCATGCTTTCTCCAGGCATATTGTTAAAGTAAGATTTTTACAAATATAGTGAATAATCTTTCTTCTTTCCACATCTACTTTAAACTTGACTAAATATGTAGTTATGTAGAAAACAAAATTAAAAATAGAGAATTACAAAAAAATAAGGCCTCTCAGCATTTAAAGAGCCGTCCTTTCTCATCTTAGTCTCTGGAAGTCCTTAACACCTGCAAATGTGACTTGCATGTGCTCTCTTGGATGGTTCTGCACTGGCCAGCTGAAGAACAAGGGTGTGGTTGGGGGTTCCAGATTAGATCCAGATTTTGCTCTCTGGGAGGAATAAGCTTGTCTATCTATCATTTTCCATGACTGTTATTTATCTTCTAGAAAATTCTTCTTTGCTTCTATGGACAGGAGTACGCTGTGCGGAAGTAATTATTTTCTTTCTGATAAAAATTGTCTCCTTGGCAACTTTTGATAGCAGATCTTTCCCAGTGTTTCAATGGATTCCTTAACCACCTCACAGGAGATTTCCACCATTGGATTCGTTATCTATCTCACAAGAGATGCCCATCATTCTGGCCTACTTTCAGGCAGAATCCTGCAAAGTCAGTTTAGTAAGAGTGCCCCTTAGCCTTGGTTGCTCTTAGCGATTTTCCATCCATGGGAACTCATCCTACTCCTTGGCTACAATTTCTCCCTTTGCCTTAATTACTTGGAATTGAGCTTGATATTCACCCTTACAATGGGCCCTATCTTGTCAATATTAGATTCCCAATACTGTCTGTCTTACTTCTTAATATACATCATCAGTAGATTTTTCTCTTTGGTGGATACTGTGCAAGTTTTGTGCAAAAAAAAAAAACCTATATAAATTGCAAATTTGAACAATTAATGTTTATTTTAATTTTAGTATAATAGAGCAACTTTGCTTTGCTATTTCTTATTTGGAGTTTCCTCTGAACATATTTCCCTTATGATGTTTTGCGTGTGTGTGTGTGTGTGTGTGTGTGTGTGTGTGTGTGTGTGTGTGTGTGTGCATTTTGATCTCTTTGACTCTCACAAGCAGCTTTGCCAAGCATCCTCAGAACCAATTTTCAAGCTAGATTGTCTTCAGTGTTAGCCAATCTGTGGCTTCTGGAAAAGAGGGCTTATTGGGAAAGTTGATCTTCCCATTCTTTTTAAATTCTACTTGCAGATTATTTTTTCTATGATCTCATGTTTATTAAGGTGACATTATTTGCAACTAACAATGACAATTCCTGGAGTCAGCATTCTGCTTCAAAACTTGCCCACATATAGAAAGTTAAGCAGGTATTTTATTCGACCTTCTTGGCTACCCCAATGAGAGTTCTAGCAAGTGTATTTCTACCTTATTATATTGTTACTATTGTTTCTGCTTTTCTTTTCTCTGCCCACTACCGCTTTTTCTAATAGTGTCTTTGCTATTCACTGCTCTGTTTTGAAGCTGGGAGTTGGGATGGTAGTTGATGGCAGTGATCTACTTCCATTATTACTATTATTTTTTAATTTGATCAGCAAATGCCAAACTAATATTAGATAACAAATAACCATAAAATGTATGTACTTTTGGTTATCCAGAACTGTAGGATATTTTCTAGCTCAAGGCTGAAAATTTGATTTAGACATGTACTCAGACTTTCTACAATTCTCTTGCATGAACAGCTACCCAGATATAATTTTCTAAACGAATAGGAGATAAATGCATCAAGGCAAAACCACTTGATAATTTCTGGGGCATCTGCTCAAGTGTGTTATTTAAGATTCTGCTATCTATAGAAAATCTCATGGGAAAGTCAAACATGGACCAAGTAAGGAAAGCTATAACACCCACTTCTGTGTCCTGCATGGTCATCTGTTAGAATCAGACAGTGATGGATTAAAAAGTCAACATTTATTAATCCATCTTCCTAGCATCCATCAAGCCCCTTATTCATTCTACACTAAGCAGAGTCTTAATATAATATAATATATATTAAATATATAATATATATATAATATATACTTATATTGGTCTTTGGGGGATGGCCTACTCTTCCTATTTACATGATAATATAAAAGCAAAACAATGTCTTTAATCATGAATCCCAAAAAAGTGAAGCCTTTTATAAAGATATTTGAAAAATTGCCCTAGTAGTCATTTATACACCCATTTCTTCATAACATATTTAAGGATCATAATACACAATGCGTCATGACAACAATCATTTCCCCCATTTTCTTGTGGTAGTTATTTATGCAGCAAGTATATTATCTTGTTAAGATATGTTGTAAATAAATTTTATTAGTTGGTCAAATATATTTGACTAGATGTGTTTTTGATTCATATAGATTTGAAATTAGCAGGCATATATTTTTATTCAATTGAATTATTATCTATGATTTTGATTATGAATTATGAATATGAATAACAGAAAATTTGAGTGAAATCTTGAATAGATAGGAATAAGAAGAGGTTAATATATATCCAACATGCATACACATGATAGAAAACAAGTGTGGCCGTGTTATCATATAAATCACAAGGGCAGATGTTAATTTTCATCATAAATTCTAAAATTGAACTAACATATTTTTAATTTGTGATTTATAGAAGCAAACAAGGGAAAATAAGCAAAATTAAAACTTGGAACTAGACTAATTAGTTTTTTTATCTGAATTGTCAATGTTCTCTAGAAACAAGGGTTCAAATGTGTTTAGTGTTCAATTTCCAATCACAGGGAGTTCAAAGAGACAGCAGGCTAATCTTTAGCTGTCCATTCTTCCAAATTCTTGACTTGTTATGACTGAAGAAACTAGGATGGAAGATCATTACTTTTCTGAAACACAGAAACATTGCTGGGGGTGTGATTTCCCAGAGGGGAGCGACTTGGAAAGCTGAGTTGGCTGCAGTATGACAGCTATGCCAGACACTGCATGCTGCTTCATCAGGTGTCCAGGTGCTGTGTGTTCCTCTCAGTACAAAGCAGATGACAAGTTGAAGATGACCAGGCCTTTTGTAGAAGCCAAAAATGTAGCTTTTAGCCTACACAGTAAGAGCATTATCAGTGTGAATGACAACCCATGACACTGGTGGCAGGTAGTCAAAATTAATACCACTGGATTGTTTCTGTAGTGGTTTTCTTTGGGATGATTAGTGTGTGTGTGTGTGTGTGTGTGTGTGTGTGTGTGTGTGTGTGTGTGTGTGTGTGTGTGCCTATATGTGAGATGTGCTAATGAGTTTAAATAAGGACACATGTGTAATTTATGTCAAAGGGTTTGATGAAAGTATAATACTTGTGCAAACATGTATTTGTTCCTGACAGTAGCACACTTTATTATATTAAACTCACATTCCACATCTTCATTAGGAAACCAAAAATAGACAAGTTTACATGAAAAATAACAGAGATATTTTATTTAAAACATCTTTTAAAAATATTTACTTTAATAATCTCTCTAAGCTTGTTAGTGATGAATGTATTTAAGAATTCAGTGTTAATATAAAAGAGATGCTCTCCAGTTATACCATTAAGGGGCTCAGCATTATACTATAAAATAATTAGGCAGAGGAAACTCTGAGGAATTTGAAAAAAATCATTTTGGTAACCAAATGGTCATGATTTTACATTGCAGAAGCTAAAGATTGTTTAATGTCATGAAACATAAGACAGAACATCTGAGCAAGATCAGGCAAACTATTATTGAATTCCACTCCATAATTCATATTATTCAGCTCTTTGGTTCACTTTCATCTTATAAATCATTAAATCACTACCAGCCAGTCACTGTCTGCCTTTTATAAATATTTCTAAACACAATTATTATTCTCTATGTATCATTTGTACGCATGTCGAAAATGGAATGCCATCTTTTCTTGGAACCAATATGTCCATATTGTTGATATTTAGAAGAAAAGATGAAAAGAAATGTAAGATGGAAAAAGTCTTTGATATTTTGGTAATTTCTCATGAATGAAAATAATAATCATAGTCAGCCCACTACTTTTTAAAGAACTAACTGTGAAATATGATAAAAAAATTGAAACACCAAAATAACAAAAACTTAATCATAACTTGTTTGACCCTCATATTTATTCAGAGATAAGTCTTACAAAACCAGTTACTCTGTCTTCAACTGACATAAAAATGCTTTATTTACAAAGAAACATACTCACTTGCATTGCTTATGTTTAAAATATATTTTTCAGCCCTGCTTCTCAGTCCCTGATTTGCAGTTTTTAGTTCCTTGAGGCAGGATACATTCTGAGAAAGGCATCTCTGGACAGTGCCTCACCACATGGTACCCCCAAAGGAAGTGCACACAAAGCTGCCACACACCTAGGGTTATTTTACAGCTATCATCAGTTATGAGGTCATGGTTGACTGAAATATTGTTATGTAGCCCATGATTCTAATATATCAGTATACTGCTGGACTGTTACTGAAATATACATACATACTGTTAAAATTTCAGAATAAATCACTCTGGTACAAATATGTTATGGTGACAGATAAGAAAACACAAAATGTATTTATTTGCTCTACCCTCAATGACCATGCAAACTACTCCAAACAAGTTTAAAGATTGTGGAATAATGAGACAATGTTCATACAATTTGAGAATTAAGAACTCCTCTGTCTCTTTTTGTCTCCTTAGGAAGAGAAGCTGCAGCTGTAACAGCATATCTGCAATGGGTGGCTGTTGTTGGAATTTTTCCCGAGTCCTACCTGGCCCGCAGTCCTGCAGCCGCTTATAAAATAACCATTCAGAGGCTTAGTATTAATTACCAATTGCATGGCCTATGGCAAGCTTCTTGCTAGCTAGCTCTTTTAACTTAAACCATTTCTATTAATCTATAAGTTTCCATGTTGCCATGGATTACCAGTACTTTCACATCTTGCTTCTCCTGGTGGTGGCTAGCATCTCTCCTGCCTCTCCTTTTTCTTTTCCCTCTCTCCTGTAGATGGATTTCTAAACAGTCTTATTAAATAAGAAACACAGAGCCAAACACAGGGGTGCAAGCCATAGAGATCAGAGCACTAGCCACCAATTAACCTTAGCTCACCACTTCACCAAAGCTTCCCAAGAGAACTTCCTGTCTAACCTGTGCCTTTATTGCCTTCCTATTCTGCCTTCTCATTGGCTCTAAGCCCAGACACATCACTTCCTCATCACTGTCTGTCTGTACAGACCTCCAGGTGTCTATGGTTGGTACTGGGATTAAAGGTGTGTGTCACCATGCTTGGCTGTGTTCTTGAACACACAGAGACTCTGCCTGCCATGTGATCAGATTAAGGGTGTGTGCTACCACCACCTGCCTTCTGTTTATGGCTGGCTATACCCTCTGATCTCCAGGCAAACTTTATTTATTAACATACAAACAAAATATCACATTTCATCACAAATAAAATATTACCACATTCTCCAGCTGGAATGTCCTGCCTAACCTTTTTCTTCTTCACCATTGGCCAAACAGCTTTATTTATCAACCAATCAGAGCAACACATATTTACAGCATACAGAATGATGTTGTCCCACAGTAGGTGGCTGTGTGAAACTGATCCAGTATCCTCATCAAGATAAATAAACCCATATACAGGGCCCAAAAATCTGAAGGTTGGCAACTTTACCTGCTACAACAGGCTGATTCACTGCAAGACAGGGAGTGAGCCTGCAGCTTGGCAGTGCCAAAACACAGATTTGGATATCAAAATCCATCCATTGCTTCGATGAGGACTACCACTGACAAAGTGTGTGAGCCTACCTCAGTAGCATCAGGCACATGTTCTGCGAGAACAAGTATCTCCCTGGTCTGTAATGTGGGGGCCATCTGTGCACAAAGTGTTGTTTCTGTGAAGCCAGAAGCTTGTGGTGGTGAAGAGGAAGTAGACCCACCTCACCAAAAGCTCCTAAGCCCCACACACCAGAAGCAATATAGTCTACTGACTTTTTCAACCACCATCACCACAAAGAAAGGGGAGAGAGAGAGAGAGAGAGAGAGAGAGAGAGAGAGAGAGAGAGAGAGAGAGAGAGAGAGAGAGTATCTGACTTTATTTTGTGCCAAAATTCATGCTTCAGAAGTCCAACTCTGAGAATGCGGCAATGGGACACGGGGTGAAGGTACACTGGCCCAATGGAGCATGTGGGTCTGGTAGGGTTGCCCTTCTCCTCATTCCCTCTGCCTTACTTTACTAAAAACCGTTAGATTACATTCCTAAAGCTAGCCACCAGGGTCTATTCCCTAATTTGGCCACTTCCTCCTTCTGAGGCTGACTACCAAGGTCCAGCAATCAGAAGCCCCCTTTGGTTCACCTAATTAACATGCCCAATTAAAATTAAACACCTCATCCTAACACAGGGTTTTCCCCTTTACCTTAATAAATCGCCATTTGCCTATGTGCCATGTCTGTCTCCTTTCTATCCAGTGGCAGTCCCTTCTCCTCATCCTCTATCTCCTCTACCACTGCACCCTAGCCCACTCTAACACAGACCTCCCCCTTCTTCTCTTAAGAATGACACCTGCAAGGTCATTTGTTGCTGTTTTTCTGCTCCAGTCAGAAAGCAGCCACTTTAACTTTTCCCCATTTAATAATGGATCTTTCTGTGAAAACAGCTGTTTGGCTGTGGTTTGTGCCTAATCAGGGGTTTGGAAGGGAGCCCTGCTGTGTGAGACTCCCTTTCACAACATCTTTGGGAGATCATTAGGACGTAAAGACAGAGTTCTCACCACTGGGATGAGTGCTCTCGAAGTCAGGTCCTCAAGAGTGAGCTTGCCCTTTCCACCATGTGGAGACATTTCCAGAAAGAGCTATGTAAAAGGCAGTAAATTAGAACTTAAGAGAAAACAAAGCTTTTGGCATGCTGATCCCTGACTTCCCAAACTCCAGAATGCCGAGAAGAAGGGTTGCTGTGTATAAGTCTTTCCCTATGTGGTCTGTGTTTATGACTGTACAAATGGACTAAGGACACTTGTGTTCTTGAAAATATAAGGAATTTGACAGTATTATTAGTTTATGAGTGTTTTTAATTCTATGTTTGGAGAAATGATGATGGTCAGAGTGGGCTTTTGCAAACACTAAGGTAGCTAGTCAGACAGGAGAGAAAGCAGTCCACTCTGGGTCATGAATACTAACTCTAGGTCTATGGCTGATGGAAAGTGGGTGACAAACGGCTGCCCATAGCTGTGTGAGGGCTCGCACAAATGCAGCCTGCTCCCTTTGCTTTTGGCCAGTCATTTGGATGGGACTCTGATAATTCAATTAGTGCTAAAATATCATAAATAATTATGGGAAGATTGACTAAATAAAACATAGTGCCTGCCAGAATGTGAGGAACAGAAAGCTGGAGAAGAGGAAAAACAATTTGGCTGGCCTGAGATCCAGTTTGGTAGGAACCGTCACATAAATGCCATCAGAAGAGGCCTTTTAATTTAGTTTATACAAAAGCTCACTAGGAGCCGGGCGGTGGTGGCGCACGCCTTTAATCCCAGCACTCGGGAGGCAGAGCCAGGTGGATCTCTGTGAGTTCGAGGCCAGCCTGGGCAACCAAGTGAGCTCCAGGAAAGGCGCAAAGCTACACAGAGAAACCCTGTCTCGAAAAACCAAAAAAAAAAAAAAAGCTCACTAGGTTGAAATAGGTATTTTATATTGGTTCTGTCTGTTTTCCTGCCACAACATTACCTGTGACATAAATATCCCATCATTGTATTTCCTTAGCTATTTCGTGAGCATTTTTCACAATACTTATGGACACTCATGTTTCTCAAGCTACAATAATTCATAATAAATTAGAGGTAGCAGTTATGGTTTAAATTTTAGTACATGTGGGAATTTTTTTTTTCTGTTGGTCCCTCAAACACACAAGTATTTTTCTCAGAAGTGTATCTTTTCTTATGGGTATAACCATATTAGCATGCTAACCCTAATTAATAAAATTTAATTTCCTATGATTAATTTTATTTCCAAGTGGGAGTTTTCTTAAGTGTAAGCTAATGTGTAAACTTAATAAATTTCAGAATCATTATCACTTTGTGATGCTGACCTGATTTTGTGAAATAATACCTATTGTGTATGGATTTCTTTTCTTTACATAGAGATAAATGTAGGCACCATGGAATACTCGGATGTAATTATCCCAAATGCAATATGGTATCATGGCCAGAGAAGACAATTATTTGGGAGCAAACAGTGACACTCAGACCTTCTTCATTCCTTGGTTTAAGATCTGTAATGAAATAAATGGAAGTGTGGAAAATATAATGACTATCTACCTTGTTTCTCATCCTTGATTCATGAGGAAATTCACGGGTGGCTCAGCTAAGAACTGGTGGGTAATGCAGTAATGTGTGTAATGCAGAGTTATATGTTCGACGTGACATAGAAGATAACAGAATTAGAGCTTATGTGGCATCAGGTGGACTGAACTGCTTTCTCTCAGCATGAATACTTCGCTGCCTGCTTTCTGTTTTCATAATCCAATCTTGAAAATTATCATTTTTCCAGTAGTTAGATTGTAGGGTAAGGAGTACATGAATAGAAAACTAAGAATTGAATGAATAGACACGAAAATATATAAATGAGAGTAAGTAAAAGGGGCAAGAAGAAAGATGATAGGTGAGTTGTTATTTTCTCAGACTTGTATTCATGCTGTAGTTTGTGCTCTGGATTACAAACAGCTTTGTCACTTTTGAAATACCTTTATAAATTTGGGCTCTATTAAATACAGTGTGAATTTTATCAAGTCTTTTAAGTTTCTTATGTCTTACAACATTAAAACTAATAATTTTAGCCAGGTGGTGGTCTATGCATTTAATCCCAGCACTCTGGGGGCAGAGGCAGGCAGATCTCTATGAGTTCAAGGCCAGCCTGGTTACAGAGTAGATTCCAAGACAGCCAGAGGAATACAGTGAAACTCTTTCAAACCCCATCACATATGAGAAACAAAACAAAACAAAAAAAAATCAACTAACCAAACAAACAAGCAAGCAAAAATACTATCAACTAACCATCTTAATTAAAGAGCTTCAGCCTTTCTGAGTTTTAATCATTCAGCAATCTGTCACCATGTATCCAAACAAACAAACAAACAAACCTGACTCCTCGCTAAAGCAAAGAGGAGGTGAAGAAGCTGCAGGCCAGGCTTGCAGGATCCCCAGGAATGGTGGCAATCAAGAAAAACATAACCGCCAAGTGGATGTTCAGTAGAAGCTTAGGTGAAAGCATCCTCAAGCCTCTTTCAATTCACAGATTTGTGACAGTTTAGCACTCCTCAGGTGAAGTCTCATCACTAGACTTGATAACAAACCAACAAAGGAAAATAGAAGAATTCCACCTGGGCACATGGTGTATATAAAATCAATGAGACATAAGAACAATTTCTGTAATTCTTCCCTTAGAAATACTTGGTATATTTCACTCAGCTTTGAATATATTTTCTTCATACTCCAATATGCCCTCACTCTAAGCCCCCCAGATTCTTCCCACTTTACTATAATGTTCAGCTTCTGCTCACCACCTCATTTTAAAGATTACTCATATTTCCTACATTTTTGGGTGAATTTAAACCATGTCTAGAAAACAAATTTTGTTTGGCAAAATTTTGTTAACTTCCCCAGGCTGCATTGGGGAAAGCCTATTTGTGGTATCTTATTACGAGTAGATCGTGGGGATGGAGAGGATGAAGACAGCTTGAACAGAGCCATGGGCTTCCATTCACTTCTCCCCCTAATGAGCTGATGAAACTCGCACATCTACCCTGATTCTTTACATGATGTGCTCAAAGACAGGTTACCTACTTCTCTATGTGGCCACCTCCTTTGACTCTTTTGAATGTTCACATAGCATAATAATCTTAATTTGTTAGGATTTTGATATTTTTATTTTGAGAATAAGAATCCCAGGTCTTAACAGGTAACACCAAATGCATTAAGCTCTGTATGCCAAAGCTTTCGATTCCTAGGACCAGGGCTGGCTCAGTGCTAGAGGGGACGACCTACGGCTTGAAAGTCTGGTTGCAGGATGTAGGAGGGACCACTGGAGACTGAGTAGCACAAGGCTGTCACACAAACAAAGGAGGGGTTAGAGGCCAAGGCCTTTCGGATAATGTTAGGATGTTTCGGGGAATTGGAATTTAGAACTCTGATCTCGGGATCGTGTTTTGCATCTACTACTGTGTAACTTCTTATTCTCCCCCTCACATTTTGACAAAACAACGTTCATCCCTTTGTGCTTTGTGTGGCAATTTTAGTAAAGACCTAGGGGAATCTTATGCATGTTTTAAATGATAAACTAAGATGATGTTTGATTTTCTTCCCTTGAAGGATGCCACATTCTGATTACTGTAATGATGATAAATAATTTCTGGTAATAAAAGAATTTAAATTCAGTTCTCAGACTTAATTATAATCATTTCCTCCTGTCTTCTCATTTTTTTAACTATGTAATTCTGTAGATGACATGCATGTTTAAAACAGACATGATATATTTTAGAATGCTAACCTACTTAATATTTTTCATTGTTAAAAACAAGCTTTTTTTTTTTTAAAAAAAATAAGGCTTTTATTTGTTCAATCAGAAAAAATAATGCCAGCTTACAAAGCATATTTTGAGAATTCTGAATACATAAATGTCTGTCCATTAAGTCTGCTTTAGACAGAGTAGACACTCAAGGGACACACTGTATAGGATATTGATTCTTTTCTAATGAAACGCTCCATCAGCTGGGACATTCTGGGCACATGTAGAACACATGAGGTGACTAATGAGCCTAGTGAGGAAAAATGTGGACTAGTACAGCAATGATTTTCAAACAACAGGAACCTTATCTTGCTTATCAAATCTGAGTAGAAATAGTGTATATAGGAACATAAAATAGGCTATTAAGCCATTTATGGGGTGAGAAAATTCAAAGAGCAGGAAGACATGATAATGAATGAAGAGAGGAAAGAACACAGCAGGGCAGGTGGTAAATAAACGCCGAGATTGCAGAAGAGGAAACCGTGATGCCCCGGTGTGTACCGCTCCACAGAGACTTTGAGTAAACTAGGATGCATTGTTTTAGTTACATGGTCAGAGTATATTTTCTTTCCCCTTGTTCTGTGCATGTACATCAGCTCAAATGGTTTCCATATTGGAATAAATGACATGGCTATAGATACAGGTGGAAGAAATCGTCCTCTGGTAGTTTCCTTTAATTCAAACCAGAAACAATCTGTCTCCACTCACCTTGTCCTCTTCTTGGGGTTCTTTAATAATTTTCTCCAGCTTCAATCACATCGGAACAGCTACAGCTGCGAAACACATCCACAGGGAAAAGGAGAATAAAGGCAGAGGGCTGCTCATTCAGCAAGCATGCATCATGGATGTCTGTTTTTTGAAGTACCTGTGGAACACTATATAACAGATTGTTAGTCCTATCAGTGTGTATACTTATTTTTGTCTTTGTGCATATATATTTGTGTGTGTGATCACCTGTGCACATGCATGTGAGTGTGGATCCATGAGTGTGTGTATGGATGCATGCACATGTATATGACTAACCTCATTTTTCACTTTGGACCATCATTGAAGCATTGTTTAGAGGAACACTGGATGCGCTCACATGACTCATACATGGTTTTGGAGGGAAATTAATTTGAAGAGAGATTTTATTTAGCAAATAAAAATAGTCCTAATAATTCAATCATTTGTTTCACTTTGGTTAGGATTGAAGCTCAAAATTGACTCCTCCTATAATTTCACATTCTTAGTTGTGAGCAGAAGGCATGGAGAAAGCAGATTTCCCTTTGATCTGAATGTCTGACATATTGGATGGTTGTGACCACACAAGATTAAAATTGTCGGAAGGAAACTTTTAGGAGGGAAATGATTAAACAATTTCTCTACAAATATGATCTTCCAAGAACCATGTCCTATCAAAATATTACACACCTTTACAGTGTTCTAATAAAACCAAACTGGAAACCTCAGTGTTTGCGCAAGTTGTTTTGTGAGCCAGGTATTTGAAAGGTATCAGAACCATAAATGAAGCCAGATGGAGACAATTGCTCAAGTGGCAATAACAGGCCTGGTCTGGGATGGGCACGGCGGGCGGCGGTGGTCCAGCCACTACTTTGTTTTTTATAGCTCCTCTCAACCAATACCCATCAAAAGGTGCCAATGGGGTTTTATAGGTGACAGGAGCTCTACTTTTATGAAGGGTTATTATTAAATATGTGCATGTAATATTAATAATGAGGATATAAATATCCATTAGGACGAACTGTCTCTGTGTCTAACAAGAAGACAAACTTGCAAACATGATCAAGGAGATGAGCCAAGTCTGGCAGTCTTTAAATGTATAAAATAAAATCATTTCTGTTTTTTTGATACTTAGTCTAGGATGGAGATGGAACAAAAAGAAGAGGACAAGAAAGTTACAGTCCATTACAACTATTGTACTCATGCAGGTTTTAAATAAAGTCTCACATAAGAGATGACTAGACTTCTTGCTTGTTTGTTTTGACATGGGTTTTGATCTGTAGTCCTGGCTGGTCTGGTATTCTGTATTCAGTCTAGGATGACCAGTCGAGGCAATCCTCCTGCTTCAGCTTTCCAAAGTCTGGAATTACAGAGATGTCTGACATAGCAATTTCATAGTATTTTTACAGTCACTGCTCTTATATAAAAATGAGTACAAGTATAAACTGTGGAACAGGATGACTTGGAAAAGTCACATGTTGAGGACACTCCTACATTTCTTCAGACAAATAATGAAGGGGAAAAAAAAACTCTGTCCATAAGTGTGCTGTTAACACTTAGGAACCAGAGAATCTTATTTCAAATATTAAGAAGTGCTTCATGTATTAAAAATTATATTCAATATCTTGTCTTGTAGTAAGATGAGAACTGAGAGAAAATTTCCAATTTATATTACTGTATGTTAACTGTACATAATAATGAGATTCATTATGACATCATCATATTGTTGAACCATCCATTACCCTCCCTTATCCCTCCTGAATTGCTTCTTTTTCCAAATAGCCTGCCTTGTACTTGCAAGTATTTCATTCCCGCATTCTGCATTTGATAGAAAATATGAAATAATTTTTCTCTCTGAGTCTGTCTTATTTCTCCTACAAAATGTTTCATTTTTAGTGCTATATGTTTTCCTGAAAATAATATAATTTTATTCTTCTTTATAGCTGAATTACACTATAGTATATATTTATATTATCTTTTGTTTATTCAGCCACTGATGGACTGCAGGCTGATATCAGGTTGGCTAGTGTGGATATTGCTACAATAAACATAGGTGTGTAGGTAAAAAAAGGGGGCTTATATTATTATAAAATGTCTGCATTCTTATTATAGAATGATAGACGAAAAAGTAAAACGTGAATTCTTTAATATGACTGCACAGCCACATACTTACTGATAAAGAGTGTGACTGTGCCCACATTCTGTAAAGGCTTAAAATGGTACATACATGGGTGAGAACAGAAGGCCATGCTTGGCAACCTGCTGGTTTTCATTAGCAATTGCTCTTATTGCATGCTCTTGTTCATCTTATTTATAAAATTCAGATTTATAACATTTTGGGCTGACTTTTGCATTTTATTTGTTTCAAACAAAAGGACATTTTAATTTTTAAAAACACTTCTTTTAATTTTAATTAAAATACAATCACATCATTTTCTTCTTTCCTTTCCTCTCTCCAACCATTCCCATGTCTCCTACCTCCAGTCACTCGCATCTTTTGATTCTATACTTTCTCACATTTTCCCTCTGCTTTTTTTCTCATTGATGGCCTTTAAATTATTATTACTCCATATATGTATAAATCCAATGTATACAGCATTCTTTGAGTTCACCTAGTGTTGTTTGTGAGTATTTGATTTCAGAGCTAACCATTTGGTATAGAATAACCAATTAGGGAGCTAGCTCATCTCTGGAAAGGAAAAATTATCCCTCTTTCAGCAACCTATAGTGGCCTGTAGTTAGGAGTGGAAGCTCCTGAGATTCCCTGCTTCCATGTTAGCATGTCTACTGGAGTTCTCATCGTTCGGGTCTTGTTGAGGCAATCTACTATTGAGGTATGAGGATAGCTTCCCTGCTATTTCCTGGAGACACAAACTGATAGCTGACTTAATGATCCTCTGGCTCTTACACCCCCAGCCCCATCCACACATGCACCTTCTATAACGTTCCCTGAGTCTTAGGTGCAGGATTTGAGTTTTAGATGCATCAGCAGAGACTAGGCATCCCATTGATCTACTAAATTTGGCGTTTTGTAGTTTTGTTTAATGGCTTCTGTCCACTGCAAAGAGAAGCTTCTTTGATTGGGGTGAGAGCTACACTTATTTGTGGACATAAGGATAAATTTTAGCTGTAGTGATGAATCCTGCTGGTCTAGTGAAGTGGTGGAACTGGATGCTCTTCGAAGATCCACTGCGGGGCTTTTACCCACCAACCCTACAGTTCCCCAGAGTTTTCTTGAGTGAGAGTAGCAGGAAATATTAGATACAAGGACTTAGATTGTGGAGATAAACAGATACAGGATAGCCTCGAGAGGGCCTGGAACCTATTCCAAGGGGCCCTGACTGTCTCTGTCCTAGGGTATTTATAGAAATGCTAAGGGGTGGAGCAAAAGACCTTCCCCCAGCACAGCCAAGAGCAGTGGTCCAATCATCCTCTTTTTGTAGACCTGCTGAGTAAAGCCATGAGGAACCTGAAAATGGGCTCCCACAATCCACTATTTTTTTTATCTACAGGTAGTTTTCCCACACTTTGAGCAGGTCTTAAGTAAAGTGAGATAGCTGTTGGTTACCTCCAATACATGAGTGCCACTATTGAGCTTTCATGGATAGTTTGCTGTCTTGGTCATTATTCTGGTCCACAGGCATTGCATTTAGTTACACCACTGATTCTTACCTCACATGGCAGCTTGTATACTACTGCTGGTACTAGAGAGCTAGACCACGGAAAGGAGACATTCAGATCAGACCCAGCTCAGATATGCTAAATCAGTCATCTATCCAAAGTGTGTGGTTTCTTCAGCAATAGGGACTCACATTTAATTTCTGAGAGGCAGCAATAGTAACAGTAATATCTTAATTTTTTTGGGAGGGGGTTACATGGACTACTCTGACCACTAACACATAAAAGAGGTTACTTATACCTAGTCCTGGAGTTTTTGTTAGTCTATTTTTAACATGTATATGTCTGATTCCATGTGGGAGCATGTGCCATACCCCTTGGTAGGGCCTTAGATCCTCTAGAGTTGGAATTTCAAAAGATCGTGAGCATCTCCTTAAGTGTTTCTCTCCCATTTGAGACTCTTCTGTTGAGAATCATTTGTTTAGATCTGTACCCCATTTTTAATTGGGTTATTTGTTGATATCTAGTTTCTTGAGTTCTTTATATATTTTGGATATCAGCCCTCTGTCAGATGTGAGGTTGGTGAAGATTTTTTCCCATTCTCTAGGCTGTTGTTTTGTCTTGTAAACTGTGTTCTTTGCCTTACAAAAACTTTGCAGTTTCATGAGGTCCCATTTATTAATTGTCGATCTTAGTGCTATTAGTGTTCAGTTCAGGAAGTTGTTTCCTATGCCAATGCATTCAAGGCTATTCCTCACTTTATTTTCTATCAGTTTCAGTGTAACTGGATTTATGTTGAGGTATTTGATGCACTTGGACTTGATTTTTGTGCAGGGTGGTAGGTATGGATCTATTTGTGTTCTCCTACACACTGACATCCAGTTGGATCAGCACCATTTGCTGAAGATGCTTTCTTTCCTCCATTGTGTAATTTTGGCTGCTTTGTAAAAAATCAGGTGTCCATAGGTGTGTGAATTTACATCTAGGTCTTTGACTTGATTCCATTGATCCCTGTGTCTGTTTTTATGTGGTTTTTATTACTATAAATATATAAATATATATACATATATAATATATATATTATATATAAATATATAAATATAAATTACCATGTGGTTTTTATTACTATAGCTCTGTTGTAGAGGTTGAAATCAAGGATGGTGATACCTCCAGAGGTTCTTTTATTGTACAGGATTGTTTTAGCTATCCTTGGTTTTTTTTTTCCATATGAAGTTTAGTATCGTTCTTTCAATGGCTATAAAGAATTGTGCTGTGATTTTAATGGGGAATGCATTGAATCTGTAGATTGCTTTTGGTAAAATGGGCATTTTTACAATGTTAATCCTACTGATCCATGAGCATGGAAAATCTTTCTGTCTTTTGGTTATCTTCTTCAATTTCTTTCCTCAAAGATTTGAAGTTCTTGTCATACAGGTCTTTCACTTGCTTGGTTAGAGTTACACCAAGGCATTTTGTATTATTCGAGGCTATTGTAAAGAGTGTTGCTTCTCTGATTTCTTTCTCAGCCCATTTATCATTTGTATGTAGGAGGGCTACTGAGTTTTTTGAGTTAACCTTGTATCCAGACACTTGTCTATAGGTGTTTATCATCTGTAGGAGTCCCCTGGTAGAGATTTTGGGGTTGTTTATCTATACTGTCATATCATTTGTGAATAATGATATTTTGACTTCTTCCTTTCCAATTTGTATCCCTTTGGTTTCCTTTAGTTGTCTTATTGCTTTAGGTAGAGCTTCAAGTCCTATATTGAATAGGTATGGGGAGAATACCTTGTTCCTGATTTTAGTGGAATTGCTTTGAGTTTCTCTCCATTTAATTTGATGTTAGCAATAGGCTTGCTGTATATTGCTTTTATTATATTTGGGTATCTCCCTTGTGTTTCTGATCTTTCCAGGACTTTTACCATGGAGCAGTGCTGGATTTTGTCAAAGGCTTTTTCAGCATCTAAAGAGATGATCAAGTGTTTTTTTTTTCTTTCAATTTGTTTACACAGTAGACTACATTGACAGATTTTTCATATATTGGAGCATCCCTGAATCTCTGGGATGAAGTCCACTTAATCATGGTGATTGATCTTTTTGATGTGTTCTTGAATCCAGTTTGCCAGTATTTTATTGAGTATTTTTGCATCAATGTTCATGAGTAAAATTGGTCTGTAATTCTCTTCTTTGTTAAGTCTTTGTGTGGCTAGGGTATCAGGGTGACTGTGGCTTCATAGAAAGAATTTGGCAATGTTGGTTCTGTTTGTATATTGTGGAATAATTTGAATAGTATTGGTATTAGCTTTTCTTTGAAAGTCTGGTAGAATTCTGCATTAAAAACATCTGATCCTGGGCTTTTTTGGCTGGAAGACTTTAATGACTGCTTCTTTTTTCTTAGGGGTCTATTTAAATTGTTTATCTGATCTTTATTTCACTAAGATAAGTGGTATCTATAGAGAAATTTGTCCATTTCTTTTAGATTTTTCAGTCTTGTAAAGTAAGGTTTTTGAAGTATGACCTAATGGTTCTCTTTAAAAAACAAAAAACAAACAAAACAACAACAACAACCAGGTTGTGAGTCCACCAAACATACGCTCTGGAAACCAAACTTGTATCCACTGTGAAAACAATCAGTACCTTTAACCACTGAGCCATCTTTCCACTCCTGTTGGATTTCATTTTAAAGGCTGCTGCTCCTAGGGAATGATCTCTTGCTTTGATCTGGTGTTTCATTCAAATATGATATTATTTATTTCTCTATGTGCTTTATTGTGTTCAACTACGACCATAGATCTGATCTTTTATTTGACCTACTTTGTGATTTTAGGGACTTCATATAATAGGACTCCAGAAGGCTCATTATGTGGGTTTGAACCTCGTTCACTGAGAACCAGTTTAACTGCTGCATTAAAGGAGTAACCAGCCAATTCTTCACTGCAATGGACAGTGTCCCTCTCCATAACTTGACAGTAAGGTGAGCAATTACACTTCGATACTACATGAATGTCCGGTTTCCTACTCTTTAGATAATGGCTTGAACATTGTTATTTGCATTGTAACCCTGAAGACATTATTTTTCATGAATAATTTTTATTTTAATGCTGTCAACTCCATCCATCTTTTTATGACATCTGGGCTCTTTTATTACAAAAGCTTTCTCTTTCTGAAAATTCATAAACAATGACTTTTATTTTTTACTTTTTTCTTTTCAACTCATTTGCACTTCATATTTATGTTCTTTTCTATATACTTCCCCCCCCCCTTTATTTCAGAAATGATGGCTGCCTGACTCAGTATCACTTACATAGCATCTTTTGGTTGCTAAGTTGAAAAGCTATTTTTAACATTAAGTTTAATATTAAGTTTTCCAATACATATGCTAACATTTCTGTCTTTGTTTTATTTTCTGGCTTCTTATATGCCAATTCTATGATATTTTCATGAAAATCTCCTCTGGAAGTTTTTATGGAAGTATTCCTTTGTTTATTCACTCATTGAATACATTCTTTATGTTGACTGTCACACTTGTGCCTCCTATCTCCCATCTTTGATGTGGCTTTTTTCAAAGTTAGTTCTTCCTGAATCCCCACTCCCAAATTTGGTATCTTTGTTTTTTTCTGGGGGTCGTACATGATCATTTTATTCAGCAAAACTGAAATGGATTGTGTCTCCAAAAAGAATAGAGACAGTATAGACTGACTTCAGAATGTGTTCTTAGACTATAGGTAAACATGGAATGGAGCAGCATGACACTTCTTTACATTGTACAGGGCTGCTTCTGTCTTACATAGGTAGACTAATAACAAATCACTCTTCTCATATCACTTGAAAAGAATAAAAGTGATGAGCTATTGAGAAGTCAGCCATGGTTAATCCATAGTTGACTGACTAAATAATTTAATTTTATTTAAATCATGAGTCATTAAAATATTTCTACCACCCTCATAATTTTAGTTATCAATTTCACACATGGAATGCTAGAATCAGATACAGACTATGGACTGGTGACAAAGGAGTCTGCTCTGAATTTGAGTTGCAGTGAAGAAATAACTACACTGTCTTGAGATTATGGAGGGAAGGTCACTTGTATTAACACAATCTACATTATGTCCCACTGTCATAGAATCAGCATGATCTTTGGGAAATAAAATCTCTATAAATTTATGTCATCTAATTTTACATGGTTTTAGAAATCCCTGGATTGGCTTAAAACACAATTGGTTCAAACAGTTGGAAATGCTATCCTCTTCACAATTTTATGGTAATTTTCTACAGACAAGAATAATGATAAACATGTTTTTTATTGATAAACATGAAGCATTAGTAATAATAGAGGAAAAAGTTACACTTGATTCACCTTCTAAAATGCTGGACAGGAGAAGTATACAGATTATAATTATCCTAATATAAAACAAATCTACATTCCTCCTCTTCTTAAAGGAAATGTGGCTACAATTTAACATGGAAAAGTCCTATTAAATATGTCTATTACACATAATAGACATGTGGAAATAGCCTTTGACTCAAGTGAACATACAGATACAGTGCAGTTATTGTATTCTTGTGAAGACTGGGATCAAAGGCAGCCTGGGTTTTGAACAGTCCAACGATTGTTCCAGCTGTCGGGAGAGAGATTGTCATCATTGGCCATGATGTGCAGAGTGCCTTCGCTGTGTTTAACACATGCAGACATCATGATTGGGATCACATTTGAGTTAGTGATTGGTATCTAATTAACTTTGATGTTCAAATAAGTTTTCTTCCTCACATTTTTTTTTATGGTCGCAACTGGTGTTCTTCATTATTTCAGGAAATTCTAGCTAGTTTTTAGAGGATAGATTTTTATTTAGCTTATTTCTTAGAGATTAAGTACTTACCTACATCCTTTAAAACAGACAAAGAATCTGACTGATTTCATGGACTATTCCTTGTTCAATAAAAGAAACCTTTCTAAATTAGACTTAAGATTCCAATGTCTGGTTGAAGAGGTTCTAAAACAAACTTACATTATGAAAGCAAAATAAAAAATCATTTAATATATGATACAATACCTGATCCAGAAATATTATTTTGATAAATTATTTTCTTTGGAATTATGAAAAAATTAAAAAGGAGTATAAAGGTTTATTTTTTTATTTTTTAGTTAGGTATCTAAATATTGTATGGATTACAGTGGTTAAATATTCATATATTTAAATTAATACAGCAAAAAAATGCAGAAGGATTATCATAATGATTAAACTTTTTGTCTTTTTAAAATAATGCGGTTTTGTCTCCCTTTACCTTCCCCCAGTTCCTCCCCTCCTTCTCTCCCATCCAGATCCACTCCATGTCCATCTCTAATTAGAAAAGAACAGGCTTCTAAGAGATAACAACAAAACATGAGATAATAAAATATAATAAGATAAAATCAAAACATAACAGCAGAGTTGGACAAGCCAAGCCAATAGAGAATTAAAGGAGCCTCAGGAGAAGGCACAAGAACCAGAGGCCCACTCGATTCCACATTCAGGAGTCCCATAATAGTACTAAACAGAAAGCTACAGTGTACATACAGAGGACCTGGTACAACCCCTTGCTGACCCTGTAGTTGCTGCTTCAGTCGTGGGGGTTTCTGTGAGCTGCTTCAGTTGCTTTAGAGGGTCTTGCTCAGTTGGTGTGCTCTGTCCCCTGTTTCCCCAACTCTTTCTACCTTGTTTTCTGCTGTGCTCCTATTGCTATTATAGTGAGGTCAAGGGTTTTGAATATCGACTTAAAACAGCCAAGTGGGTGAGATTTATCCTGCTTAATCGTCTTGCAAAAGACAGTAAAATGTGCCCTTTCCTGGGTGTTACATAGTTTTCATATACTATACATATAACAAGTGAAATATGTGTAAATTGACTGGTATCAGTAAATCAAAAGCAGATTCACTGTATGTAGTTAAGAGTAGTTTGTTTATTACTCCACGAAGGTCAGTGACCCTAACCATACATTGTTCCAGGGTCTACTGTCTTAGATGGATGAGTAAAATTAATTTGTCTGCAGGTCATATTCATGTACTTTGAAAGACACTGCCTATGCATGCCTGCTAGTTGTTAATTTTCTTAATCCTCGAGTACAAAGCCTCAGTTTCATAGAGAAAACAAACTCTTTTCTCCATGTAGAATGCTTTGCCACTCCATGATCCTTGTAATTGGTGGTTTCTAAACTAAAAAGACATCCTCAAAAGACCCCACACAATGACAGATACTGCATGTGGAGAGGCAACCTTAACCTCTCTAATAGTGTGCATCAGAAGACATATTGAATAGTAGCACAATCACACACATATGTACACATTGACCTTTCTGGTGTCTCTAAAAGGTAATACTAAAGAAAAGTTGACAATTTTATAAGTTGATTTTATATATGATTTAGAGTAAATAAGAGCACCTTTTGGGGATTTTTATTTCATTTATATCCCCAACTTGTTGGCTGTAGTCACAAATAATGAGGCCAAAGAGGAGACATCTGTTCCTTAATTATTGCTGTCTATCTAATTATTTATATAATGTGTTAGAGTGTGATAGTGCTTGATTATTGGAGTCTGAACTCCTGGAAAGCATTCTACTTTTCATGTACAAGAGTGATTTGCTTTTCCTACAGTGCAACATTTACAGGAATCTGTTTTGAGGACCATAGGAGAAACTCTTTCAAATATGCTTCTGTGGATCAAATAACACTGATTTTATCCTAAGAGATACTTCTGGAAGCCTTTGTATAATGCCTGCTTTCCATTCATATAGACTTGTAAAAAATAAGCATGCTTGCCTTCCAGCTACTCACAACAGATGTGCTTAGCATAAAACATCAGATGTGAATTTTGCAGATTGTACCTATGTTCTAGTAAAATGGAAATGAACAGTTGCCTTCAAGGGAGCAGTCTGCTCTGTCGTCTACAAACCTGTTTTACATTTTTCTAAAAGTGAGGTGGAAATGGTGACTTCCCAGGCATATGTCTGTGTTAGGAATGCCTCTGCTTAGCAGCCCCAGACATTTGTGAAAAGTTCAAATTGGGTCCTTGTCTCAGAGACCTTCAATAAGATGCTTTTAATTCCAAAGATTAGAGATAATTTTCTACACTCCATTCACCTAAAAAAGTATTTTAAAATTCTACTTTCTCTGTCAGAGTTTTCAACCATGAAGAATCCATTAATTTTTTTTCTAGAAATTGCTCAGGTTTAGGTGGCAGCGATGAAGCTGACTGAGGAGTTAAGATTGCCTGTAATGTACAGCAGAGGAAGCTCCTGTGCACACTTATTTTAATATTCATAAGCTATTTTCTAAAATATCATTTTCTATAGCATGTTGAATTCTCCATGGAATAATGGTTATGAAAGTGTTTTCAGTTCCTTTGAGACTGCTGAATGGATAGCTACATTATACTGTGGTCAGTTTCAGGACATACATTGCCAATGAGTGTTTACAGTTATTTGGAATTGTGCAAGTTCTGAAATACAATTCATGTTTTTATTTTCCAAAATACTTATTTTTCTCAAAGTTCTTAATTATACTTTTATACCTTGTATTTGAAATTAAAAATAAAAAAATCAATTTAAACTCTATATTTCCCCAAATTTGGAACATTATAATTAATCTTACTTATTAAATTGTTTTCATCCATGCCATGAAACTGTATGCTGGTTTTTAAAGTATGCTGGTAACCAAAAATTACTATGGGAATACTATATTTATATTGTGCAATCTGATATGATACTTTTTTCTCATTGGGAGAAATGCCTTTATTTCAAAATATTGAAATTATCTTTTTGCTCTAGATTTATCATGCTTCATATTTCTCAAAAAATTATGCAGCTGTGAGTGAAACTGATTATAGCAGTGGATTCTCTCTCTCTCTCTCTCTCTCTCTCTCTCTCTCTCTCTCTCTGTGTGTGTGTGTGTGTGTGTGTGTGTGTGTGTGTGTGTGTGTGTGTGTGACTGATTATATATGTAATGCTACTTGGATGATGACAAACCATAAGTTTGTCCCATATTAACTCACAAATAAATTACACTGTGTGATTTGCTACTGAGGAATACATTTTCAAAGCTAGACATTTTGTCAGTGATTGTTTCTGACTTGTGGTTGTTCAGAAGTCTCAACTGTAGAACAACCCCATTCCTGAATGCAGGGAGCCAGAGACTTCTTTGTGTCTTTTTTTTTTTGTTTTTTTGTTTTTTTTTTTTTTCTTCAGAATTTGGTTGTTGCATTACAGAGGCCAATGCCTTAGCAATAGGGAACTGGCACTTCTTACTGTGTTAGTTTAAGCCAAAATGTTGGTATGCAACTTAGTGATTTTCTTCACTCATTTATTATTATTAACAATTCATAAAATTTGAGGATATTGCTGTTTTGCTGGTTTTTGTTGTTTTTGTTATTAAATCAACTCACCATTGAAACAGCAATAATGTCAGTAAACTTCAGGATTTTCAGTGATCCAGAAGTCACTTTTTAAATATATATATATATATATGGAAAGTAATTAGTATCAGTAAAAAATTGACCCTCCAAAAATACTGTGTTTAAATTTCAAAGCCTGCTCTGTGGAAGAATTCTAACGCTTATGTTTTCTTTTGCATTTGTTCTGTGTTTGTGAAAATTATTCAGGTTCTTTTGTCTTTACTTTAACTTTTCAGTTCCTCATATGATGCCACATGACAAAAATCAGTAATAATTAGCTATAGTGACAAATTTGCATGTTACACTAGAAATGCCATGAAATACAGAACTCCTGCACTTGTGGTCTTACTATCCAAATTCACACAAAGTGAGATTATGCAAAGTTTTCAGAAAGTTTATGTATGCCAACGTTTAAAATAGAATACTTATGCCTATATGTACCCTAAAATAAAATCGGAGTTACTTTTGTAATGTCAGGAAACATATGGTGAAAATACCATTGATCAATTATCATTTCATACACAGCATCTGTAGAATAGATTCAGATATGTGGGATATGGCTTGATTATACTGGCTTCACAGCACCCTCTGGTTTATAAAACCATAGTGACCGTGAGGACGTGCACCACAACCCGGGATCTCTGGCTAAAGGAAGCTTCATTTTGTCAATGATTCCCATTCAGGCTCTGAAATGCCCACAGGCTCTTGTGTCAGGAGGTTTCTTCAGGATACTCTTGGTCTAAGACTCTGTGTGGCAGGGACATGTTCCTGGAGATGTAGGGCTTTCTGAATATTGAAATTAAGCTGAAGGGCTTTGCTACATGCTTTGCCTAACTTGAGTTGGGAGGAACAAGGTAGATCTTGTCCATTTCTTCAAGGCGGTCAGAAAGGTGTCCTGCTAACCACCACATCACTGTGCAACTTCTCACTGGTCCCAGGCTTCCTTCTTTCTCTTCTCACAGATATTCTAAGAAAACTTCTGAGAGCCTCCTGATAATGAATTTCAGTCTCGGCGTTTGTTTCCTACGGGACAAACTAGCACAGGTTTACCCGCACAGTAAGTAATAGGTGTAGTCTGGATTCAGTCTCACTTGTTTTAGAGTTCTGTGCTCACAGCCACCATTGCCTGGCTTGTATTTACTGTTGAAGGAAAGCTATGTCAATGAGAACAGTTTATTTTATGTTTCACTATTTTCTCTGCCTAAATGTCCTTGACTTCTCCATACATGATAGTTCTTTTTCATCTATCTGTCCTTATCGAATCTCATGTAGTATATTGGGACATGCTCTTCACATGATAGTTCAGCAGCCACCAGGACAGGGATAATATCACTACCTGTATGCCACAAAGGCCATGGATTAGAGGGAGATGTGTTTGATCTTTAGCTGTATCCTGAAAACCAGAATCTGAGTTCCATGTGTTACCTCAAATGGGACTTCATTCATTCACATTTCCTTCAGTATTAGTGTCTTTAGAATCACTTCATTTTACTTCCCCTCTGAACAAATGATTAATCTTCCCTGTATGTAAACTCCTCATGCATTTCTATATTATATATTTTACATTTATGTAAACTAACTGAAGAGCCAACTGGAAAAATCACTGATGCACTGAATCTTCCAAAATTTCTTAGCGCTAATTTCACCGTTAAGTTCTTTAAAGCATTGCCAGTGATGTTGTTCCACACAGGGATGTGGGTCTATTCAAAGTAGACTTCTTTATTGGAAACTAAAACTATTTTTTTTGATCAAATTCTACACCCTCAGTTAGAATTGGATG
This sequence comes from Peromyscus maniculatus bairdii, assembly GCF_049852395.1. Lineage (NCBI taxonomy): Eukaryota > Metazoa > Chordata > Mammalia > Rodentia > Cricetidae > Peromyscus > Peromyscus maniculatus. Next base: position 31,012,441 of record NC_134854.1, read on the forward strand.
TGATGGCCAATCACTCTTTTTTACACTGTCTTCTTCACTGTCATGGGACACAAGACTCAAGATTCTCTGCCTGTAACTCTTGTGCCTCATTATTAAAACCCACCTTTCTGTAGCCTTTTCCTTGACTAGAAGTTGCTTGAGTTCCATGAGAAACGTCCATCTTAAGGCCTCCATTCTCTTCAGCAATGTGATCATGACCCATACACAAATGATTTTGGAGATCTGTGTTTTATAGCCCCCACTTTACTTCTGATTCAGACAGTAACCGTTTACCTCATTCCTGCCCACTGAGGATGAAACACTGAACTAGAGCACTAAACATATTTGATCACCAGTTTCCACAGGAATCATGTGGAGCAGGTAAAAATATTACTCCATTTCATAGACTATAAATCCAAGGGGCCCAGGTTTGTCTAATTCACAAAGCAGAGCAAGAATCAAACCCAGTCAAGATAGCATGCTGTTCAAGCACCATCCTAGGAATCTAGGAGACTTCCCTTACTTCCCATTCAACCACGCACTATGACAGGCTGTGCAGCCACGTCTCTCTCCATTGACTCTTGGTGTTTGTCTTAACAGGCACCCACTGTGATCAATCTTTAGCAACCATGATGTGGAGTATCAATCACCAGAGCCGTTTATTTGACTATGTTCTTTGACTTCAATGCTTGTCATCACATATTCAAACTTTTCTACACAATAAACAAAAATTTTCTTTTCAAAATGCAGATGAAATTATGCTAACATTCAGCTTTGAAATCCTGTTAGAACTCTCAGATGCTACAGAACTCAGAGCCAATGTTAGCAAATGAATAAACTGTCTCAGAGTTTTCTCTTCTACTTTCTATTTATTTCATTTTGGTGTGCAAGCTTTTAGTTTTGTGATCCTTTCACAAGTTTATTTGTTTAACCTAGTCACAAATGCTAGTAGTTGGATAAGGTCATGTTCTTTTTCATGAAACATCTTCTCTAAGTTGGATGGTGATGTAACTGCGTGTTTAATAAATACTACATTTCCAGGGCTGGAGTGAGTATTATGCAAGGCACTGTGAACTGACTTCTGAACGAAATCAGCAATAGTTATCAATAAAGTCATAACCTCAGAGGGCACCCTCCATTCAAGCATCTCCATAGAGACATTAAACAGGATGCTCTTCCCACAGCACTCACTTCCACTTGGCACCCTTCTGTGCGTTAGCATATGATGTCACATTAATTTGCAATGCCCTGGTTATTAATTGTCTATATTTTATTTAAGATCCAAGTTGTTTCTTGAAAATTTCCATTTGATTTACATTTCTTTTTACTCTAATACTTTCTACCCTGGCTAAGGAGATAGTTATTCTTCCCAATCTGTCCTATCAAAAAACCTACATACAAATATGAATACAGTCTGTAGTATAGTGTAGACTCCATACAAAATTGTTTTTCTCAATCTTTTATCATACAACTCTTTAGATTTTACCTCGTGTTCTTCATGTGAAAGCAATACTTGAGTAAACATTATTGCATTATTGCAAGTAAATTGAAATCAAATGACACTTCAAAGGCAAATAAATACCAATTTCCTGGTGGTGTTTTTGTATATGATTTACCACTGTCACCAGTTTAAAATCTACTCTAGTATTTCTTAGTTGTTCTAATAATGCTGTATGATAAATGGATAAAAAAATTGATCAACATCCCCAAATCCCAAGATACAAGGTACTGATTTTATTACTCAATTATTTTTCTTTATAAATATTTACTTAGAGGTGGAATAGGGAATATGCATCAAGGGGTACAAACAAAATGCATGACAGCATTTTTGAAACATTTTTACTCCCTCTTGAGTAAAATTATTAGAAATTTAATTTAATTATTAAATTATTAGAAAGTAACATGTATAGCATTACTATGTATAATAGGGCTATTGTTAAGATAGTATTAATCCAGTCTTTATTTAACAGGGTTGACCCTTTACATGGAAAGGTTCCTGTTTTTGATTAAGTATCAACCCAAGGGTTATTCTGAGACAATTATGTAAGATTTCTCATGTGTACTTCCTCTTGAGATGCAGGTGCTTGAAGCAAAAATTTAAGAGAAATAATAAGGATGGAATTCCCAATGATACCTTAAAGTCATGGTAAATAGAGTTCTTTTAATAAGACAGTAAAAAATGTACACAGCCTTTTAGTAACTATAGATTTTCATCAATAAAATTTAATGTCCAAAAGAAAGAAGTAGCTGATTGCTCTCTGATGAGGAGGAGGTGATAGATATGGAATATTTCATGGCATAATGCAATGAAATGGGCACTTTGACATAATTTTGAAAGGTTTTGAAAGAGATACAATATTTGGAAGGTTGCAATTATGTAATACACTGAAATAAATTTTATTGATTTTGAAGATATGATCTTGACAATGTGACAGGAAAGGAATTACAAGACTTTCAAAGAGACACTACTTAACATTTGCCTTGTTTATTTAATAATGGCACAAGATATGGTGACCTACACTTTAGTTTTGTAAAGACAAATTTTTGGTACACTTCAGCATTGTAGAGTTGATCAGACTTAAAAAGGCTGACCCGTGTTGATTAAAATCAAGAGTGTCACATGGACGCCACAATGCCAACTTATTACTACCTCCATAGCGTGTTTCCTTCAGGCCAGCTACATGAGGAGACCATTATCAGAAGATTGCTGGGTAAATACAAAATCAAGATGGTTCATGACAGGTAGAGATAGAGCCAAAGGGTGATTATATTATTTGAATGTTTAATGTTCATGGCTTAAAATGGCCACATGTATCTATTTTCTCAAAAGATTTATTTTCTCATTCCATGAAAAGTGGGTTATCAGTTCAGATCAACCTCATTCCTGGTGATGATGGATGGTTACTGTCAAAACTTTTTCTGGTTCCTCTGTATATGTTTATGACAAAATTTCTTCCAGTTGGCACCGTTTTTTCTGAAAGTTAATATTGTAACCACCTACTGTCACAGTATCTTTATATGCAAGTGATTTTATCTTATGACATATTTTCACAACTCTGACCTTACAAATACTGCCTTGAATTTGGAGTTTAAATTGATAGAGTGAAATCTCATTTCTCTCCCCCCCCCATTTCTGTCTCTGAATCTATCTCTTTCTTCTTTTATTTGCAATGCTTTTTGTCCTCTTCATGCCTGAATGTAACCAATGAAATCTTAAGTGTAGATGTACCCAACCAGACACAATTTTTATTATTATTATTATAGACATTGTTTTGACGACCATACTTTTGTATAACAAAGATGGTTAATGAGGTAATGTTGAAAACTGTCTCCAGCATCTATTTCATATAACGGCACTTACTTGGATATGTAGACAGTCTTTATATTACTTGAGGTGCTGGCTAGTTTTGAACTGTTACTGCTTGTACAGCAGAAGTACTATGTGACATTTATAAGATGAGTTGGTTTGTAGCAGGTAAGGGGATACTTGAAAATAACTCTTAGGTTTAACCGAAGATTAAACAAATTATTCTGAACAAAGAAACTTTTAAAGTGATCTGTAAATGTATTCTAGCTGGTTTGTATCATATTTAAGTGAGTTGATAATCAGTTCAATATTTTTGAAATTCATCTTAGTAATTAATAGTGATTTCACCCTAGATAACTCTAAATAGTAATGCTAAAGAAATATATTCACAGCAGAGAGTCCTTTGAGAATATAAACCCTACCCGGCAAGCTGTGGACATGACATTGAATGTCAGGTGAGTATCCTTTTTTTCTGATTTATATTAGCTATCTTTCTTTAAAGTGTGAGACCAAAACAGGAAAGATATACCTTACAGGTTAAAAGTTCTATTTGTAGTTAAGACAGTTAAGAATAAGTTCCTATTTGTCATATATTTGTTTGACCCATCTGCAACAGATATGCTTAATCACATGTGGGCAGGCGGTACATAGGCAGGAAAAGTGCCAGGATGTACGCTTGCCCTTGATTGGACCTTGGGGGAAATACAGTGGCCTTATGGGTGTGCCTGTATAAGCCTTGGCAAAATGTGAATCATTGCCATTTCCTGGGAACTCCAAAATGATCCTGGCCAGAGAACATTACTCTGGCCAGTATTGAATTAAAATTTGCTTCAAATTTGGCTCAAAAATTGTCAAACTGGTTCTTGTCTCATGATTCTCAGGATTAACAAATCAAATATTTTGTTTCATATAATTGATATTTGTAACACTCAAAGTTAATTTTCCAAAGGTCAGCCAAATATTATTGAAATTTTTTTCTGGATACATTAAAATATAAAAAAACGAATAATTTTTTTTGAGTTTGCCCAAATAGTTTTTTTATACTTTTTTTTGTATTTATTTTACAATACTATTCAGTTCTACATAATAGCCACAGATTCCCTTGTTCTCTCCATTCCTGCCCCCCTCCCCTTCCCCCCCAGCCCACCCCCAATTCCCACCTCCTCCAGATCAAGGTCTCCCCCCGAGGACTGGGATCGACCTGACAGACTCAGTCCAGGCAGGTCCAGTCCCCTCCTCCCAGATTGAGCCAAGTGTCCCTGCATAAGTCCCAGGTTTCAAACAGCTAACTCATGCAACGACCCCAGGACCTGGTACCACTGCCTAGATGCCTCCCAAACAGATCAAGCCAATCAACTGTCTCACCTATTCAGAGGGCCTTGATCCAGTTGGGGGCCCCTCAGCCTTTGGTTCATAGTTCATGTGTTTCCATTCATTTGGTTATTTGTCCCTGTGCTTTATCCAACCTTGGTTTCAACAATTCTCGCTTATATAAACCATCCTCTTTTTCACTAATTAGACTCCCAGCGCTCCACCAGGGGCCTAGCTGTGGATGTCTGCATCCAGATTCCTCAGTCCTTGGATGGGGTTTATGGCACAACTATTAGGGTGTTTGGCCATCCCATCACCAGAGTAGGTCAGTCCCGCTGTGTCTCAACCATTGCCAGTAGTCTTTTGTGGGGGTATCTTTGTGGATTTCTGTGGGCCTCTTTAGCTCTTTGTTTCTTCCTTTTCTCATGTGGTCTTCATTTACCATGGTCTCCTATTCGTTGTTCTCCCTCTCTTTTCTTGATCCAGCTAGGATCTCCCGTTCTCTTTCCCTCGACCCTCACTCTTCATTGCTCCCACTCATGTCCAGGCTATTCATGTAGATCTCATCTATTTCTCCGTGTCTTTCTTGGGGTCCCATTTTCCAGGTAGCCTCACTGGTGATGTAAGTAGCAGTCCAGTCATCCTTGTTCCACCTCTAGTATCCCCCTATGAATGAGTACATACCATATTTTTCTTTCTGAGTCTGGGTTACCTCACTCAGGATGATTTTTTCTAGATCCATCCATTTGTCTGCAAACCTCATGATGTCATTGTTTTTCTCTGCTGAGTGGTATTCCATTGTGTTTATGTGCCACAATTTATTTATCCATTCTTCAGTTGAAGGGCATCTGGGTTGTTTCCAGGTTTTGGCGATTACAAACAATGCTGATATGAACATAGCTGAGCAAGTGCTCTTGTGGTATGATTGAGCATTTCTTGGGTATATGCCCAGGAGTGGTATAGCTGGATCTTGGGGGAGATTGATTCCCAATTTTCTAAGAAAGCACCATATTGATTTCCAAAGTGGTTGTACAAGTTTGCATTCCCACCAGCAGTGGAGGAGAGTTCCCCTAGTTCCACATCCTCTCCAGCATAAAGTGTCTTCAGTGTTTTTGATCTTAGCCATTCTGACAGGCATAAGGTGGTATCTCAGAGTTGTTTTGATTTGCATTTCCCTGATGATTAGGGATGTTGAGCAATTCCTTAAATGTCTTTCAGCCATTTGAGTTTCCTCTGTTGAGAATTCTCTGTTTAGTTCTAAAGCCCATTAATTTAAATAAATCATTTAACATATTATCATTCTTATTAGCAAATTTAATGAGCATGAATTTAAAGGGCCAAGGGGAAGTTTAATCTTTGTTATGTGAGCTTTGTGATACTAACAATTTTTCATTCATAATCTGAGGGAAGATTATCAGAGAAACCCATACTTGAAGCTATATTTCAAGTAGCTATATTTGGTTAGCCTATACTTGATGCTAACCAAAGTGTGTGTGTGTATTTCTGTGTGTTTGTGTGTGTGAGGGAGCAGGGAGGAATGAGGGAGGAAAAGGGAGGGAGAGAGGAAGAAATATATTCCCACTTTCAACCTTTTTGTTTTTCTGTATATTTGGTGAACTATCTGGATGCTTTAATGCATGAAATTTATTTTAATTTTTGGTATTTAAATCTTAAGGTAGAGATGATAGAATAAATAACCTATGAACTCTAATATGTATGAAATATAATTGTAAAGTGTTTGTTAGGAAACACATTTCTTTCTCTAGAAATAAGAATTGAATATTTTTGACAAAATTATAGTTAATTAACATGTAACTACTTTGGTAATACCAAATCAAAAAACAATCTAAACATCCAAAGTGCTCTAAGGAATTCTTTCTGAAAAGGAAGCCTTTGATGACGCTCACCTTGTGACTCTCCCTGTCCTTTGTGCCTTGTGCCACCAAAGCCTGGCATAGCTATTACCACCCCCACACGCCATGTATGATGGAGCCGAACCTATGACCCCTGCCTGGCATTGGCAACTCCAAGAGGAGAGGTCTTCTCTGTCCTCAGCTTACTGCCAAGTACCCTGTTGCTAGGACATGTTTCCCCTCTCCATAAGTCCCTTAGGGTTAACTGAGTGAAAAGCCACAGAAGGCTGTAAGACTGTTTCTGTGGCTTTTTTTAAATCATCACTGATGAAGCAGGTCAGTTAAATATTTTCATTTCCTATTCCTTTCCTGGCCCGTCTCTGATAAAGAACTGGACTTGACTGGGCAAATTTCAGTTACCTTAGCACTGGCTGTTCTCGTCATCAACGTGCCTGAATATTTCCACTAGAAAGTGGCCATCCATGGCCTGTGACTTGTCCTCATAAGTAAAATAAGGAAGGATGGAGTTTGTTTCCTCTTAGAAACCTAAAATGTATAATGAAAATCACCTGTATTGCTATACATGGAGTACAGCATCAAGCCTCATTTGGGAAAAACCTTTTTCTCGTTTGAAGTCGAGACATTACCAAGATGCAAGTTCCTTTCTGGGACTGTACATTCCAGGCGTTTGGAGGGTTTTTTACAAACAGTCATTTACCCTTGGGTCACACAGCTGGCTTAATTGACAGCTGCACCAAGCTTCTCAGGGATGCTTGCTGAAGCTATAAAATGAAAGTGGGGACCTAAGTGGAGTTCTGTCTCGCCCTAGGTCTGAATCACTCTTAATTCAAGTCCTCTTAGTTACCTCGGGCCTTAATTAAGACTATTTTAAAAATCAAATAAAGCAAAACACCAAAATTACTAACCAACTTAACATTTAACAAAATGCAAATAAAAATTCAGAGCAAAGCAAAAATAAACAAAATGAAATCCCAAAGCCTTCCACAGTCCTTTATTAAATTCAAATGGGATATGTTCTATTTCTACGCAAACATGACTTTTTTAGCCTATAAGTCTCCTTAATAATGAATCTGTATATCCTTAAGGATTTTTAATCCAACCCCTAGATCATAAGTGCTAGAGGCCAGGCAGAGAGAACATATTTTTCTAATGCCATTAATCGAGTTATTCCACCCATTAGGCACCTGTCTATCCAATAGGGAAAGCATTTGGGTTGAACTTTTGCTACCACAAATATTTTTCAATATTCAGGCTCATTCGAGAATAATTAATCACGGCTCCCTTGATACCTACAGAAAAGTAAAATTAGTCCTCCAGGGCTGTTCCCAGAAACAGTACAGGATACTAAACACTGAGGTAAACAACATTAAAAACAATAATACCCCCAAACAAATACCATCACTTAGCAAATAAAGAATAGGTACTAGATAGATTACCCAGCAGTAAAGATCACTTGTTGCTCTCACAGAGTGTCTCACTTCTGATCCCAGCACCTACATGGTGGCTCACAGCCATTTATAACTTTAGTTCCAGAGGATAAAACGCCGTCTTCTGAGGCAGCAGACGTGCATATGTTGCACATATGTACACAGAGGCAAAAAAAAATTCATGTATGTAAAATAATAAATCTAAAACAATTGTTTTAAAAAGGAAAAAATGGATTCAGCATACTATTCTATAGTCATATATCAGTGGAAGTGTTAAGGCAACTCCACGTAGTTAAAAGGGAGGTTTATTTTGTGGGGTAACTTACAAGTAAACAGATAGGTTACAGGGTCCCGGAGAGGCAAAGTGCAGTCCAGAGGTGTTCTCTGAAGAACTCTGCTCTGTCTACATGCAGCATCCAGGATCCAGGAACCAAGGCAGCCGGCACATTCGGATCTCCGGTCTTAAGGGTTCCTCTCTCAGCCCCGCCTCGTGGGCGTGACAGTTACCGGAAGGCTCAACGTGGGTAGTACTTCTAGGTCAAAGCTGGAAGAGCTACCCACTACAGTCATATATACTATATTCCAGAGACTCTCCTGTGATAGTACTATCATTGGTTTGGACTCTGGAATCCAAATGTTACAAGTTTGAATCAAACAAGACAAATGAGAGGGTAACCATGACAGGTAGTGGCCGAGGGAAGCATATGGTGTCAATAACTTGCCAAGCTGCCACTGATCAACCATGTTGGCACTCGAGGTTACACAGTAACTCTCAAATCAGAAATCCTGACCTGCAAGCTAGTGCTACAACTCCATCCTCAGCTGCAGTTGTTTTGACAAGCAAATTAACATCCTATTATCCACTTAAACAAATCTGGCCCCTCAATTAAGAACTACCTGAAGTAAATGGGGTATCATCATCCACAGGAAATAACCTCAAACTTTTGTTAGGTCTAAAATTGGAGTAGCCTCAACTGACTTCTTTTGTGCTAGTAGGATCTGGTGCTGTGGTTCATTATGATGCTAAAGCTTTTGAGGTGGAGATCTGATTTCCTGGTTCCATCTTGCTCCTGTAGTAAGCTCAGAAGCATCTACTTGAGAAGGACATCCCCAGCCCTCATTGCAGATGGTGCTGTCCCAGTGCCAAAGCTTACCTTGCCTAACCAGAAATTGTTGCTATACTCTAAGACCTTGGACCTTACTGTGCATCAGAGATAACTTTCTCAGGGACACTGAGACCACCACCCCAGTAATCACATATGGCTCCTCTCCTCAGACTCTAAGAAAGTGGATATGGAGCAATAGTGACCTTTACTCTGCTGGATATTAATACCTTGACTGGGCTTGCTATTTGCCTAACTCATGAGGTGGGTGTAATTCACTCCATGAAAATTATAACCTTACTATTCTAAAAATAGCAAAAGCCATTGCTTCCCCAAGAAGCAAGTGCCTTGTGTATTTCACACCTTTGGCTTTCTGAGAAGTGATGTCTTTGTCTTCAGTTCCTTTCCTCTTTCTCACCCTCAGGTTTCACCCATGATGTCCCTATAGAAATCTCTAACCATGACCACAAGAGCCACCTTCTGCTTTTGGCTATATGGAGTGATATATATCCTTGTTAGTATATATACACTAACAAGTGCCTTTCTAAGCTATTAGGTCAAGTCCCCAGAAAAGTACCTGCTAGATCCGTCACTTTGGTCTCAAGGATACACTCATACATTCTTGTCCTAAAAAGAAAAGCCATAATTCACACTGAGCCCATTTCACATCTCTACTCTTGGTTTTGATTCCTGCCCAAACGACCACAGTGGGGGTTAATCAAGGCTAAGCAAAAAGTTAACCAAAAACAAAGCAAAATGTAAGGAAAAAGTCATATGAAAGTTGTTGTGTTTTTTCATTGAGTCTCTGAAGATAAAGGCTCAGGACAATCTCAAGCTACATTTTATAAAGAGGGACGTTTTGACATTTAAGGAGTTCAACTAACACATATTTATTCTCCTGATAGTCAATTGTAGCTGGAGATGCTTAGAAATAGGAGGTGTGGAGGATGGTGTAGAAATCTTCAGCCTTAAACCAAACCAAATGCTCCAGAAATCTGTGTGCTGCAGATTATTGGACTGCCTCTGGAATCAGTTTTTAAGTACCTTGATACCAAATATTCCCAGCCTCCCTATCCCTCAGTTTCCCCAGGGAATTCAGATGATTTATTTATAGGGCAAAGTTCAGATAGTGTAGGAAGCTATATAAAACCTTATCATCATGCTGAAAAACCTTCCCCATAATGCTTAAGAAATTCTTATTTTCCAGTAAGGAAACATTAATGGAATAAGGAAACTAATAAATCACAAAGGCACAGAGTCTCCGAAGATTTCAAAAACTAAAATTTGAAGTAACTGAAAAACAGAAGAGAAAAGAGAAGATAGAGCATGGAGAACAGAGAAGATGGAGCATGGAGAATAGGGTCACTTGGGATAAGCAAAGATTGCATATGCACACGCGTTCTATACTCCTGAGAGATCTGGCACATATCCACAGCCAATTAGTTCTCATCAAAATGATTTCAATAGGTATGTGTCCAGCAAGGAATTTTATTCCTAAATTGTTTTCCCATTCCACTTCACTGGCCACAATGCCCCATAAAAGATTTTCTCACTACCTTCTTCATAAAATAATAATTTAGGCAAAACCTTCCTTCTGGAATGAACAGTTTTTTACAAGGATACTTGTATGGCATCCTAGCAAGTCCCGGGGCTAACCTGGAATAGTTATGTACAGCACTGATGGGGTTTTATTGTAAATTAGTTCTGGAGAAAAATCCATGTGTAATGTATTAGAAGAAGTCAGATGAAAAACAGGTATTTTCTAGTGTCTAAATATTAACAGTGCATGTGACAGGAATACAAAGGGAGTATATGGTTATGCCTAGAGGATAGTCTTTTGTCCTCTTGTCTTCTAATGAATGAATAATGGGAGTGAAAGATTTAAGAGTGTAAGACACAGAGATAGTAAGATTTAATTTATTTATATTTCTGTGTACGTGTATTTGCCTGCGTGTGTATGTCCACACATATGAATTTTGTTATTCATGTCACAAAGGAAACATTTGTCAATGAGATGGCACAGGAGCAAAAGCCTTTAGTGAAGAGGTTGCATTGATATTGAGAAGATATTGAATTAGGTAGAGTGACTATAGATTTGTGAAGGAATAACAGAAACTATAATTTTCATATACTTCAAATATAAGGGAAAATCATATTTTAAAATGCTCATATTAACAGTCAGTGTGTTAAACATTTTTAAATTGTATTCTCTTCCTATGTATCATGTTCACACAATTCTCTGTGAAAATAATTGCTGCCTGAGATTTTTATGTGCTAGTGTATAATGTGGAGAAGTAAGATGTTAAAAATCTCAAAGATTTGAAAGCAAATGCATATAGCACTGAGTACCAGTGGACACTCCACAGTGTTGTGTGTATCCCTGGGTACCACAGAGCACTCCACAGTGCTGTGTGTATCCCTGGGTACCACTGAGCACTCCACAATGCTGTGTGTATCCCTGGGTACCACTGAGCACTCCACAGTGCTGTGTGCAGCCCTGGGTACCACAGAGCACTCCACAGTGCTGTGTGTAATCCTGAGTAGCACTGGGCACTCCACAGTGCTGTGTGTAGCCCTGGGTACCACTGGGCACTCCACAGTGCTGTGTGTAACTCTGGGTACCACTAGGTGCTCATATGTAGTACTAGACGTGGTGCTATATGCAGTGTTGTATGTAGCCCATTTTGTAAATTACCATATTTGTTTCTGTAATAGAAAGTCTGGCAAAATTAACTGAAGATAGGAAAGGTTTATGGTGGCCAGTAATTCAAAGTTAAGTCCAAGGTTGTGGGGAATGCCTGGCGGCAAACGTTAGAAGCTCTTGGTCACATTGCATCCGCAGTCAGGATGACCAGAGGGCCCCACACTCCTGTTTCAACTCTCTCTCTCTCTCTTTTTTTTTTTAGTTCATACCTCCAGTACACAGGAGGGTGGCATCACCAGTTGAGATGGGTATCAGCATCTCCATTAACCTAGTGTAGATGATGCCTCATAGGCGTATCTAGAGTTTGTCTGCATCCTGCCAATATTTGCTTATAATCATAGTGTCGCCTTACAAACAGCACAAAACCAAGAAGAGATAGATTTGTTCTTAAGGAATAATGCAGACTTAATCACATCAATTCTTTACTTAAAAACAATTTGATTTTTTTTATTTATTATAAATGATATTAACATGTTGGTTAGCACTGGAGGTGGAATCCAGGGCCATGTTCAGGAGATGTAGACAGTCTGACTCAAGGTTTGGCTAGAAAGTGGCCTTGCTGAATGCAGTAGAAGTGTGCTAGGCTTTCTCTCCAGAACGTCAACTTCAGGAATCATTTATGTTTTCCTTAGTTCAGAATTTATCTCTCCATATTTTCTTTCCCTTTCATACGGTCTTCTTAACCTTATTAAACCACATCCATATTCTCCAGTCTTCCTATCAGTATGCAGATTTAGCAGAGTAGTTACTACTGATTGTTCCAATCTCAAGCTAGTGCTCACACATTTTTTTCTAGAAAGCCCTGCCTTCTTTTCATCCCATCACTTTCTTTGACTCTTAATTTTGCATCATTGACTTTAATCTATTGTAATGATAGCCTTAGTTGGCTTTTACTTGCTTCTCTGTGAACATGCTCTTTGAGACTTTCCATTGTTACTTTTTTATAACATGACCACAAATGCCTGGGACATAACAGATGGCCAATAAAGCCTTGCTAATTGAATACTTTTCCTTATACGTGCACTCTAATGCTTTTAATTTTGAAATGACAGCTCAAAGGGAAAAAGGCATAGCTGTCATTTTTAGTAGTTTATATACAGATGGATAAATGCCAATAAGGGATAGGTGTTATGCTTAGAGGAGTGTTTAATATCCATCACAGTATAAGCAAAATATGACAGCAATTTAAGTAATAAATGGTATGTAAAAATTTAATCTTCTGATACCAGCAAATGAATCGCCAAATATTTTTCTTAGTGTCTGGGATAGCACTGAAGTTATTTATGGTTTTGCTATACTGTGATTTAAGGTGTAACTAGTTTTTATGCATCTAGGAAACAAAGACATATTAACTGTTGCCTTAGGGCCTGCCATTTGCAAAAGACCTTTCCATAATCCTGAAACCTAATTTCCTACTCTTAATTTGATTTGTGTTTTATTGTTAGATTTGAATTCCTATTTTTTGAAAAAAATATGTATAAGCTTAGGCTCAGTAAAACTGAAATCACTCCTACAAAGAAATATTATAGTTCTGTGATGAACCTTTTTGTTCTTCAGTTTGTCAATTTTAGGTGTGAGTCTGTTCTTCAGGAGGCCTGTGATATTGTTTAGTCACTGTATTTGTAGCAAGTGTCCATATGACTCCATGATTTTACTCTACTAAGTTCTGAGCCCCTCTTAAAACTAGTATTCAGATATTAGGCACAAATTTAATCTTAATGTATAAATATTCAAAATAGTAACCATCTTTGGACAGTTTTTTGTGTGAAAATTCTTTATTTACAAATTGTTGGGCTTGGGAGATGTACTTCAGGAATGCAGGGCTCATCTTATTGCTTCCTAATTAAGACAAAGTAGTCAGACATGGTGAATATGCCTGTGGGGATATTTTGTGTGCTCTAACAAATGAAGCTTGCCTGAAGATCAGAGGCCAAAGCCAACCACTAGTTAACCTTAGTGGCTAGACAGTGGTGGCACATGCCTTTGCTTCCAGTACTTGGGAGGCACACACGTCTTTCATACCAGCACTCAGGAGCTTGAGACAGGAAGTGATATGACTGGGCTGAGAAGAGGAATATAAGGTGGGAGGAGACAGGAGCTCCCCCCGCCCCTTTCAGCTAAAGAGTTGGTGAGTGAGAGGTGGCTGTGGCTTGTTGCTTTGTCTCGCTGATGTTTCAGTATTTACAGCTATATCTGCCTCTGGGTTTTTATTAAGACCAATTAGACTTCGTGCTATGCATGCCTGTATTCCTTGCACTAGAGAAGCTGAGGAAGGAGGATCATGAACTTGATGCAAGCATGGCCAGTTTGAGGTCAGCTACCTAGGAAGACAAACAAAGATAGTCTTGCCAAGTGGTGGGGGCACTTTTAATACCAGTACTCTGAAGGCAGAGGTAGCTGTATCACTGTGAGTTTCAGGCTAGCCTGGTCTACAGAGAAAGTTCCAAGACAGCCAGGGCTACACACAGAGAAACCCTGTCTCAAAAAACCAAAAGAAAAAAAAAAGACAGTCTTAAACAATCATGCCAAATGATAAGAATGTCTGCCAAAAGTTGGAGGATGATATAAACTGACGATGTACAAACTGTAAATGTATATTGAGCCATCTTAATAAGACACAGATGTTTGCAAGAATGTATTTGTTCAAAGCAATAGTAAATATTGCTTACTTTTTTGTTTCTGTACATAAATGCTTCCTACAATTTTTATTTATAGAAATGTTAAGTGCTATATTATGCATATGGGTAGTTTTAATACATGTAGGTCTGTGTCTTTATAGAGATATTGGATCTTCTAGACTTAGCTATAGATGTGGGCCGCCATGTGGGTTCTGTGAAGCTGGGTCCACTGCAAGAGCAGTCAGTGCTCTTAACCTGTGAGCCAGATCTTTCCAGGCCCTCCGATAGTTTTTAAATACAATATTTTGGATTTAGGTCACTGTCCAAGAGACATTACTGAATCCCCTTCTTTGAAATTAGGGGATTGAATAATGTATTTTCTCTGAGTATTGTGGTTATTTTTTAAAAGACATCTACTGTGGATTTCCTTAAGGTATTTTTAGCTTAATTTCAGATCAAGAATGATATTCATTTTGCAGAAATACAAATATCATTGATGCATATTCTACCAGATTTATACATACTAATTGAAAGCAGTGAATGGGCCTATCTTTTATTTTATAAGCCAGGAAAGTAACATTAAAAAATAATTAAAACAAAAACTTGTGTTTAGCTGAGGACAGAAACATACACAGAACATTGTTTACAATCATGACATTATTCTTTCATGTTAGCCTGAAAGAACATCTGCCTTATATAAAAATCATCTTGAAAATTCACTTGCTAGGACATCTAAATATGTTTTTAATTACTGCTATTATTTTTGGCAAAGACTGATATTTTTACCAATCTGGAGACTGATACATAAAGCTTCCAAAATATACAAATCATTTATAACCAAGTTATAATACTCAAAAGGACAAAATATATTCAAAACCTAAAATCAGCTTTTGAACAGACAAAACTGATCACTTTTATAAATATGTAGTAACATTTTTATAGTTTATATTCATGTGTTTTAAAATAGTTTGAACTGATTCTGAAAATAACTTTACAATGAAAATTATAACAGATCTTGGTCAATTCAAAGAAGAAAATGTATTTTACCTTGTGAAAAAACCAAGGCTTATTGGAACTAATGGATTAGCTACATAGGTTTCCTTTTTTTTAATTTAAAGTTTAGAAAAATGCAGCTAGTAATATTTTCTTTGATTAAATGAAGTTTGAGAACAAAGAAAATTCAGAAATAAATTAGTTGCAACTAAATAGGAAAGGAAATCTGTCTCCTCTTAGTTGTCTCTTACTCAGTTAGCTGCTTTTACTAATTCATCTCTTCAGTGTTTCTTATGCATTGATTCACCATAATTAGTGAAAGTCCCTTTCCTTTAGCATATATGCTTTAAATCTAAATGTTGAAATATTTTCATGGAAAATTTCAAAAGTAAGACAAAACATTAAAAAAAAAACCCTCTCATTTATACTTAAAATAATGCATCACCTTCTCTGGGGTTTAGCCCGCTAAGTCTCTCTGACCTCTACCCCCAATTTGTGCACCTTCCCCATCCATGTACCCCCCACCCCAATCCACAAGGTCTAGTCCAGGTTCCACATCTCGTGACCTAGCATAGTTTGGTCATACCTGCCCGGGGCAACCTACTTCTAGGATTCTGTTCAGATCTTTTCTACCTGCCACAAACCACAGGCTGCTCCAGTGTCCAATCCAACTATCCTCCCAGCCAGATCTCCCACATTGTTTCCTGGATCAGGAGACTTTGCCTGAATCCTAACCCCTACACTTTCCCCAACCCTGAAGATCTTGGCAGGGTTCCCATATCCACTGTGCCTGCATACTCTTGCCACCATTGTTTGGATCAAAAACAGTCACTGGACTTCTACCAGGACGCACCCTGTGAACCCCCCACAGACAGGCCCCTCCTGTGCCACATCAAATCTTTCTACCAAGCCAAATCTCCTGCCATAATCCAGACATGGACCAGGAAACACATCTTGTATACCAACCCAGTCGCATCTGTCCAGATGATTTCATCCACTCAAACCACTTGGAACCTATAGGCCCAATCTACTTACATAGTCTCTCCTCTGCCCCAACCTTTGTGTGCCTCTCAGATTCACAATAAGAAAAACACTCCTCATACCCAGATCTCATCACAAATATACAAACAATATGAAAGATCAAGCTACTATCTTCTCTCCAAAATCTAACAGTCCTGTAGAAATATTTGCCAATGAGTATTATCAAGATTAGCTCCAGCATCCAGAATTTAAAATGACAATCATAAACTTCATTAAAGAATTCAAGGAACTTAACAAAGATACAAAGAAACAGCTCAAGAAAATAAGGAGAAAAAACTAAGAAAAATAAACACCTGAGTGATGCCCAAGAAAACACACATATTTCAATAATAACTTTAAATATCACTTACCTCAATTCTACAACCAAAAGATGTAGATTGACTGAATGGATAAAGCAACGGAGTCCATTTGTCTGTTGTATTTATCTCAGCTTTAAAGATCTTAGCCATAGAGTAAAAAGATGGACAGGTATACTCTAATCTATTGGGACAAGGAAACAAGCATGAGTCTCTATCTGAATGTCTGACAAAATAGACTTCAGACTAAAATAAAGAGGAATACTTCATTCACATCTTTGGTACACCATATATATTCTACTACTGGACAGATTAATTTCAATCCATTAATAGTAGGTAATTTAAGCACCCCACTTCCTCCAATAGACAGGCCATATGAACAAAAATTAATCATAAACATCAGAATTACTTACATCATATATCAAATGGGCTTAACAGATAGATATAGAAATATCTACCCAAATACCAAAACAAAACCTTTTTGAAAATAGATCATATACTGGGACACAAGACAAGACTTTACAAATTCAGAAATACTGAAATCACTTCTTGTATCCTTCTGACCACAATACAATAAAAATTTTAGCTGATTTAACCAACAAGCAGAAGCAAAAAGAAAAATAATTTAAAAATTAACTTATAGAAGTCAATTAAGTATGCAAACTCATGAAGATTGAACATGTTACTGAATGATGAGTGGGCAACAAAATCAAGACTGAAAAAATTTTCTGAAAGTAAATGAAAATTAAAACCTAATCTCTCAGACATATTGAAAGCTATCTTACAAGGCAGATTTTTAGCTCTAAGTGCCTACATAATAAAAAGAATTCAGAAAAAAGTCAGAAAGAGAATAATTAAAGGATAAGTGATTAAATTATGCAACTCAAAAATTAGAAAAATGGAACTGAATGTGGTGGCATTTGTCTTTAATTCCAGCATTCCAGAAGCAGGAGCAAGCAGATCTCAGCTTGAGGCAGCCTGGTCTGCCTAGTCAGTTCTGGGACACCAGTGCTACCCAGAGTAACCCTGTTTCAAAACAAAACAAACAAAATCCAAGATTTGAATAATAAGAACAAACCAATTCCAAACCCAGGTAATGGTAAAAAATAATAATAATAATAATAACAAAGATCAAAGCAGAAATCAATGAAATAGAAACAACAACAACAAATATAAATTTTCAACCAATCTAAGAGCTGATTCTTTGAGAAGACAAACAGGATTGACAGACCCTTGGCCCAACTAACAAAAAGAAATAAAAATAGAACCCAAATTAACAGTGCAATCATGAACAGGGAAGCATCTCAACAGACACTAAGAAAATTAAGAATATTATGGGGATTAAAAAAAAACTGTGTACTCCACTAAACTGGAAAACATAAATGGTTGAAAGAATTTCTGGACTCACCCAAGCCACCAAAATGAAATGAAGAAGAAATCAATAACCAAAAAACACTCATAACAAATAGGAGGTTGAAATAGTAATAAAAAGCATTCTAGCTGAAAGTTTAGGACCAGATGGGTTCACAGGAGAACTCTAGGAGAGTTTAAAAGAACTCCTGAAGCCAATCCTTTTAAAATTATAAGAAGTAAATAATCAGAAGAAGCATTCTCCCAAACTTCTCTACAAAATCAGTTTAACTCTAATATCAAAATCAAGTACAGCCATATCAAGGAGGAGGACGGGGAGAAAGGGAAGAAGAAGAAAAAAGAGGAAAAAGAGGAGAAAGAAGAAAAATATAAGCCAATATCCCTGATGAACATAAACTCAAAAATGTTCAATGTCATAATTAGAAACAAAGTACAAATATATATCAAAAAGATTATTCATCATGACCAAGTTGGATTTATCCCTTATAAGGTATGGGTCAATATGCACAAGTACATTAATGAAATAAACCACAAAAATGAACTAAATGATGAAAAGCACATGATCATCTCTACAGACATAGAAAAAGCCCTTGACAAAATCCAATGAACCTTATTAATAAAATTATTCGATGATTTAAGGCTAGTAAGAACATTTTTTAAGATAGTAAAAGCTATGTACAAGAAATCTGAGGCCAACATCATTTTAAATGGAGAAAAACTGAAGCAATTTCACTGAAGTCAGAAATGAGACAGAGATATCCACTATCCACATTCTGTTTCAATATTTTACTCAAAATACTACCTAGAACAATAAAACAAGAGAAGAAAACTTAAGGAATACATACAGAGAAAGAAGAGGTCAATTTATTCAAATTTGCAGAAAACATGACACTATATATTATAGATCCAAAACGTTCTATCAGCAAAATTCTAGAAATGAGAAAAAATCAAGGTGGTTGGATGCAGCATCAAAGTGCACAGATCACTAGGTTTCCATACACCACCAATAAGATACAGAGAAGGAGATCATGGACACACTCTTCTGATCCACAGTAGCCATATGGAAAATGTATTAGGAATTACTCTTAGTAAGTAAGTGAAGAAATACTACTATGAAAGGTTTAAGCCTATGAAGAATAAGAGACAAAAAGACAGTAAAAATTGAAAGCCATCTCATGCTTATGGATTGGTAAAAGTAATATTGTGAAAATGTTCTTTTTACCAAAAGTTGTTTATTCATTCAATACAATTCCAATCAAAATCTCCATCTCAATCTTCACAAAGAAAAGCCTATCCTGAAATTCATATGGAAACACACACACACACACACACACACACACACACACACACACACACGGAAAAAAAAAAACCCAGATAGCCTGAACAATGCTGAGCAGAAGGGTCAATTCTGGGAAGCTTACCACTCCAGACCTTAAGATAAATTACAGACCCACAGGAAGAAAAACAATATGGTGCTTGCACAAAAACAAGCACATAGAACATTGGAACAAAATCAAAGGCCCACAAGTGAACACACAGAATTTTAGCCATTTAGTACTTGACAAAAATTCCAAAAAGCATAAGCTGAAGGAAAAAAAAGCATCATCAACAAATGGTGCTGAGAATACTGGAATTCAACATGCTGAAGAATGAAATTAGACCCGTATCTATTACCTTGCACAAAAACTAACTCCAAATGCATCAAAGACCTAAATATGAAACCTGAACTACTGAAACTTCTGAAAGAAAATGTAGCACGAATCTTAAGAGGTCTTATTAATTAAAACAAAACAAAACAAAAAACGCTGAGCCAGGTATTGGGGTGAATGCTGAAAGGTCAGAGAAACAGAACAGGCCACAGCTAATCTCACCTCGCAAATTCCTCAGCTGGTCTTGTTTCCTCAAACTGGAAGCCTCTGTGTCCTCATCTGAATGGGTCTCAGCTGAACTGCTGCTAAAAGCTTAACAAACTTAATTCCTGGTCCTCACTCCTTATATACCTTTCTGCTTCCTGCCATCACTTCCTGAGATTAAAGGTGTGTGTCACCATGCCTGGCAGTTTCCAGTGTGGCCTTGAACTCACAGAGATGCGGATGGATCTCTGCCTCCCAAGTGATAGGATTAAAGGTGTGTGCCTCCATTTTCTGTCTTCTATGTCTGTTCAGTGGCTGTTCTGTTCTCTGACCCCAGATAAGTTTATTAGGGTGCACAATATATTGGGGGACACAATATCACCAGAAGAAAACATAGGCAGTACCTTACATAAAATAGGTGAAAGAAAGGACTTTCTGAATAGGACTTCATTTCTCAGAGAATTAAGGCCAATAATTGACAAAAGGGACTTCATGAAACTAAAAATCATCTGTAAAACTTCAGCCAGTTGAAGAAGGAGCCCATAGAATGGGAGAGAATTTGTGCCAGCTGTACATCTGACAGAGGATTAATATGAAGAATACATAAAGAACTCAAAAAACAAAAAGTCATAAAAAAATCAACTGATTCAAAAAATGAGCTGGAAATCTAAAGAGTTCTCAAAAAAAAGAAAAGTGGCTAAGAAATATCTCAGAAAATGTTCATAATCCCAGCAATTAGAAGAATGCAAAACACAACATCTTAGAGATTTCATCTTACCCCAGTCAGAAAGATAAGCATTGCAAAACCGCCGAGAACAATTGCTGGTGGAGGTAAAGGAAACAGGGCATCCCCATTCATTGTTGGTGGGACTGAAAAGTGGTACAGTCAGTATGCAAGTTACTATGGATAATTCTCAAAACACAAAATACAAATCTACCATGTGACCAGCTACACCACTCCTAGGCACATGCTTAAAGAACTTGACATTATACTCCATATATGCTTGCTCAGTCATGTTAACTGATGCTCTAATCACAATAGCTATGCAGGAGAAAGAACCTAATTATTCTTTTGCAGAGGAATGGGTAGTAAAAATGTGGTATATACCTTTCAACTGCAAGCAAAATGAAATCATGAAGTTTGCAAGTAAATGAATGGAACTTGAAAAGATAATACTGAATGAAAGATCTGAGACTCATAAAGACAAATGTTGCATTTTCTTTCTCATCTGAAGCTTCTAGCTGCAATCTTCACATGTGAGTATATAACCTAGAGTAACAACAGAAACCAGGAAAGTACAAAAGGACCATTGCCAGAGCAGGGGGTTGTGAAAAACAACAGAGGGGAGAATAGTAAAGAATTCCCAGAGAAATGGGAAAAGTGAGTGGGATGTCTATCTAGGGATGGGAAGAAGGAAAGTAAAATAACAATAAGGATGGCTGAAGAGTCACAAGGAATCATACTGTTCACTATCCACCTTAAAACTCCCTATAACACATGTAACTCTGCATAAACGTACATATATAGTTTCAATGAAATCTTCTAATTTGTGCTGAGAATCCTCCCTCTAGAGCCAAAGTACGTCTAACATAGAAACCCCAGCAACAGTCATGAGAATCTTTCTCTTGAGTTGTTGCCCAGAGAGGTCCAAGAGAGTCCTGAAACATTATAGACTATTGTTATTGCCCTTGGTAGCCCCCAGAGGAAGAAGGTAAGTTTCTGAGGTGAAGACACCAGAAGGCACCTAATCCCAATCCTAACCCATGGATTTTGGAGGAGAACCCACAACCACCACTTTATTAAACCAAAATAATCCCTAACTCCATTCTAAATGTTTGTCTTTATTCACACAGGTAAGTGAAGTCCTCACCAATCATCAAGAAAACTCTTTGCAACAGACTGACCATTACAGAAAAGCATAAGCAATCAAAATGCAGAGTGAGTTGTACATCCTAGCATCTACAAAAGCTCTGCATCTGGGATTCGGGAACATTGCAGAAGAGGGGTGGGAAGACAGTAAAAGCCAGAACAGCAGAGAGTATGCTGTGAGAGTGTGTTCCCTTGGAATGTGAACAGCTATGCTCATAAAGCCGCCGCACCGACATGCCTGCCTAAGCATGAGCTGAACAACACAATGTCAATAGACATGCCAAATGGACGGGGGAAGCCCACAGGACCTCAACCCTACAGAAAGAACCACAGGCAACTTAAGAATGCTGGGTGGTGCCGGGCGGTGGTGGTGCACGCCTTTAATCCCAGCACACAGGAGGCAGAGGCAGGCGGATCTTTGTGAGCTCGAGGCCAGCCTGGGCTACAGAGTGAGTTCCAGGAAAGATACCAAAGCTACACAGAGAAACCCTGTCTCAAAAAACCAAACCAAACAAACAAATAAAAAATGCTGGGACGGGGAACAATAGTCTTCCCCAGGAAAGAATACAATACCAACCAAATGGTCATTCATGAAAACATATATACATGTAACATATACAGAACGAGAAGGTAATATTTTAAATTATATACAGAGACATAAATATACACTTATGCATAGTATAACAATTCATTTTAAAAAAGAGGCCATGAATTTGAAAAAGTACAGGAAGTAGTAAATTATAAGGTTTGGAGGGAAGAAATGGAAGGTGAAAATTATGTAACTATATTATAATCTCAAAAATAAAAGAAACAAAAACATCACTCCAAGTGGTCAATGCCATTTAATATGTATTTATATCCTCCCCTGTCTATTTTTGAAACACAAATTCCAGAAAGTATATAATTTCCCCTGTATTTCTATAAACATTTAGTAAGAAAAAAAACCCTGCATTTTTACCCAAATAGAAATGCAATAGGACTACTTTACCCAAAGGGAATCACATAGACCAATTACTAGGATTCAGTTCTTTTCAAGTCTACATGTGGTGCTTCCCATCTGTTTGATACTTCAAAACCATTTTGTGATGAAACTCAGGTTATTTTACTGCTGCAATTTCAGTCTTGACTCAACATGTTAGATATGTTACATTCTTATGTGTTTCTCTCAGTCCCCTTTAAATGAATGTTTGGATTTTATTGAAAGGCACTTTTCACACACACTTTTTGTGTGTTTCTGTCAATGACATACAACTTGTTTTCTTTGGAAACAACCAGTAATATTCATGGTCCCAATGTATCCATTCATTCATTCACTCAAAAAAGGTAGTAGTATGTAATTATTATTAATTACTAATATGTAACAGACCAATTTATCATGAAAATTATAAATTATATAGTAAAAAATAGCTTGCTTACTTCTGTTCCATTATCATCTTAAAATATAATAAGTTGACTCCATCGTGTATTTATTTTTAATCAGTACTATGTCATTGTTTTAAGGATTGCTGTGAACTAATGGATTTCCATTCTGTGTGGTGGAAAGTTTAGTTTACCAAAAGAGAAGTCTGGCCTTTGCCCTCAGCTACTGAGTTGATCTCTTAGGCCCTAGGTGTCCTGCCTGAGAAGAGTGTTTGTTTGCATAGCGCTTCAGCCACCAAGTCATCTAGCAGTGTGATTGATGATGGGGTCTTGAAAACATACCAGTGTGTGGTGGAACTTGACAGTGAACACATTAACCCACATCTCCTGGAGCGGCAAGCCTATAGCTCAGCCACATGGAATGTATGCAATTGACCCCACTAAAAACTTGAAACAGACAAATATGTCCAAATGCACATCTCAGCTTTGACTGGTAAATGCTTTTAAAAATTGGTTCCTGAAGGTAAGACAAATATAGTTCAGTAGCTCTGTTATCTTGATATAGGAAGATATGAGAGATTCATCTAATATATTTATTGCCACAAATTGAAAGCAGAAATTTATTTACAGGGCTCTTGCTAGTGTTAGTGAAAATGGCCTTTAAAGCCTTTAAAGATTCAAAAATGTCCCCAGGATTGTCCACCATGATATCCTCCTGGACAAAACCCATCTGAGCTGCAAAACTATGAATAGTTATTATGATGCAGTTGATGGTAAAGGGCTGAGCTTATTTGCATATCTTGAATCTAATTATACCTCCATAGGCATAATCACATAAGCCTCTCCTTCCTTGGTGGTTTGAGGAAGGAACTCAAAATTATACTCCAAAGTTGAGGAGTGTTTCATGTGAGAAAGATCATTGACTCAGTCTTTCCTGCATCTTTTGAGAAAACCACGTTTTTCTTTTTCTTTAAGTTTTATTTTTACAATTTTTTTACATTTAGTGACTTACACACGTCAAAATGTCTCTGCATCTTTATCATGGTGTTTGATCTTTTCTAAGCATTTCTGAATTCCGTTTCCAAGGGTTGCTTCTGTTGTTGCTTTTCTACTTTTTGAGATTATGATTACATCATCTCCCACTTCCCCTTCTGCCCTTCAGACCCACTGATATACCGCTGAGCTGACCAAGAGCAATAGTAGACATACTAAAATGGGCAGAAGAAGGCCCGTGAGGTCACAATGATACAGTATTTTATTTACAAATTCTGTATCTGGTTTATTAGGGATATTGACATGGAGTTTTACTTTATCTGTTATGTCTTTAACTGATTTTGGTATAGGACAACACCAGCTTCATAGAAGATGTTTAGAAGTGCTCACTCTGTTTCTATTTTTCAGAATAAATTTAGCATCATTAATTCTAGATGATATTTTAAAGTCTCACAGAATTCTTCTGTGAATCCATCTGGGCCTGGGCTTTGTTGTTGTTGGAAGGTTCTTTATTAATGTTTTTATATCTTTATTTATTATGTGCCCATGTTTAGGTTGTTGATCTTTTCTTGGTTAACTTTGGTGGTGTAGATGAATATAGATATTTATCTATTTCTTTTAGATTTCTAATTTCACAGAAGTATAAATTGGATTTTTAATTTAGTCTTGGGCCTCCATAGGATATTTACTTTTTATCTTCATGTGATTCTTTTCTTGTGGAATTAGGATACCTCCTACCTGAAGTCACAATGAATACCAATTGCCAGTTAAAGGATGATTGGCATGCTAAATTGCCAATCTTTGAAATTCTATACATACATGTGTGGAGAGCAAATATGGGGGACATTGTAACTGGCTAACTTGGTATACCACTTTTTCTTAAATGCTCAAAGAATTCAAGATGCCACTTTCTTGAGTGCATTAACAAGGTGTGAGCCCTTGTTCAATATTCTACTGCCATTTGCATGCGATCTTACGTTACTTTTTCATTCAAGTATCCTCTTATTTATTTATTTATTTATTTATTTATTTATTTATTGATAAGATAACATAACACCCTTTATCTCTAACTGTAACATGGAAAGTGGAGGAAAAAAACTTCAGTAAAGTGGGATATTTGAATCACTTTGTAAGTATTCTAAAGTCTTCTGTATAATGAATCCCTGGAGTTTTAAAAGAAAGGTCTAGGATTTGGCACATATCTCACTGAGCTAAACTTCTGTGAACTGCTGTCATATATAGGGTAACTTTGTCTCTTCAGATGTCTTTACTACAGGTCTGTGCCTTCACTAAATACTTCCTTCATAGACACACTCATGGACCAGTTCTTTTTGCCCTATTGGCTTTAAGATGTTCCAACATCCACTTCATAAATTTCTTAAGGACGATGATACTATCATCATTATCTGCACATCTTGGCCATAGAAAAAACTCACAGCCCTGAGATTCTATGGGCATCATTTCCCAGGGTTGTGTTACAGTTGTGTTAGGAAAGGGGGTGGTGGTGATGTTCTTATGCACTCAAATCCTAGTGAAGTACACAACCCAGAGCATGTTCAATGAAAATGGGTTGAATTGTATTGAGAAGGAACTACTAGAAATTCTGCACAGATTATGAAATTAAAACAATCAGATTGTCACAGAGGTAAAGGACAGTTGATACATGAAAGTGAAGAATGAGAATAAGTAATATTTGAATGAAATGATGCTTACTGTTCAATTATAATTTCCTCTTATATGCTATTCAGATCTCATCAACTGTCATGTTTGTATCAGGTACATATTAAATATGAGGTCAACATGCATAATGCAATAAATGTTCCACTTTGCTTGTTTTTGTTTGTTTTAAGGACTATTTTGCTTTATTTATTTTTACCTATCTATGTAACACAACCTATTAATATTTTATTACTGTGTAAGAGAAAATTAAATGACACATGGGCTTTGTATTAACTAATATATATACATACATATATATACATATATATATATATATATTATATTCATATACATATTCATGAGAACATTATTGGGAAATTCATCTAATTCTACTTATCACTGTTCAATTGAGATATAAATTTTGGCTAAGATAAGGAAGCCGTGTTTAGTTCACTTTATCGCAATTAACTTAGAATTTTAAATTTGTGTTTGTGTTACAATTGTCAAAGCAGAATTTCCCACTTCAAAGAGGTAGCTTTCATACTATTTCTCTAAGACCTAAGATATTTGAATACATCTGGAGTAAATTGATTAAAACCATATAGATTAACTTCAATTTTTATTTAAAAATGTATTATCACACGTATATAAACTTAAAATAGCTCCCTGTCTGAAAATGGCCATAGGAAGCAAAAAGAACTTTTCTACACGTGACAGAAGCCTCGTGCTGTGGAGGGTCCCTGTCTCTACAATCTTCCATCCTTTCCCCGCACTCATAATTTATATTCCAATATCCTGAAACAATTTATCATCTTCAAATACAACATAATAGACATTAAATTGGAACATAAGACACTAAAATACAACATGTATTTAATTAGAAAGGGAAGAAATATAATCGAAAAGCATGTGGCCAGAAATGTTTGTCTTTCAGCTGGTGGACTCATGGATGATACTAAATAGCCACAAAGACTTGATGAATAATTGCTAAATTTCTTTTACCCCACATATTACAGATGGGCAGATGCTAAAGGAAAGTTGTTTATAACTTGTATTGAAAAAAATTCATCTTCACAAACTATTTCAAAAGAACAAGGCATTTTGTGGTTATCAGCAAGTTGCCAAAGGTCCATCTTTCAACTCTCCATTTGGTAAAGACAGTTTTTAGTTTTTCAAAACTAAACAAAGTTTTTCAAAAGCAAACAATTCTGAAAACAAAGCAAAAATGAGAATTCAAATAAATCAAACAATAGAATCACATTGATTATTCAACTTACAACTATGCTGTTGTCAGAAACCAGAAATTCATGATCTGTACTCTTGTTGATTGTAAAGGGCAAGAAAGCTACTTTCGCAATAATATCAATGACTATAGACACACATTTGAGAAAGAGGGACATGGAAGACTTATGGGACAACCCCTGCCCCCCAAAAAAGAAAGAAACAGCCAAGAGATGAAGTCATAGGAGAGAATTCTTAAAAATTGTGTTAAGGGTGCTAAATTGTAGCTCTCCATAGTTTATGTCTTCTGGTGGTGGTTGGGTTGGGGAAGGACTCATTTTTCTTTAAGGGCCTGTCACTGGGAGTTTAACCATGCTTCAGTGAGTATATGAGCAACACAAATTGGGCTAGTTTTTTTCCTTCTCCTTTTCCACCTTCTCTTCCTCCTCCTCTTCCTCCTCCCCTCCCTCTTCCTCCTGTTTCTCCTCCTCCTCCTCCCCCTCTTCTTCCTCTTCTCCCCCTCCTCCTTCTTCCTTGAGGGGAAGAGGTCACAAGGGTCAGGGGTCAGACCTGGGAGGACTCGTAAGTGATTGTGATCAAAGTGCCTAATGTGAAATTCCCTAATAATCAATGAAAATATTAAGTTGAAAAAATGTGACTTTAAAAAAAAATGCTTGGTTTTGAATCTACAACCACCAGTTAAACAATAGTTTAGAGAACTATGTGTCAGACCATAATGGGCTTGTCTGTAATTGAACCTAGCCTATATTGTACTCTATTAATGCAAAAGGAAAATAAGAATGTTCAGCACCTTGGTCTGTATTTCATTGTCTACAATTTTAGTGTTAGAAAAAAATGTTTGTTTTGCTGTTTTCTGGTGTTGCATGCTATTTGCCTGCTAACAGTTTTATGAAAGTTTATATCAGAAAGAGAATACAAAAACCCAGAAACCTGACTGTCTCGACAGTGCAATTGCAGGATCTGGTACAGCTATGAATGTATAGTTAGTGAGCTGTGATGTGTGATTGATCAGTGACAACATTGTCTATAATTGATATAAACACAGACTTACTGAAGAAGACAGTATCTCAACTGAGGACCTGCCTCCAACATCCTCTTGTTTGCTGATTGATGTGGGCAGTGCCTGAGTAAGTAAGCCTGGGCTGAATGGGAAAGACCATTGAGAAGGAGCTAAGCAACATGGTTTCTACCTCAGTTCTTGCCTCTAGGTTTGTGCCTTGACCTCCTTCCTTGGTTTTCAGATAAGAGACTGTAAAGTAAACATGATATGAATCCTTTTCCTCCTCAACTTGTTTTTTTGTCAGTGTTTTATCCCAGCAAACTAAAACAGTTAATAAATGTATGCCAGAAAGCAGAGACCACTTTTCACTCCCAATTACTCAAATATTGACCTTTAATATTTAACATTGGCATAAAAGCCTAATGTTGTTCGAAGTTGTGATGACCTTGTAATATTTGATGCATGCACACATCTTACAATGCTTAAATTAGGGATTCAGGGCAAATATGGCTATCTCCTTAAATCTATCTATCTTCTTTCTTTCTTTCTTTCTTTCTTCCTTCCTTCCTTCCTTCCTTCCTTCCTTCCTTCCTTCCTTCCTTCCTTCCTTCCTTTCTTTCTTTCTTTCTTTCTTTCTTTCTTTCTTTCTTTCTTTCTTTCTTTCCTTCATCCCTCC
The DNA here is from genome assembly GCF_049852395.1 of Peromyscus maniculatus bairdii. Classification (NCBI taxonomy): domain Eukaryota; kingdom Metazoa; phylum Chordata; class Mammalia; order Rodentia; family Cricetidae; genus Peromyscus; species Peromyscus maniculatus. The sequence goes on from NC_134854.1 coordinate 31,041,117, forward strand.
CCTCCCTCCCTCTCTCTCTCTTTCTTTCATCTATCTATATCTATCATCTATCTGTCTGTCTGTCTGTCTATCTATCTATCTATCATCTATCTACCTATCTCTCTTTCATCTCTTTCTGTCTCATTCTCAGTCTCTCAGTCTCTATCTGTATGTCTCCTCTCTGTGTTTCTCTCTCTGTCTTGTGTGTGTGTGTGTGTGTGTGTATAAAACACTCCAAATTATTTTTCCTAGAATTTAAAATATTTTGCTTTCAATATTTTTGTTCCAGGTTTATAATATATTATCATTATCTAAAGTCAGCTCAGTATGAAATAGCACACAAGCGTTTCTTACTCCTAAATACAATTTACTACTTATTGGTCATCTTACTTTCTCTAGACACTGGAAAACAAATGTTTACTCTATACTTCTATGATATCACCTTTTGAAGATTGGATATACATTAAAAATTTCATGGTATATAATTTTTTATACCTTGTTTAATTCAACTAGATTGTTGCTCTCCAGTTGTGTGTTCTTTTGAATGGTATGGTGTCACCCTCTTTTGTGGCTCAAGGATATGTCATTGTATGTATGTACATGTTACATTTTCTTTAGCCACTAGCAGATATACACTTGAATGTTTCTTTTATTTTGACTATTGTGAATAGTGAGACAACTAATAAGGAAACAGGATGTAGATGTAACCAACTGTCTTATTAAATAAGAAACACAGAACCAATGTAAAAGAGAAAGCCAAGAGGTCAGAGCTCAGAGCTATAATCTTACCTCCTGCAGTGCTCCTACTTCTCCGAAAAAGAGCTACTTCCTGTGTGTTTGTCTTTAATATAGTCTTTCTGTTCTGCTTTCTCATTGGTTGTAAACCCAAACACGTGACTGCCTCATCACTGCCTGTAAGTACCGCCCTCCAGTTCTTAAAGGCCTATGTCTCCAATGCTGGCTGTATCCCTGAACATACAGAGATCTATGGGATTAAAGGCGTGCGCCACCACCGCCATGCTCTTTCTATGGCTCTAATAGTTCTGACCCCCGGGCAACTTTATTTATTAACATACAATGAAAATCACATTTCAGTACAAATAAAATACCACCATATTTCCCCTTTTCTATTTTAATAAAAAGGAAAAAAGCAAAAGGTTATAACTAACAAAAGAAAAACTATATACAAAAGTACAATAACTATATACAATATATATAAGTAACAAATACCTAAACAATGTCTAGTCCATTTGTATTTGACAAATCACAGAAAATAATTCCATTATCTATCCTATTTTGGTAAGTCCAAAATGTATCTAATTCACTTTCTATCCTAATTAATCTTCAACTATAACTAACTAATCTTCAATTATAACTAACTAATCTTCAACTCCCTCAGAGACCCAAGAAGGAAATAATATTAGCTAACAAAAATAAAAATAGGAAGTGCATGCAAGCAACTTCCAAAAAATTTGTGAGTTGACAGAAACAGCCAGCTGCCTGGACAGTCACCTGAGGTTTCTCCGCAGTGTTTGGGCATCATCTTCAGCCTATAGGCTTAGCGTATCTGACAGACTCATTTGTGAAGTAGGATGTACACAAGGTCAACAGTTCAACCTCACATTGGGTGAGAGCAGTCCATGTACCAGAAACATCTGAATTCCACTAGTGTCCTGTCATGATTCAGAATTTTAAATTCTAGAAATGCTGACAGTTTTTGAATTCAGCTGTCCATTCTTCTTGGCTGTGTATAAATGGCTTCATCTCAGCATCCTCTTCTTCTCCACATCCTTCTATTAAATGCCAGTCTACTATTGAGAGGCGTGAGCTTTCAGCTGATGTTCCATTGCACAACAGAAGCCATCGGCCCACTGCCTGTTCAGCTGCCTTCGAAGAAAAGGGCACTGTACCTTTTCTGGATTGCAAAGGCCACTTCAGGGTTTGTGTCATATTGTCCTGGCCTCAGAAGATGCCTTTTGATAAAGCCATAACCACACTTGTTTTGGCAAGAATCAGTAGTCCTTTGTTTCGTGTTCTGTCTGTCCATTTTGTCCTGTTGATTCAAGGATACTTTGTTGTCCAGTGGCTAACTTTTGCCACAATGAAAGTTAGCTCCATATGCAGTTTCTTCAATGCTCATATTTTCTCTGAAGTAGATTGGTACTGCCAGGAGCTGACATGTCTCAAAAAAGAAAAATTTCTAAGTTATTAAAACATATTAAATGCCATATTCTGTAGATCTCTGAAGGGTTTGAAGATGACCTGTCTAAAATATATCTGCTCATTTTTTAAAACATATCTAATATGACTACAAGTTCTATTGTAATGTCTAACTACTAACTTTCATTTTTTTATATCCTAATAGTTGGTAATAATAACATTCAAGGATCAGAAAATTGCATTACATTGTTAAATGAATGGTATAAATACAATTAGAAATATACATATAGCATTTTCTAACAATATCAATTTCAAATTTGTATACAATATAAAACAATCCAATACAATGTAAAGTATTTAAAACTAGTAATTGTCTTTTTCTTTTCTCTTCTTACCTGGGTTATCAACATTCTCTGTGTTTTAAAAATCTCTTATTTAAAATATTTTATTTACAAATGCACCTCTTCTATTTAGAAAAGTATCAAAGATAAAAATTAATTTTAAAGAAACACTGATTGCTGTGGGATGTCCAGTATGCTGTAAATATATGTTGCTATGATTGATTGATAAATAAAATGCTGATTGGCCAGTAGCCAGGCAGGAAGTATAGGTAGGATTAGCAGAGAGGAGAACTGGGGGAAAAGGAAGGCGGAGTGAGACAGACACAGCCAGCCGATGTGAGGAGAAGTGTGATGTAAGACACCGGAAAGCCACGAGCCACGTGGCAAGGTATAGATTAATGGAAATGGGAAAAGATATAAGAACAGACAGCAAGAAGCCTGCCATAGCCATTCAGCTTATAAGTAATATAAGAGTCTGATGATTATTTTATAACTGGACTGTGGGACTGTGGGGGCTCGGTGGGACCCGGAGAGAAACTCTCCAGCTACAACTGATAGCATAGGCACCAAGAAAAACAGTTAATAAGATGGACCTTGTGAACCTGAAAAGTTTCTGTAAGGCAAAGGACATCACCATTCAAACAAACAACAAGCCACAGAATAGCAAATGCTTTATCAACTATACATCAAATAGAGGGTGAATTGCCAAAATATATAAAGAACTCAAAAATCTGGACATCCAGAAAACAAATAACACAAATGAAAAATGGGGTACAGATCTAAACAGAGTCCACAAAAGAGAAACTCAAATGGACAGGAAACACTTAAATGTTCAGAATTTTAGCAATTAAGGAAAAGAAAATTCTAAATTTTGAGATTTTGAGATTATTTATTTGAGATTAATCTCTTAATTATTGAGATTTTGTCTTATATTTGCCAAAATGGCTAAGATTTAAAAAAAAAACAAAAACAAAAACAAGTGATAGTTCATGCTGTCTACGATGTGGAGTAAAAGGCAATGCTCATACATTGCTGGTGGGAGTGCAAAGTTGTACTTCCACTATGGAAATCGGTATGACAGTTCCTCAGGGACTTCCTGAAGATCCAGCTACATCACTCTTGGACTCAAAGGACACCTTCCTACTACAGAGACTGGTTCAACCATGTTCTTTGCTGCAGTATTCAAAATAGTGAGAATACAAAAACAACCTAGCTATCTCTCAAGAGATGAATGAATAAAGAAAATGTCGAACATTTATACAACAGAGTTTTATTACTCATCTGTCAAAAAAGGGAAATTATGAAATTTGCAAGTAAATGGGTGGAACTACAAAAGAATGATCCTGAGTGAGGTATCCCCACCCAGAAAGACACATGTGATTTCTATTAATTTATATGTGGATGTTAGCTCTTAAGGCATTGATAGGAGAGCTACAATCTGTATAACTACAGAGGTTAGGTATGGAATAAGACACTAAGGGAGAAGGATGCATATTCCTAGGAAGGAGAACTACAATAAATATTTATGGATGAATAAAGGCGGGGGCTGGAATGGGAGGATAAGTTGGGGAAAGGGAGGGAAGAAGGAGACAAAAGAGGGAATTTAGAAAGTGACATCTAAACCTAAGGGCTATTTGAAGAATAATACGAAAACCTGATACAGTGCAAACTTTTAAAAATATATACATATATGAAGGTGATCCAAATAAAATCACCAAATAATGGGGAGACTGAGCCCCAACTGGACACCTCTCTTAACAAAATGAAGCTTTCAGTACCAGGAATGGGATACATGTAGTCAATTTATTGGCCAAAGAAATGCTATGAGAGTCATAACCCAGGCATTGTCTAGACTGTTGGTTGCTCCTCACAAAGCGACAGTAAGGCGCTGTTGCTGAGACAACACCTACACAACTCATTGAACACAGAGATATTGAGCCATTGCCTACATAAAGCCTTCACCCCTTTGGACTAACGTTCATAGAACTGCAAGGTACTCTATGTGCCACCAAAGGAGAAAGTTATACAGCAATCCAGGCCCAAACCCTTCATTCCACACTGGTGTCCTGCCTGCACGATATGCTGATGCAACAGTGGCACAGAGCTTGTGGAAGTAACTAACCAATACTGGTTTGACTTAAGGCACACTGCATCAGATTGAACCATGCCTGACATTATTTTGGTCGCCGCATACCTGAGATGAGATAGTCCAGGGACCTAGAGGAAAACCAAACACTACTGTTCTGCTAAAGGACCATAACAATAAAATGACTTCTATTGACATTCTTCTATCATCATAAATCTGTGCCTTGCTCAGCCACCATCAGAGAACCTTCTTTCTGCAACAGATGGGAGAAGACACAGAGAAACTCATAGCCAGACAATATGCAGAGAGTGAAGAGACCTTGGAACACTCAGCCCTAAATGGGCTGTCTCCATCAAATCCCTCCCCTCAGGGGTCAGGGAACCCTGCAGAGAAGGCAGAGTGTAAGAGCCAGAGGAGATGGAGGACACCAAGCATTCACAGCTATTCTGGTGCTCAAATGAACTCACAGAGACTGCGGCCACATGCACAGGGCCTGTGGCTGTATTATATGATGTCCTAGCACTAAGGGGAAAGGTAGTCACAGGTTTCCATCCCTGATTCAGGAGCTAGCTCCAATGATAACCATTTGCAGGTGTTGTCTCACTGGGGATACAAACCATTCTTAAGAACAGACTCTATGCCCAGCAGTAGAAGGCCAATATAAAACAAACTCAAAGGCATCTTTGAAATTTCTTCATCTCATAATGTCATGTCAGAGATTTAAAAAAAAACTATTTTAGTGTCACAGGTCATTTGAGTATATAGTATAATATCTGGTCTTATGTGTTTATGATATTCCTGTGTGTGTGAACATGTGAGTCTTTGTATCTATATTTGTTTCTTGTGAATTTTTTTTCTTTTGGCTTGTTTTCTTCTATTCTGATTTGTTTGTTTTTGTTTCCTTTTATTTTATTTTTATTATTCCTTAGATGCCTGTTTGTTTTCAAGGAGAGAGAGAAAGGTTGTGGATCTGGATGGAGGGGATCTGGGGAGGAACTGAGGGGCACTGGGAGAGGGGAAACCACAATGCGAATATATTATATGAAATAAAATCTATTTTTAGTAAATGAAAAATGTATACTTTTAAAAGCTAAATTTTGTGGTAAAATAGTTATATTGCAAACAAGAATCCATAAGGTAAGAAAGAAAAAGACCAAAGCAATAGCTGCCCTAACTTACACGAGACCTCCATAAGATGATGCAGTTAACAGTTCTAGCGTGGAGTCACACCCCTCGCTGCAGAGCTGTGTTTGTTGGGAAGGGAGAGCAATTTTCTCTTGGGACTGCGTCCATTTGTAGATTGCTTACACCCTGTAGATGTCCCTACCTTCATATGGGCATATGGGCAGTACTAATTGAACTTAGAACATTCTTTAAAATAAAAAGAGGACATGAAATTCAGAGTGAGATATTGACTCTAGAATACTGGAAAGTGTTTCCAAGAGGAGTTAGGGAGGGAGAATAATCAAGATACATTGTATACATGTATTCAATTTTCATAGAATAAATAAATATTACCACTTATTGCTGCCATGTCTAACTAATATACTTATTAAAATAATTTAACTACTTTAATTGATTTTGAATGTAATCTGTTTTATTGGCAAAGTAAATTTGTAATTTCAAAATGAGATTGAATTTTTGTTTGATGTACATACTTTGAGTCTTTGGTGAAAATGTGCATTCATTTGGGATATAAATTCTTATTGGTGATATTCGTTTATATCAAAAAATTTCTCATATAGATCACTATGTTAGAAAAAATGTTGAGGTTAAAAATGTCAATAAACATTAATTAAAATTTATAATATAAATATTTACTAAATTAAATTAAACATGTAAAATCAATCCAACCTGTATCATGCTCATTATTTAAGTACAAGTGAATGTTGTTACTTATAAGATAATAATGTAAAATAATCTTTATAGATATTTATGTCATTAAATATTATATAAATATACAAAAATGTGTATCATACTCAAAGGGCTAAATCGTGCAGCCTTAGTGCAGGGAAGAGGGGCTTGGACCTGCCTCAACTGAGTGTACCAGGCTCTGCTGACTCCCCATGGGAGACCTTGCTTTGGAGGAAGTGGGAAAGGCTGGGGAGCAGGAGGAAGGAGGAGAGGAGAATATGTGGTTGGTATGTAAAATGAATAGAAAATGTCTTAATAATAATAAAAAGATAAATCCTATAATTTATATAGATTTATTATAAGAATAAATGACAAAAATCATGAAAGTCTTAAAATATTGGTATCTCTATCCACACAGGCCATGTTTGAACTACATATGTGTCTAGTCACCTACTCTAAGTGTTGATCATCTGAGACATAATAATTTAGGTGTTATTTATTGAAATTATTCCATCTGTCGGAAGACTCTGACTATGTGGAATAAATTAGCATTTTCCTTAGCACTTCTAAGTCACCCTCTATCCTTGTGATTTATAAACATTCTTAAAATATTTGGCTTTTGAAGAAAAAATTAGAGATATGGAAATATATACTTTAACACATTTTCCATCTGGGAGAGTTGTAATTTTCACAGAATTACAGACTAAGCTGGCATTTATGCATCCCTTGAAGAATGTTTTTGAAAATGAACAAACTTTTGGCCACTTAAAAACCACCAAATATATATGTGAACGTCAATGTCTTAATACCACAAACCATGACAAATTTATTCCCCTTTGCCTTTGCTTGGGTTTCAAAATATCATATCATATATACTGAGAAATATCAGACCTTCTATCTTGTCAATGCGCTTAGTTTCCATCTTAACATTTTGAAAATGCATTGTTTGCTTTTGTTGGCTTTTCAGCTATAGCTCAACTTTTGGAAAAACAAATGGGAGAAAAAAGACAGTGGTGGCATTTTGGAGTGATTCCTCTCAATTTTATTCTTGTAATTATAGTAAGAATATCTACACACAAATAGACACAAATTTATCATGGATTGTGGTAAATATTTCTGGAAAAATTAATATTGCTAAATTATGATAAATGAGATAATGATGAATGTTTATTTATGGAATTTAGTTTATCCTTGATGGTGATCAAACAGTGAAAAATATTTTAGAAGTGAAAATAATATACTTTTACCATTGTACAACTTCCTGAAATGGGAAGTTTCAATAAACCTGTTAACTGGGAATCCTATTAGATCTATACAGGCCTATTTTGTGTTTAATTAGAAATATTTAAAATCTGTGTAAGCACACTTAGGTCAAGATTTTTTTTATAAGAAATGTGCATATCAGACTCATATATAAAATGAAACTGGTAATCTTTGGAAATTCTGTCAACCTGAGTCTTATTTGACTTATGTTCATGTGGTCTATCTCGCAAGATGAAATAAAAATATGTGAAACACTGAAACTTAAGGAAAAGAAAAGCATGATTTCAAATCTCTTTTTAAAACTTATGTAGGCTGAACAGTATGTATTTATGTATATCTGTATAGATACATATATATATGTAAATACATATACATTTATGTATGTAACAAAATTGATTAATAAACGGTTCATGAATTTGAAAAGAGGGGTACATGTGATTGTTTAGAGGGAAGAAAGGGAAAGGGAAATTATGTAACTATAATATGAAAAATAGAAGAAATAACTTTTTAACATATATATGTGTGTGTTATATGCTCATAAAAAAATTTAACTTGAGTTCTATTACCTCACTCTTTCTTTGTAAAGTTTAGTATTAGAACTGATACTACATGTTTACTTGCTTTATACTTTGGAATTTTGCTATAATAATTATTTGTCTCTAAACTAAGAAGAGATAGACTACTCCAAAATATGTCTTTGTTTAAATGAGATAATATATACCAAGTATTAGGCTCATGCTTGGTGTTTAGAAAGAAAACTAGATTCAAGGTCAGAGAAGCTGCTCCAAGTTCTCTTTTTAAGTTACACAAATAGGACTAGATAGTGATATCTTTTACAGGTTTCCTTACTGATAATTTCAGTGTGTACATCATCATGATTTTGTGTATACATTACTTAAGTGTGTAGCATACATATTGCTTGTAGTTAAACACATACATATACAACAGATGTGTTCTTATTCCCTATGATATGGCATATCTCACATTAAAATACAATAAAAAATTGTGGATAACGAAGAGATAGCTAATGATCTTTTCAAAGTGAATATAGAGAGAAGATGATAAGGTGTATTTGGGGAATTTGAGACTTAAGCCCATTGCTGCTGTTAGATTTCTGAAATTTTACAAAGGTGATTTATTTGTGCTGTTTAAACATTTTGCAAGCATCAGAATGAATTTAGAATATAAACACACTTCATAATTAATATATCTGAAAGATATTTAATACAGAATCCACATAACACCTTGAAGCCAGTCCTTACAACTTCTTACAGAAGTCCTTGGGATATGTTCTTATTTAGAAAGTCATTTCCTTTTTAAATCTTTCTTGAATTTTCCCAGTTTCAAGCATGCTGATCAAATTTAGTGAGTGATAAGTGGCTAGCAGTTTAATGAAATCCTCTATCCTGTCATTTCTGATTCATACAAAGTAAGGAAGAATTGTATATGTGCTTTTAGGAAGATTATAAGCATGTTTTTTTTTGTACTTTCATTGGGCCATTTTTGAAGACTATCGTAAAAATCCAAAAACTTAAATTCAATCTTTAACTCACATTTAGTATATATTGCATTATACTGACTTTTTAAAAAACCAACTCCTTACATACTATAAAAAAGTTCTTACTGCAAGGAACTACCAAAATAAAATAGTTCCATTAATACACAGTAAATTTATTACCAACTTTATGTTTTTAATAACCAACATCATCAAACTGTCTAACATATATAGGCTGTATCTAATCCAACGCTGGAAGGAAAATAAATTTCTGACTAAAACTATTAGACAGTAACATGGGGCTCATTAACAATATCAAAATTTATCATTACCACATACTTTAAAAACAAGGGTCACAAGATTTTGTTATTTATTTCTAGTCTTTGAAATAAAATGCTCTGTCTTTGAAGACGTTACTCTGGGAGAGTTATTTTGTTCTAACTATGTAGTAAAGATGAAACATTAAATGAACTGACCTATCCTTATGTAAGCCTTTCAAATTTGGGAAACATGAAAGCAAGATAAAGCCAAACTGGAGAGTTCATAATTATGGCTAGGAAAAGTGAAGGCACATACGTTCTACTATAGCCAGAATAAATCTTCCTCTGGATGCCGACTTGAAGGAATCCGGCTTTTCTTAACCTCCAAAGAGGCCTACAATATGTTAGTAAACTTATATTCTACAGTGACACACTGCCTGCCATGGGTTAACCCACCCGACTTTAGACCTGAAGGATTTATGGCATTCTGGTCTACTGATCTAAAAGCCAGAGAGAGGACAGATGTGCTGGTGGTCGTGTCCCTTAGAAGTATTCCACATGATAATGAAGTAGGGTAAAGCAAATTTCTTTTTTCAGAACACAAGTGTATGCCCCTGGGACACCTTTTGCAATAAAATTACATTATGTTAGACTCTAACATGTATATTAAAAAAAAAAAACTTCTTAAGGGGAGAAAAATTGGTCAAAGGGTACCAAGTTTCATCTAGACTGGAATAAGTTTTTGAGGTATATTGCACAGCATAGGAACCACAATTGATAACAGTGTATAGCATATTTCAAAACTGTTGAGAGTAAATTTTAAATTTCTTACCACCCACAAAGAAGGGGAATTATGGGTAGGTATGTAGCAGATTAATTAGCTTGACTTAAACATTTTGTATCCTATATATTTATTAAAGAAAAACACTGAGCTCTGTAACTATGATTATTAAGCCTTACAGATTTAAATAATACCAATGCAGGAAATCTCCGTTGTCTGTCACTTTTCTCAGTTAAGGTTCCAATAGATTCTGAATGAGCAGTGGCTGTGTCTTCTGGACTCCTGTCTCCCTAGCACTCTATCTTTGTAGACCCTAGCCTCCCGACACTGCATCTTGTAGACCCTGGTCTCCTGTGCACTGCATCTTGTAGACCCTGGTCTCCTGTGCACTGCATCTTGTAGACCCTGGTCTCCTGTGCACTGCATCTTGTAGACCCTGGTCTTCTGTGCACTGCATCTTGTAGACCCTGGTCTCCTGTGCACTGCATCTTGTAGACCCTGGTCACCCTTGCAGGGCATCTTGTAGACCCTGGCCTCTCCAGCACTGCATCTTCTAGACTCTGACTTCCCCTGCATTGCACCTTGTAGACCCTGGCTTTCCTGGCACTGCATCTTCTAGATCATGACACTGCTCCTCTCAGCCCCAAGTAATTCTCCTTTCACTCTCTTTCTTCTTTTCTCTATTTACCTGTTTATCTCCAAGAGCTGCTCCACCCTTCTCTCTGTGAAATCTTACACATTTTTTCTTTGTCCCACCCCTGTTGTTTTAGATAGTACTTTTGTCTCTCCTTATGCTCTCCTATTGTCATTTAGCATCCTTGTCTCTTCCTCCTGGATTGCTAATCCCACCTTACTACTTGTGTGGTGTATGTGCATGTGTGGCATACACAAATACAAGGGGGTACACAGACATACACCTAAAATTAATAATAATAATAAAATTCCCTTCTTGAAATGCTTCAATTTCTTCCTTCTGTATTACATCAAAAGTTCAACATCCTTCTCATGTCTTCCATGGCTGTTCTGTTTACTGATCTTTTCCCCATCTTTAACTGTTTTCATCCATCCTCATGACATCATGGAACTCATAGCATCATAACATTATGTCTTATTTATTAATTTTTGGTTCATTTGTTTGTTGGTTTTGTTTTCTGCACAGAAGCCCTGTCTTTTGGGTCTCAAATATTTCACAACACTTTTTCCCTCAAATCTCCAGCTAAATGTTCCCCATCCAGAGTATCTTATAAGGAGGGAGATCCTTTTCGACAGCATCAATAAATAAGGTTAGGATGGGAAGCAGACGTAAACCTTTCTTGATTGCTGATCTTATGTTACCTGTTTCTTTACTTTTCTCCAACTTTTTTTTTTTTTTAGAAAACTCTAATCAAGGATCATTCAAATCAATATCCAAGCTACTCTCCATTTTCAGATAGTTGCTATTTGTTTTAGTTTCTATTTATTAGTGACACTGTTTAAATTAGTAATAGCATTCTCGATGGTATTGTAATAATACTTACTTTTTGTTAATTTTCCTCCCCATACTCTTTCTGCAGCTCTTGCCTCTGCTGTTGATCACTTTGCTATCTACAGTAGTACCCATTATGCTTTTATGTGATGTACATTCTATTATCCTTTGTGTCCTTCTCCCTGTCTCTGAAGACTTCTCCTCCCCTCACATGGTCCTTTCTGGTTTCACCCTACCTACACATATATTCATATGCATGCATAAAATTAAAATGTGGGATCTTCATAAGAGAGAAAATATGTGCAATTTGCTATTTTATTGTGAATTTCTGAAGAGGACTACATAGCACTTAGGATTAGTTTCCCTAAAGTTTGATAGCTTGTGGTCCTACTGTTAACACTTCTCCAAGAGCCTCATTTCACTGAGTAACGCTTCCCTCACATTGCAGTCTGAGACTGTTGATCCCATAACCACCTTCAGTGTTGTTTTTTCAATATATTATTCAATATCCCAGAGAAATTCAGTGGAAAGACCATCATCCTTTTCTAAGCTTTTGTCACCAATGAGACACCCATTAGTTTCCCCCATTCTCACCTTCTTATTCACTGATTCCTTGGCTGTCACTCTTTCAAAGATATTTGGATGGGGAACATTTTGCTGTAGATTTGAGGGAAAAAAGTTGTGAAGTATTTGAAACCCCAAAGACAGGGCTTTTGTGCAGAAAACAAAACCAACAAACAGATGAAGAACCAAAAATAAATAAATACTTAATGTCATGATGCCATGAGTTCCATGATGTCATGAGGCTGGACAAAAATAGTTAAAGATGGGAAAAAGATCAGTAGACAGTACAGCCATGGAAGACACGAGGAGTTTTGCTTTTAGAGTAATACAGAAGGAAGAAACTTAAGCATTGCAAGAAGGGAATTTTATTATTATTATTATTAATAATAATAATAATAATAATAAATAATTTTAGGTGTATGTTTTTGTACCTGCATGAGTTTATAAATACTACACATGTGCAAGTGATCCCCTGTGCCAGAAGACAGCATATAATCCCTGGAACTAGAATTACAGATGGCTTTGACCTGCCTGATATGCATGATGGGAACCTAATATTTATGATGGGAACCGAACACTGGTCTTCTGCAAGAGCAGTAACTGCTTTTGACTACTGAGCTGAGCCATTTCCTCAGCCCATGAGTGGAATTATGTGATTTATATGTATATAAGACCATTTTGACTGTAGTGGGAGAAGCAATTGTATGCAAGGGTACCCTGGGCAACCTAGTGAATTCCTGTCTCGAAAATACAAAGAAAGCTAGTGACATAGATGAGTGGCAGGTCGCTTGCTTAGCTGTGAGAGGCCCTAAATTCAGCCCCTAGTACTGCACAAAGGAATAACCAAGGTAACAAATGACTAGGAAGCAATAACATTAACCCAGGCTAGTAGGCAGTGACCTGACTGTGAGGGTAGGAGCAGGACAGGTCAATTGATAGGAGATTTAGTTTTGAAATGTATCTTAGAAAATTCACTAGTCAGATAATTATGGAGGAATACACGAATAAGCCTGTTGGAGATAACCACTGCTTTTGGCCAAAGCAGCTGAGTGGTGCCATTTGCCAATGAGGACAAGGTACATCCAATTTCTGTCTGAGAAATTGCTTTTTAAATATTGTTTAAAATGTCTTGATCATTTTAAGTGCTTGCCATTTTTCAGCACTAAAATCAAACAGAATATGAAGATCTGTCTTAATCGTTTCATTGGTCTTCTTCACCTCTTTTTCCTCCCTATCTGCCTCCTCTTCTCACTTTTCTTTCCTCTCACACTGTGGCATAAGACTCACCATTTTACTAATACTGTTGCATTAATTATTGTACTAAATCTGTTCTCAATGTGTGATTCTTGAAGTAGCAGTATCAGCATTACTTATGACTATAAAAATTAAAACTGCTAGGCCCTACCCTACATTTTATTCTGATTTATTAATCTTCTGTGTTTTGATAAATCCCAAAGTGACTAACATGTGTAGCAAATATGCATAACCTTTTCTGTGCTGAACTGTTCTAGGGGTGCCCAGGTCTCCCCTTCTCTCATGAAGAACTCATCCTCCCAAGTTCTGGAGTTTCAGCAGCAGATGAATATCAAGTTAAACCCTCTCAATTCATAGGAATTGGCCACAAACAGGGAAGCCACAGAACTTCTAAACCCAAGGTGTTAGCTTCTACCCCATATCCTATGTTTTATGGCTAAAGGATCTATTATGAAAACTGAGGATGTTTTCTTCAAGGTTTACAGCTAGAAAATACTACCTGAAGTCTACCATTCCGCACACATCAGTTGACACATCTTTACACTCACCTTCTCAGTTTTGATTCCTTCACCTCTCACAGATGTCTTGAAAAAGTTTCCTATAGATTGACTTTTAAGATTTGTCTTGTCATTCCTGAGGAGGTTGCCGGTGGCAAATGACGCATTCATCACAGACACAGTATGGCATTTAATCTGTACGGTACTTGGCTGCTTTAGTAAAGTCCACATTATTGTCTAACTCCATCATTATTCATTCTCTAAACATGTTTGTTTAGTGATCATCATTCTTGTTTTATCTTTCCCTTATCTCTTAAATTCAGCTTCTTGAATGTGTACTTCTTGGTGTCCATTTGTGTACTATCTGTCTTTACTGCTCCCATAATTTTGGAAATGCTCTTATTTATGACTTTCTATCTAATATTTTTTGATTAGTGTGGTGATATATTCTGTCCCCCAATATATTGTGTACCCTAATAAAACTTAAGTGGGGGTCAGAGAACAGAACAGCCACTATATTAAACAGAGAGGTTAGGCAGTGGTAGCACATACCTTTAATCCTAGCATTTGGGAGGCAGTGATTTCAAGGCCACACTGGGAACAGAGCCAGGCATGGCGGCACACATCTTTAATCTCAGCACTTGAAATCTCATGTCTTTGCTTGGGAAGGACACATGCCTCTAATCCCAGGAAGTATTATGGCAGGACACAGAAAAGTATTTAAGGTGTGAGGAAACAGGAACTCGAGCTCTTAAGGCGTGAGGCCCAGGAACTACCGGCTTTTAAGCTTTTAGGCTTTTTAGCAGCAGTTCAGCTGAGATGCATTCAGGGGAGGACTCAGGGGCTTTCAGATTGAGAAAACAGGATCAGTTGAGGAGTAGGCGAGGTAAGGCTGGCTGTAGCTTGTTCTGTTTCTCTGATCTTTCAGCATTCACCACAATATCTGGCTCTGGGTTTTTTTTTTATTAATAAGACCGTTTAACAGTTCGTGTTACAGACTATAATTAATGTAACATATATAACTTATAATTAAATTAGTTATAACTAAATTCATAATTTTTGTAATATGAATATTTAAATACAAAAATATTTATTCTTGGTTTGGTATTTTGTATCAGTCCAATAGCTTACTGGATGTTTCCAACTATATAGACCAACAAGATCTCTTGAAATGACTTACTCAATGTAATTGGGTATGTTTTATTTATCATATTTTTGAATGTGTTTAACATTTTGAAATCCATTCCTGCCTGATATTCTGAATTCTAGTGTATACCATTAGAGGAACAAACTAACCTGAACTTAGTGGCAATTGTTCATTGGATTTAAAACAATAACTGATTTCTCAAACCCTTTGTTGACAGAATCAATGGATTTGTTGGAAAGTGGGGCTAAGACAAGTCTCATGTAAAACTGCTGTGTCCTACAGCAGATGACCATACTTTTCTTTCTTTCTTTCTCTCTCTCTCTCTCTCTCTTTCTTTTTCTTTCTTTCTTTCTTTCTTTCTTTCTTTCTTTCTTTCTTTCTTTCTTTCTTTCTTTCTTTCTTTCTTTTTTTCTTTCTTTCTTTCTTTCTTTCTTCCTTCCTTCCTTCCTCTCTCTCTCTCTCTCTCTCTCTCTCTCTCTCTCTTTCTTTCTTTTCCTTCCTTCCTTCCTTCCTTCCTTCCTTCCTTCCTTCCTTCCTTCCTTCCTTCCTTCCTTCCTTTCTTTCTTTTATTCTCACTCCAGATATGGCAAAACTTTCCAGGATTTTAGTTTCTCCTAATATTCAAGTCATACAAAGCCAATAACTATTTTTAAATCTAACATTCTCATCTCTGTATGCTTTCATCTGCATAAATTATTTTAATTAGAATTCATTGTCTTCTTCTCTTTGATGAAATCTACCCAGTCATAAAAATTTAGTAAACTAATGCTTATTTTAAAAATGTTATTGAGTATTCACTGTTGTAACTGGACAATACTGGAGGGTCCTAGGAAGCCTACCATCTCTTTTAATGATGTTTCAGGTAAGTATACTGAAGAAGGCACCTGAGAGAGGATATAACTTGTCATGAGAGGGAAGAGAACTTGTCATGTGGTTCTGACAGGAATTCTCCAAGTAGTGGAAACAGAGAATAAGCCTAGCCTGTACAAAAGCAGCAGCAGGAGAGACATTATTGCTAGGGGAGGTGACAAGTAGAACAGGAGATGATATGAGCTTTAGAGACATCATGTAAGTAGATCATACCATGGACCATTGAAAGAATTTATCTTTTAGGTGAACTTCAGAAATTAGAAACTAGGAGTTACATAATCTGGCTTACTCTTTGAGAGGGCCGCTCCAGAATCTGGAGTTCAGATGATGATTCACAAATAGATTATGGAGAAGACAGAAGAGGGCAATGGGCTGGAGTAAGAATTGATGCAATCACCAATGGTCAGAGGCTCACAGTGGAGGTGATGAGAGGTAAAATTCTTAGGTGAATTTTAGATGCAGAGCGAATGGCATTTATGGACATTCTGAAACCTAGATGGAGGTCAAGGGTGCCATCAATGTCTTCCATCAAGCATTTTTGAGTAGACAACTGTCACATGATAGAAATGAATGTGGACAGAGCAGACATGGCAGAATGATACTGAGTTTTGACTGTATTTGAAGCATTTGTCAGGTAGTGTAGGAAAATTACTTAATCTAAGAGTAAAGCTAAAAAGAAATGTGTAAACTAGAGAAAAATAGAGATCTTCCTTGATATGCAGAGTGGTTTTATTGTTGTTTAGAAAATACCAGACTGGGTGTATCTACTCCGAAAATGAGTTACACAGAGAGCAGGGGTGGGTACTGATAGAAGGGTGCTCCAATTCTAAAATCATGTGAGAGAATAAAAAGATTCATCCATGGAGGTGATACATAATAGGAGAGGAGGGAGCCAAGGGGACACAATGATGTAGAAGACAGATGGGGAACATTGTGTTATGATTAAAGAAGCAATCAGCAATGCCAAACTGAACTGTTGGTGAAATGAAATGTCTTTCCTATCACTACATAACAAATTTCACAAAGATAAACGCGAGGTAATCTCCTATCTTGTTTGTCAGGAGTCTAATATTTTAACCATCTGAACTGCCAATTGTACTATCTTTTTCTAATAAAGATGGCTGTTTCTTGTTTGTTTTTGATAGTCTTTTCTTGATATTATCTACTTGCTTATTTCACATAGCCTACTAAAATTAAATTTTGTTCCTGACTGATATTGACCTTGGACTGCATTAATGTGTCTTTTATAGCCTGCTGTCTTTAGCTTCGAACTAAGCATCTAGTCTGTGAGTTTCATATATATCAGGAAACTTGCCAATAAGACTTAGGAAAATGACTTTTCAGGAAATTTATAAAAACATTTAAAAATTGTTTTTGAAAATTAATCAGAATTCTATGCAAATAAATCTAAATAATATGCAGCGATTGTTCTTTATTGGTAACATTATTGTGCTACATATTACCATAGCAATAAATACAAAGGCTATAAATGTTATTCTTATGCATTCTAGCCTTCTCAATTCCCAGAAATATACTCAAGAAGAACAAATAAATAAATAATCCATTTATGTGAAAAACAGAACAAAATTCATAATGACTTCTTAAGGCTTCCACTAGGTTCTGACATGTACAATTAACTGAAATCTCAGAGATTCTGCTCACACTTCCTTGTTTGCTGTCTTCTGGTTTATACATGAGTTCATGTTAATAGAGAGCTGAGAATAGTTGTTCATTTTACTGTCCCTTTTATGGCATTTAAATTTCTACTGGCATGTTTTTGCTAGAAATCATGACCTATTCTGTGTGATATTTTTTCTTTATTGGCTATTTCCATATAAAGTACATTGAAATTTTTTGTAGAAGTG
The DNA here is from genome assembly GCF_049852395.1 of Peromyscus maniculatus bairdii. Lineage (NCBI taxonomy): Eukaryota > Metazoa > Chordata > Mammalia > Rodentia > Cricetidae > Peromyscus > Peromyscus maniculatus. The sequence goes on from NC_134854.1 coordinate 31,058,998, forward strand.
AAATTATGCAGGCCATTCTATCAAAATCTTTTTTAACTCCAACCAAGGAACCCCCTGTATATTGAAGGCTTTTGTTAGTTTTTGTACTGTGGTAAGAAATCTCACGATTTGATGGACTTTCAAGCACATTCAGTATTCCTGACTGCCACAGTAGGTATTGTGTGAAGCTTTATTTAATGTGGTGGGATTTCAGAAGCCAAGTCAGGAGATCAGCTTCCACTGGCAAAATAGAGTTCTAGTAGCCGTGTGTGTGTGTGTGTGTGTGTGTGTGTGTGTGTGTGTGTGTGTGCGTGTGCATGTGTGTGACAACAAAAACAGTTAATCTATCACAGATGCTAATTATTTAATCATTTAGTTATACCAACAGCGAATCAATGGTCCTCATGTGTCATTGACTACACTAGGCTGCTTGCAGAGCCTGTCCAGGGTGCTAATGGCATTCCTACCATGTGGTAACAGGAGGAAGTAGGTGACATCTTACAACAAATGTGGGAACAACAGAAGCTCAAGCAAGACACTGTTTTCCCTCTTTACCAGAAACTCTCCCTGTGTCATATTCTTATCCCTTCATAAGAAGACGCCCTGCAATTCCTGTCCAGTCACATAATCAGTTCATAACCTGATTCTGAGTTCTGTTTTGTAATTCCTGTTATCTATTTTCACCCTTAAGCTTGGAAGATTTAGTCCACTAACTGAACACAAATCTAGGTAGAAATGAAGTAGAGTCTCCCTCACTCACTTCGCTAACAGATGAAGAAACTAAATGGCTGGAGGAGGAAGAGCTGGGAGAGACTCTGAGACTAGATTGCCTGTTGAGTCCTGCCTGTAGGTAGTAAACAGTCACCTTCAGTTTGTTCCATAACTAGGGACTATTTTTTTCCAATTTACCTCCTAATGTAAGACATTTCTGAAGCTGAAAGAGGACATGCAGCTAGGAGTTCAGGTGTGACTACCTCCCTAGCCCTATGCTAAGAGCAAAACCTTAAGGGCAGTGTCTTCCGAATTTTACCATGACAAGATGACAGTTCCTATCGAAATCCACTCTAGTCTCTCTGCCTTGTAGAGTTCCATTTCTCCTGTCTTGTCCCTTCCCTTCCCAGAGTCTTGACCTAGGAAATCTAGGGAGTCTTTTAAACTGGCATGTAAACTTTTGTGCATAAGGAGGATGCTCCGTGAGAAAAGAGTAATGATCAAGTGATGGAATTCATGTAGGGAAGAAGGGTCCAGAGTTGCTCAGAGCAGCATCACCTGTCTTCGTACTATAATAAAAGTTCATGATGAGAGGAGGGAAGATCTTCATCCACTATCACTAAATTATAAAAAGATTAAGCTATAGTATTCCCAGATATTGATTTGTATAATAACAAAATTAATTACCATATTATTGTACCTGAAATACTTGACAAGTATTAAGGCAGGAAGGATTTACTTTGACTCCTAATTTTAGAAATCTCAGTCCATGATATATAGAAGGAAAGACATAAGCCTACGTGTAGAGATTATTCTGTATTGAGAGCAGGCTAGTGAACCTAAGGTCCACTCCTCACTGCTCTCCATCTGCCAGCCATTGCCTCTTAAAGGTATCATAGCCTTCCCAGGTATACACAGCTACTGAGAAAGCATGAGTGTGTCGGGACATTACCGATTCAACCGCTAACAGGAACTAAATGTCCAGGTTGTAGTAGGAGTTTGGGGAATCTTAAAAGACCCATGCAAGGCTCCCAGCTTGGGGAGCATGGCCCTCTGCATAACTACTGAGTCTCCCAGATTGACTCATTATTCCTCTAACCAGTATTATCCTGAGCTCAGTTCCTCCATTCAGTAACCACGAAGTGAAGCAATTGCAGTGAATAAGAGTTCATCTCCAAAGTGGACTGTCTGTCTTCCCAACCCTTCTACTTTCCCGCTTTGTCCAGGTTCCTCATTCTCTTACAGATGGGCCAGCAGATGCCCTTGGTGATGCTTTCCCCCTACAGCTTTTATATTTTGATTTTCCTTTTTAAAATACTTTTGATATTTTAATATAATTGCATCATTTACCCTTTTCATTGTCTCCCTCCAAACCTGTCCATGAATCTTACCTCTTTTAAATTAATGGTTTCTCTCTCTCTCTCTCTCTCTCTCTCTCTCTCTCTCTCTCTCTCTCTCTCTCTCTCTCTTTCTCTCTTATTGTTGTGTGTTTGTGTGTATTCCTAAATATATAAATACACCCTGATTAGTATGTATATTATTACTTTTATGTGTATGTTCTCAAGACTGACAAATTGTAAATATTTGTCCTTACACCCACAGATAAGGGTAGTCTTCACTCCCCCATCCCATTAAGAAAACTTTCTCTGTAACAGACAGAGAGCACTGCAGAAAACCACAACCAATCAAAATGCAGAGTCATGGAACTCAATCCTAACTGATACATCTACAATACAACTACTGTAACCAAGGTTCAGGAATATCATGAAAGGGGGGCAGAAGCATCTTAAGAATCAGACAAAAGGGTGTTTGCTATGACACTGTATCCTCTAGAAATACCCAAAGATGCCCCTATAGCATGCCACCAACATGGCTGCCCAGAGACAACGCCAATACAATTTAATGTGGGTGGGAGATGGGAGGGAGAAGAGGGAGTGGGCATCCAGGAGGTCTCAACCCTACAGACAGAATAATTGCAATTGATAAATATTGAGATCCGGAGACGTAGTCTTCCCTACAGTTTTTAAAGATTTATTTTCTGATATCTAAGCAAAATAATCAAATTTCTATTGAGATTTTATCACACCAAAAAAGTGTATCTCATTAAGACCACAGATCAGGCATGAGGCTGGCATGGTGCATTGTGATTGCACACAGGGTAGGTGAGAAGCTGGTGGAGGGTTTCCTGTTGTCTGTACTTTGTGGCAGAGGAATTGCTGTCTTGAAACTACATTGGAGAGTGACACTTTTCCTTGGTGACACAAGACAAAGACTTGTTAGTGGTTAACTAGAGCTCCTTGAGAATTTAAACAAATTACTGGAACAAAAATGCTAACTTAATTTTTAATATTAAACATTGTATTATAATGCCAAAATCAATTTAGAAGGATAAGTTTTACCTTTTATTATAATAAGAAGCATCTCTAAGTTTAGCTAAATGTCTTTTTCTCTTGTAAAATTACCTCAAAATGATCTTCTATGTCCTATGCTTTTTTTCCTTGGTTATATGTACATAAAAAAATAATTATTTAGATGATTAAAAAATTACTTCCCCAGAAGATGACATGGGTTCCACTAGCCAATTCTGATCTTATTTCTGTTTGCTTGCATAGACCTGGCCTCTTTTCTTTTCTTCCTCCATCCCCGAGCCTAGCAACAATATTCTCTGATAAACTTTGTATTTCCCATTAGAAGATCGTCTGGATTTTGTTGGAAACACAGTTCAAAGGATAAGGATCTGGGCTACCAATTACTTATATTAAAAACAATAATTTATAAATATTTAAAATCAAATAACACAGTGTGTTTGAGAAAACTTTAAGTCCTTTGTTGAAACCTTTTGGGGGGGAAATTAAAATACTTAGGAAAAGAAAAAGAAATGAAATATCCACATCCACCTTAACCTCTGTGGATTACCGAATCCACATTCACTGGACCACTTGCTCCTACTTTAAGCCTGGGGAGAGTTTCCTTTTGTTTGAGCGGCTGCAGTGTGGCGGCTCCTGAGAGGAAGGCCAGCTGATTTATCACTGCTGCTCTAATCAGGGAGCTGTTGCTTCAGATAACTCTCCTGCCTGAAATATGAGCCCCGCAGAGCCATTTAGTCTGATTGGAAAAGCAGCTATTCTCCACTCCGTTTACATCACAGAGCTCGAAAACCTTTTCTTGCCCTTCCATAGCCTCTTACTGTGTTCCAATGATTCAAGAGTTTGTAAACTTATAGCAAAGTTTTTTTTTTCCTTTTCAGAAACATGATGCAATTTATGAATTGCTGAATAAAGCTTATTCTTCCAGATGGGTATTTTATAGAATTATATATTACAATGAAATGTGATCTGATTTGCACGTTACTGTTTTACCTTAGATATGGCCATAAAATTCTAGTAGCATCCAGATTTATGCTATTGTATTTCTGAAAAGAACATTTTATAAATGCAACAGAAATATGCTATTCAAGATGAAGTTCTATAAGTACAAATTTTTATACTTGAGGCTTTATGCTTTATGTCTGCAAAATCAATGCAATCCTATAATTAAATTTTATATTTTTAAAAATACAATAGTTGTCATACTTCTGTTTCTAAATGGCAAACTTATCAAATGCAAACTGAAGTCACCCATAGACTAAGAGTTAGCTGGAGAGGTTTCATTCTGCGAACCAGAGGTTGATCATTGGTGATAAAGCTCACTTGATTGTAGCAGGCTTTCTTTTGGGCCACAAAACAGCTCCGAATTCATGACACAGAGACCTATTATTAGTTATGAATGATTGGCCTTATCTTGTTCTTGTCTCACTGGCTCTTATAACTTAGGTTAACCTGTTTCTTTTCATATACGTTTTGTCTTGGGGCAGGCTGGTGGCTGCCTGGCTGGCTAACCCCAGGTATCTCCCTCTCCTTCTCCCTCCTTCTTCCCTCTCTCTCTCTCTTGCTCAGATTTCTCTTCCTACTTATTCTCTGGCCACCAGCCCTGCCTATCCCTCTACTCGTAGCTATTGACCGCTCAGGTTTTCGTTAGACCAATCAGGTACCTTAGGCAGGCAAAGCAACACATCTTTTCATCCTTAAACAAATGCAGCACAAACAAATGTAACACATCTTTACATAGCTAAAGTATTATTCCACCATGCTTGATGTAAACACTAAAGAGGACACCCACAGATGTTGCAGAGACAGCAGCCAAAAACCTGTGCATGTAACATGAAAAGCATCACTTTTCATATAAACACTGAAGTAGCTGGTTTTAGAAAGAAATGTTTACTATTTAAACTAGGCTTAATATGGATGTGTGATTTATCCAGCAATGGCAATCCACAAAATTCTGTAATAAACACTCTAAATTTCTTCTTTTGAGTAATGTTTTCATCTTTCATTATAATATGTTTTAAATAATTCTATAAATTCCAGATGGGATTGGGGACTACAGAGGCTAAAACATGGTTTGATTTGCAGGACTTGTAAATTTTTATTTTGTGCAATTTTATATGGAACATTCTTCTTTGGTGAGAATATTGAGACTCATGCTATATCCAGAGAAATATAGAGTTGAAACAGTTTTATAGAAATTGGAGTTTAGGGCAGGTGAGATTGCTTGGTGCATAAAGAAAGGCATTTTCCATGCAAACCCGAAGAAGGGAGTTTGACCTCAGGACCTATATTAAGGTGGAGAGAAAATAACCGACTCTTCAAAGTGGTCCTCCGACCTCCGTACATGTACAGGGGCATACATGCACCCCACATGCACCTCCACATGCATCACACAAATATAATAGTACATTTAAATTTAAATATTTATAAAAATAATAAAAATCAATTGTTAATTTTCACTTCTGCAGTTAATCATCAATCATGAATACATAGGCTTATTTTAGAAAATCAAATAGTTATTTACTATTTTTTTTGTTTTGTTTTTGTTTTTGTTTTTGTTTTTTTCGAGACAGGGTTTCTCTGCGTAGCTTTGTGCCTTTCCTGGAGCTCACTTGGTAGCCCAGGCTGGCCTCAAACTCACAGAGATCCACCTGGCTCTGCCTCCCAAGTGCTGGGATTAAAGGTATGGGCCACCACCGCCCGGCTGTTATTTACTATTTTTAAAGTAAGTTCATATAACTACATATTAGTAAAATTTATAATATTACTTCTCAAATGTAGAAAAATATATTAAACTATAGGATACAGTTATCTTTAATATTTTCATTAAAATGTAAATCTAATGGTATCTGAATGTTTATTATATGTTTTCATACAGAAATGTAATTTAAAAACAAAACTATTTTTAATTTACTGCTAATAATTATATTTTAAATCTTACAAAATTCTAGATTTCTATTCATGTAACTGACTTATGACCCCACAAAAATAGTTCTAATAATTCCTTAGGAACATAATACTTAACTTACCCACACATACATATATTAATTTAAAATTATTTATGAAAAAAGAGAGAGCTGTATAGTTCCGTTTGTGTGATCCTATACAAATCGGGTCATTAAAATTTTATATTTTTGGTCTTGATGTAATATATTATTAAGGTTCATGTCTTTCTAAGTTTAAAAATATATAAAACAATGTACTATTTAATATACTTATACCATGTCCACCAAAAAGACAAAAAAATAATCACAATTCCATCTATTGTAAATGATAGTAATTATTTCTGTCTGTATAATGAGATGACTCCATCAAATAGCAAATGAGTGTGAGTTCATTCATCTCCTCACAGCAAATGAGAGAGGAAAAAATAAACAAATTGAAGTCACCTGCTGTGTTCCAGTCATTTCTGGATCCTCTTACAAGTTTAAACAAATTTCTCCAAATAAGATCAGAAATTAGATTATTTAAATCTGTTGATTGCATTAGCTTGCTAACTTCCTTGATATTTCAATCAAAGAAGATTATTTAACTTTGAGACACTTAGGAACATGGGCTTGAAATTAACACTCTTTGCTGTGCACTTTGGCTTCTACCTAGTCTATTTTTGTCCTATTCCTTATAACTACATCCTCAAATAAATAAAGTGAGATAAATAAATGAAACATTGACGTCTCTCTCTTATTTGACGCACTTTGTCTTAATTTGAAGCCAGGGTATTCTCTTGATTTCTTCCCGTGTTCCTGGCTCTTGTGTTTAAACTTCTGTTCTCAGTTATTCTTCCTTTACTTGTCAACAGGCTCACACACGTCTGACCGTCGGGTTCTTCCTCATATTGATCACATCTCCCACTTGAGTTATCCTAGAGTGAGCTGTGCTACTTTGCTCAAGCCCACTTCTGTCTGTCTTGTCTCTGATAGCTAATGGAAAGTAACCATTTCATAAAGTTGATTTTCAGGAAGATTGGTGTGTCACTAGGCACATTTTCCATTTTATAAGATTTTTCTTTTTTTAACAAGACAATCTCTATGAATGTAGAAGACAGGAGTCAGGAGGCATGAGGAAAATGTGAGGGAGAGAAGTAGGGGATGGACATGATCACATGAGACACTCAACACTAGGCTGTTTTGTTATCTCCTTTGCCAAAACTATTAATCCAAAACTCTTCAATTTAGCCTCAGGTAGATTTTTACAGAAAGAACAAAAAGCAGCCACATTCTTTGCCAAGATATCACCAGAATCATCTCTAGGCCACTAACTAACATTCTTCCCCTCTGAAGCCTCTTGAGAAGGGCCCAGCATTCCATACTACCCATAGTACCCCTGTTTTCTGTGCTTCTACTACAATTGAGTTCTGCTTAAACTGGACAGACATATTTTTAATTCAAAATCTCCAAGTCCACATTGTGCCCACAAACAGCTTGGTAAGGCCTGTGATGGCAACACCCCACTCCTGGTACCAACTTCTGTCTCAGTCACTATCTTAGTACTGTGAAGAAACACTATGAGCAAGGCAATCCTTATAAAATAGAGCATTTAACTGGGGGCTTGCTTGCAGTTTTAGAGGCTTAGACCATTGTTGGGGTCATGGCAGCCCACCTGGTGATGGATAAATAGATGGACACCGAACATCCTGATCTGCAGGCAGTGGGAAGTGAGAGAGGCCTGGCCTGCCATGGGATTTTTGAAACCTCAAACCCACCCCCAGTAAAACATTTCCTTCAAACTTGCTCCATGTTTCAAATTATCAAAAGTGCAGATATTTGTGTTTCTTTGTTATTTGTGTCAAATGTAGACTTATTAGCTGGATGAGTGCCAATCTTCTAGAAGCTAACACAGTAACATCAGAATTTGTCTCCAAGTCTGGTCTATAAAAAGATGTGAAGGTCTCTTGTCAAAAATGAATTCACAATGTACTGGCTAGTTTTATGTCAATTTGACACAAGCTAGAGTTATCAGAGAGGATGGATCCATAACTGAGAAAATGCTTCCATAAAACTGGGATGTAGGCAAGCTCATAGAGCATTTTTTTTTTTAATTTGTAAGTTGATGTGAGAAGGTTCAGAGCATTGTAAGTGGGGTCACTCCTGGCCTGGTGGTCTTGGGTTCCAAAAAAGTACAAATACTGGGCAGATGGTAGTAAGTGAATTATCTCAAATAAGGTAACAATTACAAGGAAAGCATCTGGGAAGACTCTAATTAAAAGAACTCACAAAGACAACCGCTGAAGGTAAGGAGCCTTCGTCCAATGGTACATCAACTACAGGAAACCTTAAGAAACCTCCGAGAAGGCAGGCTGAGAACGCCTGAGGAGTCAGTCCTTAGGCAGCACCTTCTACGCCCCTGCACCAGCTCCTGCCGCCAGGTTCCTGTGCTGTTTGAGTTCCTCTCCCTGCTTACTTCAGTGATGAACCAGTGATGTGGAAACATAAGCCTTTCCTACCCAAGTTGCTTTAGGCATGGCATTTCATCACAGTATTAGTCATAGACACTTATATGATTGGTGCTGTCAAAAATCTTTGAATTGCTTCAGACTCATCAAGATAAGATCCTGAATCCTAATCAGGACACAAAGGAAACACATCATCTGTATGCCTTCTGGAAGTCCTGGCAGCATTTCTCATTAGCTTTCCCCTCCATACACACAGAGCATATACAGACACACACACACACACACACACACACACACACACACACACAGAGGCAAAACACACACACAAACACACACAAACATACACAGACAAACACAAATACACACACACAAACGTACATACATACACACACACACACACACACACACACGCAAAACACACACAGAGAAACAGAAAAACACACAAACATACACAGACACACATAAATACACACACACAAACGTACATACACACACACACACAGTACAAAGCTTCCAAGTGGACAGCACTTTCTTTCTGTCATTTGAATGTGTTTATGTTTTTCCATGAAGACATTGTAGTTGCTTCTTCGATTAACCTTTTGTCCAAATGCAGTCATGGGTAGCTTTCTGTACACTCCCAGGACTTCGCTCAGTGTTGTTTTCAGAGTAACCTTGGTAGATTTACAGAGAACGTTGTCAAGGGAATGCGGTGTTCAGACGTTCTGTGAATTTCCCAGGTTACTGTCATTTTACCCTAGCATTGCACATTTGTGAAGTTATAACGGCACAGTTTTACCAGATTGAACCTATTATTTACTAATATTTCCTTAATTTCTACCCAGTTTTTTTCTGTTCCAGGATGCTGGAGGATAATGCAGTCTTTAGACTATCAGGATCATAAAAAAACATACCAAATAATGATTAGATGCTGAAGTATTTTAAATAAGAATGCCCCCCGCCGGGCGTGGTGGCGCACGCCTTTAATCCCAGCACTCGGGAGGCAGAGGCAGGCGGATCTTTGTGAGTTCGAGGCCAGCCTGGGCTACCAAGTGAGCTCCAGGAAAGGCGCAAAGCTACACAGAGAAACCCTGTCTCGAAAAAAAAAAAAAAAAAACCAAAAAAAAAAAAAAAAAAAAAAAAGAATGGCCCCCAAATGGCCAAACATATATTTGAATGTTTAGTCATCAAGAAGTGGCACCACTTGGGAACGATTAGGAGCGGTAGCCTTGCTAAAGTAGGTGTGGCCTTGTTGGGGGAAGTGTGTCATGGCTGATGGCAACTTTGAAGATTCAAAAACCCAAGCCAGGCCCTGTGTCTCCAGGCCCTGTGTCTCTTCCTACTGCCTGTGGATCTGGATGTAGGACTCTCAGCTACTTCTCAAGCACCATGTCTGTCTGTGTGCCACTGTGATCCTTGCCATGTGTATAATGGACTAAGCCTCTGAAACTGTAAGTAAGCCCAAATTAAATGCTTTCTTTTATAAAAGCTGCTATAATCATGGTGTCTCTTCACAGCAATAGAACAGTTTGGATGTCCCCTTATTTATTGCTTTATTTCAGAAAGAGTATTTTCATATTTAACTGAAGAGTTTTAAAAAGCATACATATATTTTCCAAATATTTTTAAAGCCTTGTCCACCTATAATTATCAGATTGACATCAATGCCTCTTCCCCAGCTTTCTGAGTCTAGAATTATAGGTTTGTAAATGCACAGTCTGCAAATATTGTCTCCTAGTGCATGGATTATCTCAACTTGTAGATCCTATATATGAGGAAATTAATTTTTTAACCCTGCCCAAATTTTCCCAAATAAAATGGAAGAAATATATTCTGAAATACAAGACACTGAGGACTCATTCTATTCTAATATGTAGTTTTTCAAGACTGAAGTTGTTGTAAGTATGGTTGTATTCTGTCTTTTGGAATAAAGTAGTTTTCCACTATGTGTGAGGAAAAGTGGGTTCGTGGATAGTATGTAAACTTTACCTCAACAGTGAATGCATTCAATTGCATGATAAAGAACAGTTTGTCTAATGTCTTTTCTGTGGTGGTTATTCAGAAAATGAAAAAGACTACATCATCATTAAAGTCAGAAACAGGGAGCAGATCCTCAACTGCAAAGCTTTGAGTACAAAGCACAAACCAGGTAGAAGTGATTTAACTGCATCACCACCCAGCATGGAAAGAATTGTGCATCAGTGTTAGGAGTTCCTTCAACTTGAATGTTTGGGCCTGGAAGTTGTTATTGTCTGGGCATTAATTTCAATTTTGGAGGAAGATATATAATCAAATTAAGTGCTAGTACTTTGATAGTTTTCTAAACATGAAAAAAATAATGAGTCTGACGTGCTTTTACTCCTTGGGTTTCACCATTTTTCATTAATGTTCACTGAAAGAACTCCTCTTGAGGTAGTGCTGATTGTAAATCCTATATGTCAACTGGTAAAATTCAGTTGCCATAGCATGAAGACTAGAAATGAGAAATGAAATATATTCCTAGAGAAGTGCAGTGTACCCTTATTAGCCACTGTTGTAAACCATTGTGGAGTTGGGTGTATGCAGAATGAAAGTGGTGGTCTGAATGTAACATAATAAAGTCATAGGATTCAGGTAAAAGGTTTGTCTGCAAATATGTGTATCCTTACCATGTCTGCCTCTTCCAGTGCTTCCAAAAACAGAGTTTCATGATCACTAAACTGTGATCAAAGTAAGAAGCTGGTTTGTAGAACAAGGTTCCTGTTCAAAAGAATGACTGAGTCTATAAACTACACACATTCTTCCAAGACTGGTGGGTTGATATAGATTGGACTTGATAAGGAAATGAGAAAAAAATGTCTAAGGATTGGGAAGAGGAAGTGGAGAGTTTGAAAATGGGGATAGTTGGTGGAAGAGGGTTGAGAACTACAAATGGTCTCTAAAATACATAATTGGTTTTCAGAATATACAAAATTAAAATACCATTTCTTACTCCAGCTCCAAATTGATCAGCTTCCCAAGAATTAAGTGGCATGTCCTATCATGAATTGGCATATACATCAACTGAATGAGCTTTGACCTTTAATTGTTCAGGCTTATCAAGTGATTGAAGGATTCTGTTTAATAACTTACTGAAAAGTTGAATTTACTTAGTCATGTTAACTAACCCACTCTCTTTTTTTAAAGAGATACATAGTAAAACATTTCCTTTTTATATGCCTAACTATTTACATGAACTAATGTATAAAACCTATTTTAACTAATTTTTAAAGTTTCAGAGTATCTGTACTAAAAGTCTTTGTATTCCCCACATTAAAATACTCAAGCAAAAACAATGAGTCTTTTTTGAATCTACTATAAAACTACATAATTCAATAAATTGCAAGAAATCTCTATCAAAATATTTTATGGGGTCATGGCAAGGTTTTATTACTTTTAAATCAGAAAAAGACACCTGAATGTCTGCATGAGGTTAAATATATATTATTGTAACATGAATTATATTGTTATGTATTAGATTTCATCCCCTTTCAAATATCCTTTTTTTCTGGCAAATATTTCTTGGCATAGCTTCCTGTGGACTCATATATATCAAATATCCATGCACCACATCTACACATATGTGCCACTGACTGATAAGTGTATAAAGCAACAGATTATGCTTTAGCTATCTGTCTAATAATATGACACATAACATGAGAATATTATATTTAATTGATTTAATACACATTTTGAAAATTTATTACCTAGTAAAATATTCAATAAATATATGTTTTAAATATTAAAAATTTAAAGTTCCATCTGTGAAGTGTGTTCCCTCAGGAAACGTTTACAACATAACTTATATGTAGCAAACCACCCATTTCAAAATTTTCTTTGTCTTTCAGATCAGGATGGCACATAATCAAATCTCTTGAATATACTAAAAATAGTTTAATGGACAAAAAAATTGTAGTTAGCCTTTAAGAATAGTTGAATAACCACGGACCCTCCCTTTTGAAGGCCTGCACTTATCAACCTGCATATTGCATGTCTATAAATACTACAAAACAGTTACATTGTTTGATATTTTCATATTAACTAACAAAATATTCATTGCTTCTCAAAATCAGTAGTCATTTCTCAGCATTGTTTTGACTACTATAAAAATAAAGACAAATATCATGATAATTGAGCTAAATTTAGGCAGTAACTATGTGACTGATCTTCGGTGCTACAGTTAAAGGAGTTGGATTTAGCTTTCATGAGCAGACCTAAGTATACTTTGGGCTTAAAAGTCTCCAATCCATAATTCTCAACAGTGCATTGGAAACTAGATGGCACAGATTCCATAGGAGAGTACAATGTAAAACAGCACTTTATGCTGTTTGCATTTTTTGAAGCAGTATTTTTTTAGATGGTATCCTTTCCTTCAGTCCTGCTTATTTCCTAAAGAGACTAGAAACAACCCCCTTTTTGTATACTCTCCTGAATGTTTTATACTGTGGGTGCTTCTACCTCACATCCATGAGGATGACCCTTATGGAACCAGTGCTGGCTCTTCAACATGAATTATATTGTCCTTGATGCTACTGAAATATTTGGTAATACATTTTGGCTAGTGAAAGACCATAGGTCATCAGAGAATAACTATTAAATTTATAGGGCCACTGTCTGAGGCTGACACTGTCAATGTCATATACACTCACACATGTATATAAAATGTTTAACAGGAAAAAATTTTCTGAAATTTTAAAATTAGAATCAATTTGCTTAATAAATTTTCTCTACTTTATTAACTTTAAACATTTCTGTGTTGCCACATCTCCCTCTCCCTAAAAAGTTAGCAGTCCTGGTGGGTACCTTGGAAAAGCTCTATAGTTTCAGAGTAGAAGTGAGTGAAAGAAATCAACTTTGATACAGGAATCTGGTTAAAACATAGCATTGAACATTTACTCAGAACTGAACCTTCAATGCAATGAACAGGGAAGTAAATCCGTTTGGTTTAATATACAATATTTAGATAATATAAAAACTTCCCATAGTAATTGCAATATATGTTATCTTCTCTTACAGTTGTTTTCTTGGGTGTCAGTGTTTGGAGCTTTGTAGAAAATGATTTCAGCAAATCTGAGAATAATTTTAAAGCCATTAATATATGTGTGTCGCTCACTTTATTGTGCTTCATGAGAAAGGGCCAATGTATCCCATTTCTTTCTTCTGGTATGATAAGAATGGATATGATTTTCTGGGCATTATTTAGAAACCTTATTATAAATATGATAGTGCCAGTCTAGCAGTCAAACTGTTAATTGAATTTATTAAATTCCTACATATTATTATATAAAATATGAAGCTTTCCACATTGTAGAAAATATTTTTATTTGTAACAAATAGGGCAGGTCTACCTCCTGTACTTCCTACTCTTAATCATACAATATTCATTCCTTTTTTTTTGTAATAAGCATTTAATGTTAAGTTAACACAATGCTAGCTCAATGATACCATATTAAGTAACTCTGGAAAGATTCTAACCTTATTTGAAGAAAATGAAGCATAAAGGAAGAAACTTAGACTGGACTGACATCCAGGTTAGAATTTGCTCCAACTAGACTTTATTGTACATAAGACACTTGATCTCAGTTTCTTCAGCTATGAAATATTTTTAAATGAGGAAATGTCTTTTTTCATTTTCACTTAATTAGATCACAGAAATGTAAATATACATTTCAGAATACACAGAAAAAGTATAATTTTGGTGGGACAGGCTTATAAATTTTTAATTTGAAACGCTGTACTTGAAACAGATTTCAACTTTAAAGAATAATAGGTGATAATTAAGTTGCAATACACACAAACAAAGAAAACAACTGTGAATGTCTCTCAAAAGTGTTTTCAACTTGGTGTCATACATATTTAGAAAGCTATTTGTGATAAAACTCCAGAAAAAAAGTTAAATTAATAATTTCTATTAGCATTATATTTGGCTTACTATGACATCAGTAGGGAGTACTTTAGAAATTAAATATTGGCTAATAACTGAAAAGATAATGTAGATATATTTGAAGACCCTGGATTTCCTAATCCTCAAAGAGAGATGAATCCAGAAAGATGTAATAAAAATAATCTACTCATTTTAACAAGTACTTACTTCGCACTTACAATATGTCAAAACCATTTGCTTATGGTAACCCATTTGTCATGGCCCATACTTTGAAAAGGTGAATAAGTTCTGCTTCACTAAATAAAATTTTCCTCCAAGGAAGCTAATTTTAAAAGTGGTAATAGAGAAATTACAAAATTTTTAACAGATAAATTGAATCAATCTCTCTAGGTAGATGCATGTGTTTAGAGATGAAACAGAGGAAGTATAAGCAGGACAGAAAGAGAACCAGAGATGAAAGGAGAGAGAAAGAATATGTGCCCAATAATGCTTTGTCAGACTTGTTTGGGTGTTTGTGCATGTGTAAAATGGTATAATGTCATTATTTGAGGTACAGAGACTATTATTTCACTTATTTCATAGACAAAGGACTGAAGAACCACAGGCTGGGTAAGTATGTGTGCTACATTCCATTTTTAAGTAGCAAGGAAGAACATCTTTATGCCTTCTAATGTTTGACACCTAGAAATTCTACTCCTCTGTATTCCCAGATTCATTAAAATTGCAAACAAAGAGTGAAATGTATGAATTAAACATGTTCCATAATATCGAAATCTCAGCATCATCAATAAAACACTCCTAAACCACACATGCAACACAAAAGGGAACGCTATGTGAATATCCATGTTAAGTTGACCAGCCTGAGGGTGGGACTAGATGTGCATATGAGCTGTTTTCTGGAGATAACTGTACTATTTTGACTGTTCCAAAAATATAAAATTCGTGTGAAAGGAAAAGATGTTCCAGAAACAAAAGCAAGATGATAGTAATATACTTTTTGTACTAAGAGCCACAAAGCACAATATTCTCTACAATAAAGCAGCAACCAGACACTTCGGCAGTCCAGTCCCCTCTCCTGGGTATCGGGCACAATGGTCTTTTATTTCTATTTTAAATGGGTTGTTGGCGGAGGGAAATGTGACCAGTGGAACAAAAAAAAATGCATGGAACTAGTTCATATTAACCAAGTTTTCCACGTGTGTCTGTGTGTGTGTGTGTGTGTATTTCTTATAATTTTGTTGTTTTTGATTGTGTGTGTGTATGTCTTTGTTGTTCGCCTGTTTATTTTCTAAAGAGTTAGGGAAAGAAAGTATGTGGAGTTGGGTGGATGGAGATCTGGGAGGGTATGGAGTTGGATACATGGAGAGTTGGGTGAGTTCAGAAGTTGGAAGCATCTGGGAGGAGTTGGCAGAGGGCAACTGTGGTCAGGATATATTGTATAAATTGTTTCAATTAACATATATATATATATGAAGTCAAATATGCATTTTCTGCTTCACATTCGGATCACAAGAAAGGCTGTGGTAGGCTTTGAACAATAACATGAAATATTTGCTAATTGACTCATCAAGTTTTTCTAAATAAAAGAAATAGATAATGTGGGTCACTAATAATCAACATATTAAGACAGAAGAATAAAAACATTAATATGAGTAATGTATCATTGTTTTCAAAAATCTTGAAACCATAGGTAAAAGTCATCCATAATTTATAATAAAGTATGATACAACTTCCATAGGAATATGCATGTCCATGAGATTTCTGACTAAGCTATTAAATAATAGTTGACCAAATGACGTGAAAAGTGAGCTGGATCTTTACCAAAATGCACAGATTTTTAAAAAGTAGATCACAGTCTGCAGAATAATTTGTTACTGGCAGAAAACACTGTATCTGAAAAACCACACCGGAATTTTAAAAAGTGACAATTTTGGCACTAGAACACGATTTACCGAAGCTACCAGAGAAGTGGCTGAAGATGGGCTGTGGAAACAGACTTTCACTCAAGAGAAGAGTTTGTCTTATAAACAATGAAGATCCAAAGAAACAGCTTAAGTAAGGACACAAAACCCAAAGTTCAGCCTGATCTCTTGTATGGCTTGATGTGTTTTCTATCTTTGTATCTAGAATGTTGATTCTTTGGAAAAAGGTAATTTTTCTTCCTTTAAAGGCACAATAGATGGAAGGGAGTGTAAATATGAAATATACATATGCATACACACACATATATGGCTAATACCACAGTGCCTCACAGGCATCCACTGAGGCAGTCATTGTTCCTACACATGCTCACTCCAAAGCGTATCTTTACAGAAAACAGTCTGAATGCTTTATGAGTCATTAACATAATAAAATGAACTGCCGTCTAAGCAATTTAAAGCCCACAGAAGATTTTTAAACTCGTCTTTCTAAAAATAAGGTTGGTAGTATTGCTCTATTTATAATTGTTCCATGAATGGTGTGTTAGATTAGTGGATTACTTCTTGTTTTATAAATAGCCCGGCACACAAATGCTGCACTTTAAGTTTCTGTTTGAATTGAATTGTGGGTGGTCCTGAACACAACTGGGATCATCACCAGCTAATCCTCCTGTCTCCCCAGAACAGAATTCCTGTTTTTTCTGTCCTCACGGGAAGCAGCTGCCCCACCTTTCCCGGCTTGGCTTACTTGGCACGATGGGCAGCTGTGTCCCCCAATCACACAAATCACCAGCGAAGCTTATTTTGACTGCTAATTTCTGCTACATCGAGAGACTCTTTTAATGCTTTTATATATGTTACTACAGATTCTTTCCATGCACCGTTTCACACAGCAAAATGTGTGGGCTGTGGGTCTGAGATTCTGCTGTAAAGATTCCAGCCTCTGCCAACTCCAGGATGAAAGTCCACGCCAAGGCTGTTGGTGCAGTTCTAAATGGAAGGAAGCCTCTATTTCTTCCCCTTATCACTTCAATTATCTCCGATGTGCTTTGGCATTTTCAGTGTCTCTTTCATCACACACAGCATATACAGTGACGTTTGGGTAGCTTTGCAGGATGGATAGATGCATTTCTTTTGTCATAGAGGAACATGCTGTCTGTGAAAGTTCTGGGAAATTTATAGTCAGCGTCAGGAGGAAAGCGGTAAAGAGCAGGGTCATGGTAAAAGGAAGTCCAAATGCTGAGCTGCTTCGTGCCCAGAATCCTATCCTAAATCAACGCACTGACTGATGGAATGGAGAACGATGTGACAGAACAAGGCGGTACAGAGGTTCCTCATCCTGGATTCTTGCTGAGGCCATTTTTAAGCTTGACTTGAATTTGATCTTCTTGATGGGAGGCCTCACGGAAAATTACCCAACTCTATTCCGGGAACCGGAGGTCAAGATGCCCCAGCTAACTTATCTTAGCTTCTATTAAACTGCCTGATTGTGCAGAACCCCTCTCCAGCTAACTGCTTATCTTAGTGAAGTACCCCATTGCAGCTGCTGAGTGGGATACCAGGATGTGGTTTTTCACCTTCAAAACCTCATGCTCTGAACATTTGGTGCTATACTTGGATCCCCAAATACCTGAGAATAGTCACATCTGGATGGAATAAAGACTTTTAGTTAGCTATAAACTGTGTGTGAGTTGTCATCTCTGGTGGGCTCCCCATAACAAAGAAAGTAGGTTTATACACAGATGAAATTATCTACACGTTACTACTATACATCAATTTATATGGTGTCTAAACTGGAAAGGGTTAGTTGTTCATTTGAACAGCTCCATTTAGAAACCTTAAATATTCCCTGTTCTCATTCAGTGGTTCTTAGAGCTTTGCAGGTACTTCCAGTGTTAGAAAACTCACTTTTGTACATTAAAAGTGCGATCTACACAAAATCTTTAAACATAGCAAGTCTAGAAGAGCTTGGGCTTGGTAGAAATTTATTAAAACTATGGAGACCATGTGTGTTGAGAGTTGCCTGCCCTCCTTCCTGTCTTCTTAGCCATAAGTCTTCCTGCTGCTTCGGCTCTTCTGAGGATGCTCAGATAGGCAAAAGGAGAAGGCTGAGGATGGACACAGCTTCCCTTTGAGAAGATAGTTCCCTCCTCTTGGTGCTGGATTTCTCTACTTTTGTAGGTACCTCCATTACCTCCATTTCCTACCTAACACACAACCCATAAGGCACCTCTCTGCTCAGGTCATGTTCATTCAGGATGAAATGAGCTCTGGTCTGTTGTTCTCATCAGACCCATGGGAAGTTCTGTGTGTTCTTCTGGCCCTTTCTTTCCTAATTTTGTCATGCTTAGGCAATTTAGCTCTAAGAAAGGATACTCATGCTTGAGAGGACACATAGGTCGGTCATAGAGGAACATGCTCTCTATAAACATTCTGTGAAATTTATATTCAGCATGAGAAGGAAAGGGGGAGCTGTGTCATGACAAAAGAAATTAAAAAAAATAATAAAAACAAAGCTTCTCCCCACTCTGTTGTGTTCTTCCCACCCTTCTGGACCACCGTGCTTCTGTGACTCCAGTTTTAGTCAGCCTTTTCAACATTTTGGATATTTCTTTTCTAATTTCTTTATTGGCTTCTATGAGGGAAATTTCACTGGAATATTTTCCTCTAAATTAATTCTAAAGCATCTCTACAATGCCAGCAAGCATTTCTCAGCTAGGTCAGCTGTAGCATATGTTGCGAGCGACATTAGGAATATTTTATTTTAGGTACACAAGGTTCTTGTCACAATTGATACCACACTGTCTTTTAGAATTTTGAGGAAACAGGAATTATTTCATTTACCATTCAGCTTCCTTCTTAAAAAAATGATTACTATGTTCTATCTCTTTGTATTATGTCATGTACAAGGATGAATTTAGCAGTAAAATGCATTTTTAATGCTCCAAACCATGTTGCCTCTCACTATTGCCTTATACTCTAGTGTTGTTTTGCAGAAAAGGAAGATTTTTGGCATGAGTAGATTAACCTGGGTTAACTGGTTAGGACGCAAACGCCATCACAGGTGTCTGTGCAAGTGGAGGGAGATGAGGCTGGATGTTGAGGAAAGGCTGTCTTAAAATGAGGGTCATGCTGGAGCTTGAGGCTACAAGCCAGAGATGGCTATCACCATTCCCAGCTGCTGCAGGAAGAGGAAGGAGAACA
The DNA here is from genome assembly GCF_049852395.1 of Peromyscus maniculatus bairdii. NCBI lineage: Eukaryota > Metazoa > Chordata > Mammalia > Rodentia > Cricetidae > Peromyscus > Peromyscus maniculatus. Next base: position 31,078,468 of record NC_134854.1, read on the forward strand.
GATCTTGTCCAGGAGCCTGAGACTTGACTCCAGGAGCCTGAGACTTGACTCCAGGAGCCTGAGGCTTGACTCCATGAGCCTGAGGCTTGACTCCAGCCCTGATCAGAATTTGATTTCAGACTTTACCTTTTAGTCAGAAGGAAATAAGGCATTTTCTCTTTTAACATTCTGCAGTTTATGATACTTTTTAGGGAAGCTATATCAAACTAATATGACTATTACCTCTATTGTGACATGCTGCTGTAAGAAAACAGGAGTCACTGTGAAGTTTGAATGTTGGAACCCAATACCCTATGTGTGACATTGAGAAATGTGATCTCCTGGAGGTGACTAGGGGATAAAAATGAGTTCCTGTGAAAGAGGCTTGTCTCCAGGCCACTTGTGTCATATGTACATACAGCAAGCAAGGCACTGTCTCTGTGAAATAGACCCTTACCAGACACCAAATCTCCTAGCATCTTAGACTTGGGCTTCCCAGGCCCACAACTGGAAGAAGTAAGTGTCTTCACAGAAATACCAGCACATAAGCAGATTCAAATACTAGTGTCCTGATTTGATCATTACATATTGTATATAATAACAAGTAAAAAGTATAAATTTATTTGTATTTATTTATGTACAAAAGGCTGTTTTGTATTTGTGTGTTAAAGGCTTTATATCATTACCAGCCTGCTGCTGGCACTAGAGACTTTATTGAAGATATATTCTGTTTTTGTCTATCATCATTTCTCACATATTTGCTGACCCATAGTTTGTCAAACTTAGCAATTCAAAGTCCTTTTCCACTGTTCTGACATACCTTCAAGCAATTTAACACTCTTTGTTGAAATGCTATGTAAGCTGAAATATAAACCATTACTTTGTATTTTATATATATTATATAATACATATATAATGCATTTTTATTCTACATATATATTGCAAATGTCGTTTAAAAAAAGATTGTGACTCAACTGGATCCTGTCTCTAGAAAATTGATTTCAAATTGCAACATACCTGCAAACTTTAAATAGGTTTTGTCACATTCTCTTTATACATGTGGATCAATAGTCCTTGTCCCCGTTTGTTTCCTTCTCCCCGGTGACTCCTGCATTACCCCTCCACTCTCCTCCAGTGGCAGCTTTCCGACTGCTGTCCCCCATTGGTACCACCTGTGTTCTTATTACTTGGATTACATGAGTCTATCCCCATTTCCTTAAGGTATTTTTCTCTCCTCTCATCATCCCTTCCTGGTTTCATGGCCTATAAACACGCACATATAAACACATTGTATGTATAACTTAAAGTGCAATGATTGAAAATGGTATGTCATATAAACGTTAATCAAATGGGAAGAAGGTTGATTCCATAAATATAAAAATATAGGTGTTAGAGCAGTGAAAATTACCAGAGAGAGAAAGGAACATTATGTAATGACGCAATGATCAATCCATCACAATGGCATGGCAATCCTGAATATGCTGTGAAAAACAGCTGAAACATATGTGAAACATCAGCTGCGAGAAATGAAAAGGACCAATCCATACATAAGGCTAGAGACGGGGAAGAAAGCAGGACTTTGTCATCACCCCAAAGTGGCCAGTTAACATTTATATAACACTGTTCAACAAAAATAGCACAAATAATTTTTAATCAACTATCCATGGAATACATCAAAATAAAATATATCAATGAATCATAAAACAAGTTTTTATTTTTTGGAAGAATATAAGTCATACTCTCATACCACAGTATAATTAATCTAAAAAAATTAAAACAAGATGTTTTTCTAAACACTAAGAAACTACAAAGGACATTTGTACAAATTCATGTTTACAAATGGAACTATAGGTAGAAAATACATAGAACAAGCCATATGTCCCACACTTTTATGATTGTAGCATGTGGAATACTGAGGCAAGAAGATTATGTTTGTATATTACCTGAGCTATGTAGTGAAACCCTGACTCAAGAGAAGAGATATGTATATATGTGTGTGTGTTTATTGAACATAATAAAAATTAAAATAGAATATGTTAAAGTCCACATGATGCAGATAAGATTAAATAACTGTACCAAAAAAGAGAAAATTCTCCAAATAATAATTTTACCATCCAACTCAAAAGACTAGTTCAAAAAGAGCACATTAAACCTAAAGCAAACAGAATAGAGGAAACAGAGAAAAGAGGAGCAGAATGCAATAAAATTAGAAAAAAAAGTGGGAGAGAGTTCATGAGACAATCGTGTGTGTGTGTGTGTGTGTGTGTGTGTGTGTGTGTGTGTGTGTGTATGTGTGTTCATGTGGGTGCACAAATGTGTGTGCACAGTTGCATGTGGAAGCCAGAGAACAACCTTTGGTATATTTCTCAGTAGTTCTCTGCTTTATTATTTCAGAAAAGATCTCTCAAAATCCTGGGACACATGGAGTAGTCCAGATAGCTGGCCAACAAACCCCCTGGGATCCATTCATCTCTGTCTCCTCATTGTTCAAATATAAGATTGTGCTGCCATTCCTAGCTCTTAAAATATGTGTTCTGGAGATCAAACTCTGAGCCTCATGTTTTCGAGGCAAGCATTTTACAGACTGAACGATCTCCCAGAACCCAATACTTGGTTCTTCAAAAAGTTTAATACAATTGACAAAACTATAAGGATTAAAGGATGGAAAAAAGGTCTCAATTATTAATCTCATAATTAAGGCTGGGGTTATAACACTGGCATGATTAAAACTCGGGGTTAAATCCCCATCGATACAACACAACATCCAATCATAAGAAGCAATTTCAAGAGTGAAATGGGATGTACCAAAGACTCAGTATACATAAAAATGACACGTGGAAACTATGAACAAGTATAGCACATGAATTTGATAACAGATAAATGAACCAATTTCTCAAAAGGTATAAGTTACTATAACTCACTTAAATGCAAAGTGGATAATGTGAATGCTCTGAAATGTAGGAGAAACTGAACATAATCAAAACTCATCCACAAAATATTTCTTCAAGAAATATCACTTTATTAGAGAATTCTGCTACACATTTAATGAATGTATTACAAAGCTTAAAATGCTCAGTGGCTGTTCATTTCACATATAGAAGACTAAAGTTTTCTATGAGCTAAAAAGATCTATCTCTCGACTGGGTGTATCCAACTCCTCTTCATTTGTTATTTTTTGAAATTCCATCACCAGGTCTTTCTATCTTCACAAGCATAAGCACACCACAAACCACTCCCACCACCGAGATGCCATACCATGTTTGGAATTCTTTTGATATCTGACTTAGTTTGCACATATCAAAACTTACTTAAGTATTCAACAGCTGTTGAGTTACAACACCTGAGTTGCAACAGTTACAACAATGGAGGTAGGAAGTCCGAAGCTCGAGGGCAGGCCTGTTTGGTTCCTGGTGAGAGATCTTGCTATTGCTTATAAATCCCTATTTTGTTGTTGTGATTTCACATGGTAGAAAGAGAGTGAGTAACACTCTTTAACTATTGCTATAAAGTAATTAATCCAAGGGATATGGATCCAGCCTCCTGACCACCCCTAGGCCTCTTGATCTCCCAAACCTATCTCCAAATACCATCATGTTAGGAGTTGGTCCTTCAACATATAAATTTGAGGGTAAACAAATATTCAGTCCATAATGTATGATTCATACTACTACTTAGTAAGATCTACACAGAAGATTCTCTTTCTCAATAACAGCTAACTACATCATGCCATGCACATTATCTTTGTGTTCATATTTTATAATGCTTATCATGATGTATTAAAATATACCATAGAGTGTAATGGCTCTAGCTATCAAATGTTCAGAGACTATCATGAACTGGAAAGTTACATAATGAAGACCTGGGAAGTTCTATACAGTTGGTGCCCATCCTCGTGTGGGAGGGAGTTCACTCTACAGCCTTAACTGGTATGCATTTAATATTATCTCTTTACTTATGTTACCTTAGATTTTCATCTCCTATTTATGTACATTTGACTTTTCTTATAGTTAAATACCATATTTCTACTCTATTTTTAAGAGTTTTCATGAACTAATTGTTTTAACACTTCGTACAATTTAAGTTGTTGGTTCAAACTAGAAATTCATTTTTAGTTAATGAATCAGTAGAATAACTTATAAAACATGTATCCATTAAGTCAATGTAAGTTAATTCTATATAAAGTTATTTGAATTATGGAAAATATAACTTTGATTTTTAAAATTAATTCAAATATTTAACTTTGTATTTATTTCTTTCCTCCCCCCTCTTCCACATCCTCTTCTTCCTCCTCCTCTCTTCTGTTGCTTTTTTTATCCTACCCTTTCTATAAATTTTTTTTTATTTGGGACCTAATATATCCCAGGTTGGCCTAGAACTCAGTATCTAGATGAATCTGGCCTTGAAATCTTGGTTTTCTTGCCTTTACTATGAGAGTTCTGAGATCCTATGTATATAGCATCATACCTGGCCATAAACTCCTTGTAACAATGGTCTATCTTACTGCCATTGACTAGTACAAGAATTTAAATAAAATAGAGAATGTTCATATATCTACTAAGATATTATTATAACTTACATTTAACATTGGAAAATATATTTAGGCATTCTACTTTGGAAAATATCCCCATAAAGATACTGCTAAGCGTATACGTGAACAATAACTATAATTTCTCTAAGGTTTTGTGAATGTCAAAGTAGCTAATTTAAATGAAACTAGAAATCCAAATTTTGTTCACTGTTGTTGAAGTGGTTGTTTGATGAAACTTGTTTTATATCATAATCAAGAGCTGTAACTTCTGCTTACTATAGTTCCTGAAAAGAAACATCACCTTCTCTGATACATGTAGACGAATTGAATATTCTCCTTGTATTTAATATGAATGAGGAGAGATGTGGCTGTATTCTCACAGCTGTGTGTAGTTATTTTGTTTCTTGAGGGTAGAGCTGGAGAGAGTGATGCACCTGTCAGAGGGATGAAACCAGAAAGGTAAGGCTTGCACACAATTTGTATCCTTAAGTCCACTTGATCTCACAGTTACTGTCTGACCAATACTATCAAATTCTTTATCTTTAATTTGGTAACTAGTTGTTGATGTTGTTGTATATTCTTTGTGAACAAATATAAAAGTGGACCCAACAAATTGTAGTTATTGGTTGTCAATCCTGGAAGTTCATTGGAATCTCCTAGGAGGTTTCTACAGAAACAATGATGCTCTAGCTCTGTCAACCCAATCCAAATCAATTAAATCCCAAATACTTCATCCTTTACAAGAACTTGAACTTTCAAATTTTAAAAAGTGTTTCTAATCCATGGAACTATATTTTGATGGATATATTTATAATTACATTCTTTTCAACTTTTTATTGATTCTTTGTGGGTTTCACATCCTCCATCCCAATCCCATTCATCTCCCTGTCCCTTTGTACCCAATCTCTGCCTTTGCAACCTCCCTCTCAAATAAAGTAAAATAAACTTAAAGGAAAAAGTCTAATTGTGGAAGCTGCAGTATGACACAGTGAGTCTCACAGTTTACCCTTTAGTCCATAAATCTTTACTTGCAAATGTTCACTGTAATGAGTCATTGGTCTGGTTCAAGGCCTCTGGCTTCTGCTACATTATTATTATTGGGCCCTCACTGGGACCCCTGTTGCTGCCCTGTGTCATGGAGATTCTTCAGCTTTGGATTTTCAGGACAGGCCCCTTCAAGTGCTCTTCCAGTTCATAGATGGGGTGGCTATTAGAATGAGCCATCTCAGCCCTGGTTTTGGGCCTGGGAGGTAGCTGAGTTGGTCTGTCCACCAGCTCTCTTTTATCCTCAGCACCAGGAGGAGCTCTGTAGCACTGCCCTGGCTAGCTCACTAAAGGTACCATCCAGCAAAGGGCTGGGTCAATTCTTGTGTTCTCAAGCCTGCCCGCCTGGCTCACTTGCACCCACACCACCATGGCCAGCCAGCTCTACTATACTGCTCAGGTGATGTGCAAGGCCCACTCTTCCAAGTGCTACTGCATGTGAGAGGCAGGATGAGATCTCCTACCTGCTACAGGTGGAAATGGGTGGAGGTGGGGAAGGCATCTCTTCCTTGCCCACGCCACTGCATGACAGTTGAGGGGCAGGACCACCTCTGCCATGCTCTCATTCTTGGGACTGGCTCACCCATGCCCACATCAACAGGGCAGCTCTACTGTACTTCCCAGGCAAGGTGCAGGGCCTGCTCTCCCAAGTGCTGCAGCTGGTGAGGGGCAGGACCAGCCCTTTCACCTGCCACCGGTGGCAAGGGGCAAGGGTGAGGGAAATTACATCTTTATGATGGAGATCATGGAAGGACTTTCTTCAGTGTGACAGTGCAATTTAAATAAAGGCTGAAACAAAATCTCCCAATAATATTCTGGTGGACTTTTGTTAAAGATCAAATTCTCCATCTTACCACTGTGAACGACGTTGAGTATGTAACTATTGATACCTTATTAAGGACAGAGGGGCCTTCTCCATTCATCCATTCCTTGGCTACAGAGATCAACCAGAAGTCTGCTTTAGCCAATAGAATAGCGATGTATTTTCAGTGGGGCTTTAAAGGCCCTAATTCACTGGTCATGCTTTCTCTAGTACATTTCTTCCTATTAGATGGTTGTGATGCTCCTGACAAAGGAATTGAAACTGCACTCAAACCCTCTGCAAGAGCAGTATGTGATATTAACCACTGAACTGTTGTTTCAATCCCAAGATTATGCTAGTCAAACATATTTTGATGTTGTTCTTCAAATAGCCCTTAAAATTGAAAAAGAATGGATGTTGATAGTTCACTTAGAAACAAAGTCAGAATTTTCAGACAAGGAGCTTTTTGTTAATTTTATATCAATTTTATGAAGACTGAAGGAATTTTTGGACCTAAAGAGTTGTCTTAAGAAGACAGCTTGTATTTCTAATGGAACACTTAAAAATAAGTTTAACACAGCCTTAAAGATTTGAAAAGTAAACCTTAACACAGTATGTGAAATATAAATACTTAACTGTCAAATAAATAATATCCCTCAATGTCTGTTGCCAAAACACTTAGCACACTTTTATTGTAGCTGGGGTACCCTGTTACAGTACCGGAAAGAGTCCAGTTAAGGTTTTATTGTAGAAGAGAAACCAAGAATTTGACAACAGATATTGAAGGGTCATGCAGTTTCAGTGTCGGATTTATGTTCAGTACATATTTCTGCTAATTCTTTGAGAATTTCATACATTTTATTTTAATCATATTCACCCCACTCACTCAGCAACTCCCATCTCCACCCCATTGTCTATACCCACCCAGCTTTGTGTCCTTATTTTTCTCATAAACCCACCCAGTTTAATTAGTGCTAACTATATACCCTTGGGTATGTGGCTGTCAACTGCATTGTGTTTCACATACCAGAGGCCACATCCTTAAAGAAAACTAACTCTCCTTCCCAGGCAGCAATCAATTACCAACAGCCTCAAAATTGCAGGCCCTTATTCAAATAGCGAACAGATGACAATACAAGGAAATGAAAATAATTAAGTAACCCATTCACAAAATTAGACAATTAATGACTGAAAGTTGACTTATAGTCTCCTTAGAGAGATATTCGATATGGTGAATTTGAAAATTAACAGGTAAAGAAAATGGCTCACTTTAAAACTTAAAATATGCTCAGTTTCACCAAATGGTAGGTGTTTGTGTGAATAACCACATTAAGAGCATAAGATTCTATTTTGGATAGCAAAGGTTTGAGAATAGATATTCACTGCTCACATTCATATCTGTATTGTGACCAATTCATGATCAATATGGCCTTGTGCCTCATTTCTCCTCTCGCTATTTCTGTGAAGGAAAACCACTCTTGTGAAAATATGTGGCAGGCACAAAAAAAATTCCATTAGAATCCACAATGGCTGCCTCCTGGTCTTAGCAGGCAATTAATTCACTGGGTTCTAAATACTCAACTGTGGCTAACTGATCACACTTTAAACAGGTTATAAATTTCTTTAATGAGACAAACTGCAGCAGATCTACAATGTTTAGAAAATGTTTCAAAGGCAGCAAAAAAAAACTTTGTCTATATATTTTAGTATATATTTTTCATTTGCCTATGTACATGGACTGTAAATATTTCATAATATAACATTCTATAATACAGTTATAACATCTTACACATAACACATAATATTTATATGCATATGATATATAGGCATAAGGTGCAGAAATGTAACTATTACTCTTTTATGTTTTATCAGCAATTGGAGTATATATATATATATATATATATATATATATATATATATATATATTGTGAAATATACATAAAGTTTGTAACATTGTATAATATACCAAGATATATTTATTCCTTATTACCATTTTCTCTGTGGGTTCCTACAGTGATTTCTCAGCAGCTCCCTTCTGCTTCATTTCCCAAACAAGTCTACAAAGTCTGTATGTAGGCAATAAAGTCAATTGGTCTTGAAATAGTTCTTCTCGGTGGTTTTTTTCCTCTCTGGAATAGATTGCTAATAGCCCCTACAGCTTCCAGGCAAGAGTAAAGATAAGTCTTCCAGGAAAAATCCTCACTCCAAGCCCCTTGGTCCTTAAAATGCATGCATGAATGGAATATATATATATATATGTCACATAATTGCTTTATCTGAACTCTGTCATAGAACAGCACTAACAAAAATTTGCTCTTATAAAAGTTGCTAAGCAATATTTAAATTGTTCATCCAGAACATTATTAGTGAAGTACTCTCTACTACATAAACTTCTATTGAATCAACAGTGTTTATATCAATGTGAGAATGTTTTAAATATATTTATTGAGGTTATAAGTCCTATCCTATAACAATAGTCATAATAACAATGCAAGGTTTAAAGCTATGCATATGTTTTGGATATTGATTTACAAAATATATTTGTTCGATGTTATTGTGCACTCTTCATGAATGTACTATACATGTTCTCGTCCCATTCTGTGGATGATACTTTATTAATAGAAGTCTGCACATTTTCCTACTTGGCTCATAATTCAGATTCTTGGCATATGGTTAGAATTGTCTGACTAAATCTAAATCAGGCTCAGCTGTCCTTGCTTTTGGCTTTTTGTCTATTTGTCTGGTAGTGTTGCTATTCTGTAACCTAGTGTTAAAGAAACACTGTGAGCCTGGAATTTTGTCCTAATACTTACTTTATGATAGAGAGAAGAGGCTAAATTACCATTTATCCTTTTCTAAGATAGGATTGTCTTTCCCCAATTTTATATTCTTGCATAATTATTCATTATTCTTGTCATATTTTGCTCATAGTTATAAATCAAGAAAATGTATTATGTATTCTTATTCATTCTAGTGTTTTAATTGATTTTTATTTTAAGGTTGTAATAAAAAGTTTGACATAACTATAAAACAGTAATTTTTGAAATCTTTAATATTTATATGATTTACCTGATGAAAATGGTACATGTTATCATTCATAATATAGGAAGTAGGCAAATCATTATTAAGACATATTTTTTAAATTAATGTGTATCTCCAACATAAGTGCATAATTATACAGGTTATAAAATATTCTGGGTGTATTATTTGATGATTATTGGTTTTTAAAATGAGTACAATAATATTATAAGTTATATTGCAATGAAAGTATTACTATTTCTGATATGTAAGAAATGTTCACTTTGTTGTCAAATTAAGTTATAAACATTTCAAAAAATATTAGATCACTAAATAAATCAAAATTTGTATGTTTGGCTTTAGTGACTCAATTAATATAAGCTAAATTTAATAGTGAGCTCACTATTAAATTTTGGGAATTTCACCTTACGGGATACCTTTAACATTCTTCAGGAGACATCCTCCTCCCTGCCAATGGCTGATATTGTGCACGGACTCTAGCATCTCCTGGCCATCATGTTCCTCATTTTAGTTCCATGTACATTTGATTTCTTTACGAGCAGCAACATGATTTTTGTCTATATCTCTTAAGATATAGAGAACAAAAGACTCCAGAATTTTCAGACCTAAAAGAGATGTATGAACTGCACACCCTTCCTTTAAGGCTCAGGGATCAACAAAAAAGATGGCGTGGGAAGTCTGTAAAATGAAGGCAGTGGATGATTACAAGGAGGCTGTGTATTGGACGCAGAAGGGAAGCTGCATGTATGAATTCACGGAAGTTGTGACAATATCTACAAAGATTGTGCAAGTCCAAGCCTTGTGAAATCCCAGCATGGTAAGGGGAGGTGGATACAAAGTCCAATGCCTCGCAGAAGGGCTATTGGCAATTGCTAGCTGTTGGAAGAGGATGAGATAGTTGTCTCTAATACTGTAGTCCTTGGTTACTCACCCATGCTAAAGTAGAAGGTCATACATTTAAGACACTGTGGGCAGCACAAATTGGTTTTGGGAGGCATTTTTGTCTTTTGAAAGGACACAGTATGAGTAGATAAGAGGCATGCATCTGGGAAGACATGAGGAGGAGAGTAAATATAATAAAAGCAAGTTGTAAGAAATTCTCAAAAAGGTCATAAAATTAATATATATTGTTAGGGAATATTATTTTAAGCTGTGTTACTTTTGTTTATGTTGTATTTGTTTGACTCTGTGAAGCTGTGTTACAGTGCCTGTGTAAAACACCTGATGGTCTAATAAAGAACATTATCTCAAATTTTCTCTCTGGGACCCTAAAGATACTTTGTCTATAGACAGCAGGAAGAAGTATGGAGAAAACTATGCCCACATCCCCAAGAGTTAGGGGGCTGTGGGTGGTTTTTGGTTATTTGGTAGGTTATAGTGTTTGTTATCATTTAGGGGAATATCAACTATTGATACAAATTTAAAGGTTTTTTTGTTACACTGTATATATGTTTCTATTCTTGTTTAAAGGACATTTGTATATTGATAAAAAAATTAAGGTTACTTTTGTTACAACATACTTTATGTATATTTCTATTTCTGTTTAATATATTGTACCTATGTAGTTTATTTAAAATTATAGGGTAAAATTCTAGTTTTTGAAAGCTGTTATTATAAACTATATAGGATAATCAGGAAACATATGTTAGTGGTTAGTCATTTATAGCAATCAAATTTGTTAGGTATGTTATCCAGATCATATAGAGATATATTTTAGATAGATAGATGGTCTTCAAAACTTTCAAGGATCTACAGTATATGGCATTTAAAATGTTTTGTTAATTTAAAGATTTTCATGACAATGAGACACATCTGCTCCTGGCAGCACCAATTTACTTCAGAGAAAATGATGGGATTGAAGAAACTCCTTATGGAGTTTTCTTTTACTATGGCAAGGTTAGCCACTGGGCAAAGAAACTGTTCTTGCCTTTGACTGCTGACAATGTGCTGTGCAGACTTAACATGAAGGACACAGAGGAAAAAGACTGTTAAACTTTGCCAAAACAATGCAGGACAGTCCTTCAAAATTCCTGCTTCACAGAAGAGTCTGCCAGATATTCTGCGGGACACACAGGAAAACGACTGCTAAATTTTGCCAAAACAAGGCAAGATGCTTCAAAATTTCTGCTTCATGGAAAAGTCTGTCAGACACTCTAGACCTGTAGGCTGAAGATGGATGCCTCAAAGTTGCAGAGGAACTTTAGGTGACTGTCCAGGCAGCCAAATGTCTCTGCTCTTGGATAATATCACATCCTTCTGGCTCTTTGATGGAACTGAAGACTAAGTAATTATAGTTACAGTTTTCTTAGTTATGATAGAAAGTAAGTTAGGTGTAAAACTTTATAGAAAGTAAATTAGGTATAAAACTTTGGATTCACTAAAATAGGATAGATGATGCATTGTTTACTTTAAATATGCTAACTACAAGAGGACAGAATATTGTAAATGTAATGCTTACTTGATAACTGTTTTTGTTGTATGTAGTTTTACTATGTTAAAGTTAAAACCTTTATTTTTATTTAGACAAAAAGGAGGAATTGTTGGGGAATACTATTTTAAGATGTGTTACTTTTTTAAATGTTGCATTTATTTAACTCTGTGAAGCTGTGTTAATGTGCCTGTCTAAAACACAGACTGGTCTAATAAAGAACTGAACAGCCAATAGCAAGGCAAGAGAAAGGATAGGTGAGGCTGGCAGGCAGAGTATATATAGAGGGAGAAATCTGGGAGAAAAGAAGAGAGGGCCAGAGAAGGAGGAAGACTCCAGAGGCCAGCCATCCAGCTACACAGTAAGAGTAAGAATAAAATTTATAGGAGGAAGAGAATGGCAAAGCCCAGGAGAAAAAGACAGATTGGATAATTTAAGAGAAGACAAGCTGGCTAGAAGCTAAGTCAAGCTAAGGGCTGGGCATTCATAATTAAGAATAAGCCTCAGTGCGTGATTTATTTGGGAGCAGGATGACGGCCCCCCAAAAGGAGTAAAAACCACTAATAACAATATATTATGTTTATATTAGCTAAATTGTATGTCATACCAATTAGAGTATCTGATAAACTAATATGAAACTGTTTTTTATTTGAGTTTGTATTAAACACTAACTGTCTTTGACACTATTTATTTAATTTAAACAAGAGTCCTAGAAAGATTGTATTGCTAGTTTCTTTTACAGACCAAACATTGGAGAAAAACTGGGTATGCTGGCACACAGCTACAATCCTAACCCTTGGGAAACTATAACAAGAGGATCATGGGATCCAAAGCAGGTTGAGCCACAGTGGAAAACCATACATATATAGTATGTGAGTGTGTGTGTGTGTGTGTGTGTGTGTGTGTGTGTGTGTGTGTGTGTGTGTGGAGGGGTTATATAAATATGGGGAATATATTATACATATGTAAATGTGTATATATAAAAATTTGGGGAATCTTATTCAGTGTCATGTGGGTGATGGTGTGATCTCAATTTAACTCATAATTTCAGAAAAAGTTTTAAGAAACAAAATGAGAAAGAGAAAAAGAGATTAATGGGGAAACCAAAATTGTTTCATAAATACTATGTGAAATTATAAAACAATAAGCATTTTATGGAGTTATAAGTAACTATAAAACTATAGAAAAATAAATGGTAATGACTGACAGCTTCAAGTTTAAGTCCTACATCCTTCGGTTCTAATGTACATAGACTGCCAAACTGAAGTTGAACAAAAAAACGCTGAGTTAGTGCCCCAGGTAGTTGACCACAGATACTGCTTGAGCAGTTTAGCCTAGGATCCTATAGACAGAGATTCTGATTTAACAAGTTTGGGCTAGGACCTGAGAAGAGGGTTTTAAAATGCTCTTGGATAGTTTGAGTGTATTTTGAATCAGGTGAAAATATTCTTTTAGCCACACGTGTATGCCCTCTCACATCTCTTGCTACTCAAATCTGATCTGCCACAGATGAGGTAAATGGAGAAGCCAAGATTTGACATTAAAAAGGGTTTCTCAAAGGGTGGTGGTCCCTAACCATCAATAACATCACCTGGGGACAAGTGAGACATGTAAGTTCTGACGCAATTAGGCCTATTAAATAAGAAATTCCAAGGATGGGACACAGCCAACAGTGGCCTAATAAGCCTGACTCTTGAATCTTACAAGCACCATAGTTGAAGTTCAACCTTAAGTCCAAAGAAACCCAATGTTGCATTCTAATCTGCTGGACTTTCCATTGGGAATTTCACGTGCAAAATTATGCTTCTTCCTTTTGTAGACTTCACAATTGAAGGCATATATAATTTAAACTTCATTCTATGTTTCAGGTCCTACAGATTCAGCTTTGTGGTAAGATTCTCCTCAATTTTTAATTTTATCAGTCAGTCTCCTAAAGGTATGTGTACCCAAACACATGATATATGCTAAATATATTTGCAATAAAATGTATGATATAGGTTAATTCAATGATATTTTGCTAATATACACACTGCATATTGGACTTATGTTTTGACAGTGAAATTGATATAATTTATATGAATGATTAAACAACTGGTATAAACCACACTATCTAAAAATTTTCATTAAGATATGTTGTCTGGTTCTATGTAGAAAATTGTATATAATTTATATATTTGTGTGTGTGAATGGTAATCAATGTAATGCATGCTATGTGACTATGTTGCATATTGCTATGATTTGTATTAAGTATTACATATGTAGACTTTATCAGCACATTTATGAACTTTATATAAATGAGTACTCAGACACTGGTTGCCCGGTAAGATTTAGGCTATTTAATACTGTAGAGTAAAGTTTTCTGGACCTCATTCATAACCAGATTCACTCAAAGTTACTCACTGTGCTTTTGAACAATTTCTTACCCTTGAGAATTCGAAAGTATGTTTGTTTCTTTTAAGATTGTATTCCATCCTGTATCAAAAAGAAGCAATAGCATCTTCCAGAACAACATGGTGAAGTTTGTATATGAGATTAAAATGTAATGCTCCAATGAATAGAGCTGTTAACATACATAACACTCTTAAAAATAATGGTCACAAGACAGCACTTACTAGGTACATTTTTTTTTATTTCTAGTGTTACGTATAAATAGTTATTTATACAACAATAACTTTTTTCTTTTTAAGAGTACAGAGGCTCTGTGGAAATAATCTATTTTGTTTTGTAAGTAATACTTTCACTACGTAGTTTAAAGTTTCTGGCGAGAGGTTTCCAGACCAAAGAGAGTTACCATGCGGGTTAACAAAGGACTCTGTATAGTAGGCTATTGTTCATGGTAAATGCTGTGGAACCTTGATAAAATATGACCTGCTATAGCATGAAATTTAGCATAATCCTATTGATTGGTGCTTGTTACTGAAGAAAAAAAACAGAAGGTTCTTGTTATACTATTTTATCTGTATCTCAATTGCTTGGCAAAACCCCAAAGAATCATGTTTTAATGAAGTCCATCTTAGGGGCAAAATGGAACAAAATGCTTTTGTTTTCACTTTCATAGAACTCTTAAAACATTTGTTAAATAAATGGAGGACAGATAGTGATAGGCATCATATGTCTGGGTGTTAAAAAGAAAAGACATTGCAGATTAATATAAAGTAAAGCAAAAAAAGTTCAAGTTTTGATTTAAAGCTTTAGGAATGTAGAACATAAGATAAGAATTGGATATTTAAAGTTGGTTAAATTTGATGAAAATTGTTTACTGATTTATTCTTTGACAGTTTCATACACTGTGTTTTGATCATATACTTTTCTCTCTCACAATCCCTCCTGGAACCTCTCTGCCTTGCCACCCACACTGTTTTCTATGACTTTGTCTAAAACTTCTTGACTATATTATCTTGATAATTTCATAAGTTGACTAACACAGATTCTAACGATGTCATATAGATGTTTGTTTCTTGAATGCTTGCATAATGTTTACAATTATTTTTAAATGTCTGTATAAAGTATACCGAGCCACTATGGGCTGTAAACTACTTACAGTTAAATGCCGCACTTTATATATTTTGTATTTTAGATACTATCTGGACTCTCCTAAGCATTGTGGCCATGCTAGCATATCTAACACTCTTATGCATAATAGCCACAAGAGAGCACTGAGTGGGTATTGTTTTATTTCTAGTGTTATATATAAACATTCACACAAAAATAGACATTCTATTTTTAAGAGTATAGACTTTAGTGACTGTGAAAATAATCTATTTTGTGTTGTAAGCAAATAATACTTTCATTACATACATTAAAGCTTTCTGGAGAGTTTTCCAGACCTGAAAGAGTTAGCATGTGGGATAAGAGAAGGCTCTATATAATAGGCTGTATAGATACTCTGCTAATGTGCTCAGAATGAGTAAAGGTTATCATTTTTCATACTCTTGACCCCTCACCATATGCATGCTAAAGTAACATATGCATTCCTTTTGTGAGGGGAGACAATTCCCAGTCCTGATATTTCTTTCCTTCTGAGGAATATCCATTAGAAACACCTTCCTGAATGCTCTCCCCATTACTGAGCTGAAGTAACTTAAACAACAGCTCACTCTGGAAGTAGTGGGGGCAGGCTCTCCCACATAATCTCCCTCCTCACCTACTTGAGGGATCTAGTTCAGTGCCCAGTTGTTCAGGTCTGCCCCCTCTCTTAGTGAGCTTGGGAATGAAAGGCTCCTGATGATAATTTGGTGGTAGTGGAGCCAGGCACTGAGTCCTGTGGCTCTCCATTTATCCTTGCACTGGTGTAGCTGCATCTCCAGTTATCCTTTCACTGGTGTAGCTGCATCTCCAGTTATCCCTGCACTGATGTAGATGCCTTTCCAGTTATCCCTACACTCATGTAGATGTATCTCCAGTTATTCCTATATTGGTATAGATGTATCTGCCAAATTCTTAGATGAATGTGAGGGCATCCACACCCAGAGACTAGGACACTGGAAACTGACATTATATACCCCCCTTGCTATTTCTTTTTGTTGAATTGTCTCAGAACTCAGATGGGAAACTGTCAAGTGCTGTGCATTGGCTCTCCTGAGTTTCAATAACATGCTTACATATGTTATTTATATTATCTGGATGATGAAGACTATATGAAAATAACACTCTTTAACTGATGCCCAATAGTGCTGCTTATGTGGGAAATCCTGGCATGAAACAGGCAAGTGTTTTTGTTTCAAAAGTCATAAATATCGGTTATAAAAATGCCATAATACTGATCTACTGGGGGACTTGGTATTTGTGCTGTGGCAGAGAATACCACAGTACACTTAATTTTCCATGAGTATCTGCTAGATGCTTCTGAATCACTATCAAATAGACAGAAAAAATATATACCTATAGTTCTAAAATCCAACCACTACAGTTTTGATTCTAATACCATGGTTCATGTATGCATAGGCCATTTTTTTTCTTCAGCCTAGGTTATACTTTCCAGTCACAGATCTTCTGAAATTTGTTCATGATTTGGCAGGTAATTTTTTTTTCTTCTTTTTGTCAACTACCATTTGTGTGCTACATTACTAATTAGAAACCAGAAAGAATTATCTATATCCAGCATAGATAATTTATATCTTAATGTCTCATTTTTGTCAGAAGTTCAACATATTGTTTGGCATAAAGTTATTTTATTTATATTTTTGAGACAAGATCTTTCTATGTAGTCCTGTTTGGAGCTCCATATGTAGATCAGGATGGCCTCAGCTTTGAACTTACAGAGCATGTCTAACTGCTGGCTCCCATGTGTTAGGATTAAAGACACCAGATGAGGTGTACGTTATTTTGATAGCACTATGCGTTTCCATGATTAACAGGCTTCTCTTAAAGACTGAAACAGAATCAGTGAACTGTAGTGCAGGGCTATAATCCAGTTGTTCAAGAGAAGAAGGTGGAAAAATGTCAAGTTCAACACTTGCCTAAGTTCAGGAGTGAATAGATACCCAGCCTATGCCTCTTACAGAGACACTGCCTCTATATAGAAAGTAAAAATTTTAAAAAGTAGAGGACTTGGCTATAACTCTGTGGTAGACTGCTTGTCTACTATGAGCAAGGCTGTACACTAATCCCTGTAGCTGGAGATTTCTCCAGTCACACCAGGGCCTACAGCCACTCAGATCCAAGTAAACACACAGAGAGTTATATTACTTATAAACTGTATGGCCATGGCGGGCATCTTGCTATCTAATTCTGATATCTTAAATTAACCCATTTCTATTAATTTATAAGTTGCCACGTGGCTTGTGGCTTATGGCTACTTTACATCTTGCTTCTCTTGGCGGTGGTGGCTGGCACTCTCTCCTGACTCAGCCTTCCACTTCCCAGCATTCTCCCCTCTGCTTATCCTGCCTATACTATACTTCCTGCCTGGCTACTGGCCAATTGGCACTTTATTTATTAACCAATCATAGCAACACATTCACAGCATACAGAAAGATATCCCCAAGCAAACCCCCACTATGAGGCTATATAAAATAGGAAAATACATTCAGTAGCATTATTTACCTTTTGATAACTTTTCCTAGAAGTCCATTTGTGATTTCAAGTATGTGGGGTTAAAATGGAAAAATCTGCAATATCTAAGAAAAGATTTATCATATGTGTTAAAAGTTGTAGGAGGACAGGCCCATAGGGTCAAGTAAATTGGCTCAGACCAGTAGCCAAGGCATGCACATAATGT
This sequence comes from Peromyscus maniculatus bairdii, assembly GCF_049852395.1. Lineage (NCBI taxonomy): Eukaryota > Metazoa > Chordata > Mammalia > Rodentia > Cricetidae > Peromyscus > Peromyscus maniculatus. Next base: position 31,096,508 of record NC_134854.1, read on the forward strand.
ACTCCTTAAGAGCCAACTTGGAGTCTGCCTGAGGGCCTAGCAACAGAAGCTGCCAGAGTTCCTAGTCAATGTCAGAGTTCCTGATCCTGCAGAGTCTGCCTGAAGGCCTGACAACAGTTGCTGTCAGAGTTCCTGATCGTGCCCAGCCAATGAGGGACGACCACATAGACTGGGTGCTGGGAGGAGGGTATATAAGGCCTTCCCTGTTATTAAATAAATGAGTTTGTTATTTGCTTTCAACGGACTCCTGGTGTCTGAGTCACTGTGCCACACCTCACTCCCTTCCCTGAGGGAGCTATTAGAATCCAAGCACCAGAAAGTGACTATATATATAATATGAATGTGTGTGTATGGACACATACAATTATACTGAAAGTTTCCACTCCTGTGATACTTTGAATTACAAGAGTGGCCTAACAACCTTTATATGTTCTCCACTCTTATAATCAAATCTGCTTCTACATCTTTTTGTAATTTAAGCCCCTTTATTGCTGGCTGTATGAAGTTTCCTTAAAGCACCTTTGTCTTTCTTTCAAAGGCTGCCTATCACACGGTAGACCCGAAAGGAACATTTGTTTAATGAAGTCATCAATTCCTTAGGTGTAGCGGTTCTAAACCGAAGCTGCATTTGACAGGAATCTACTGCTTCAGAGCTGAGTGATTCAGGAGAGCTGGTTCTCTTTAAACATCAGTTACCCCCTTTCTACAATTGAATGAGGTTTCCTTTTCCAAGTTGTTGTGAAGATAAAGTAGAAAGTAAATTAAGTTGTGGGGATTTGTAAGCACTCAATAAGAGGTAGCTACTACTATTAACGAATCTTTACATAGTATTGATGATCACTACAATGGACTATGACATATAAAGTTTTATAATTAAATATTGATGATTTATAATTATTACTAATGATCTCAATGAAAGATTTTCTAAGAAATTTGGAAAAAACATGAGTATTTGATGGCAGAAGAACTGTATTTCAAAGGTGTCAAATATCCTGGGATACAAACTCAGTAGCAAACCTATAGCCATATAGGCTATTTATCCCCAGTACTACTAAGTCACATGATATGAGCTTTTGGGAGGGTTAGGGATATAAATTATAATATCATTTGCATTAATAGCCTTTTAAAGGACTCTCATTACTCTACCCTTCCTAAATTTTCATGAAAACCATCACCCCAAGCAGTTATTATTGTGAACTGGACCAGACAATTTGTCTACCTTGTCATGAAAGGGAGTCACATATTCCCATTGTTGACCATATAGAATGTCTTTTTAAAAAAAAAAAAAGTCTGGCCCAGATTTCCACTGTTTCTTGAAATAAATGTAAAGGAATCCTCTAAGGGTCTCCAAGTGTCTTCTAGTGGCAAAGGAAAGGAAAGAAGTCACGTGGGCATACTTTTGGTCCTTTCAGTGCATAGGAGGTTTATGTTGCCTTGATTGGAAACTTAATCCACTGACTGTCATGAATCACAATCCTTTTGTGAGAAAATCCTGACTACATTTCTAACAAAAGATTTTCTAAGAAAATTTAGAAACACACCAGTGTGCAATGGCAGATGAGCAGTATTTCAAAGGTTTCAAATGTCCCATGATACAAATCACATCCAGCTTGAAGCCTACTGTTGTTCAGTTCTTGGAAGCAAAACAATTATTTCTAAAGATGACTTTGATTGAAGGTTACTGGGCACCCTGTTCCCTATTCCTTTTCTCCCATGCATTTTTCCCACATACCTCTTCTCTTTGGGTGCACCTCACCATCCTTATCACAGCTCTGATATCTGTGTTTAATGGCCCACTTTTGAAAAGCACAGATCCTTTGTTCAAGACTGATTTGTGTTTGGCTTTATAAAAAATAAGCTGGAGAGCAACTGACTGAGGCATGAACTGTGACCACAGTGCCCATTTAATGTGCGGGAATGTAACTTTGCACCGCTTCTGTGGTCTGGGTTACTCAATCCTGTAGCCACGGCTTCAGACCCTGGTAGGCACCCCAAAGCAAAGCAAGCCCATCTTCACCCTTTTCTTTATAAAGGGTAGTGTTATTGTGCTTTTCATAAACTATTTTGAGCTCCTGAGATGAAAGACAATTACAGTAAAAGAATAAAGGTATTGCTTTCTGCCTGAAGTGCAAAAGATTTTTTTTTGGGGGGGGGGTGAGGAACAAATGGCCTTATCTTTTGGAAGGATAAACTATAATATTCTTGAGTGTCATAGGACTTAATCTGATACAATAATCTTTGTATCTAAGTAGAGATCAAAGATTGTCTTACTTTCAAACCTATTCAGGCATTTGTTTTTAATAACTCTGTGATAGGATGTTATAGCCACTTAGATTTTTCTGAAGTTTATGGAGTGTGACCTATTTACAAGACTGTATATAAACAAGTTCTATATCCTTTCATAAGGTGCAAGGGTAATTAATTGAAACTATACTTTGGAAACTACTTATCAAATGTCTTCTCATGCAGGTAGCATTTGACTGCAAGATAAAGGCAATGAAATTGACTATATGTTAAAGTAAAATATTTGTTATTTTAATTTGAACAATTTTAAATACACAATAAGTAGAAAATCATTAGCAGCTCATCTTGTATCAAACAACCACTGGATGGAAGGTAGTATTACCATATTAGCCTTAGAACCAAGGGTACCATAAAGAATATCGACTTTGATTTCAACTTTAACAGATAAATTTGCTTACTCTGAGAAAATTATATATGTGTATGTATGTGTGCCCGTGTGTCCAGAAAAAAACACTAGCACAATCTTTCATTTGAGAAATCAAATAAATTACAGGTGTAATATGACACAATATGAAGCCTCAAAAAGAACAAAATATAGTTCAGTGTGAAAACTACAATGTTAGCAGATTTTCTCAGTTTATTTAGTATTTTATTTACATTTATCTCAGACTTTGGTCTGTGTGCATGTCCCTGTGTCTATATGTTTGAATATTTGTATACATCTGTAAAGGTGTTCACACACTCAGGCCAGAGGTGGAGATCAGGTGTCTCCTTTAAGCTCTCTTGATCTTATATTTTGAGACAGGATCTCTCATTCAATCTGGAGATCATTGATCCAGCTATATTAACTAGCTCATGAGCCTAGAGACCTTTCTCGCCTCCTCTCATCCACAAAAATTGCAAGTGTGTGCTGCTACCCCTGGGTTTTCACAGTTGGGTTCTTGTACTTGTGGGACACAAGCTTTATTGACTGAATCATCTCCAAGTGGCTAGTAGTTTCCCACAGTTTAATGGAATGTTAGGTTTACCACAATGTAAAGGCACTAAAAGTACACAGTAATTGTGATAATTTAACTGAAAGACAGACGTAATAATTATGTAATAGTCTAATAGTCTTGTAGTCACAGAGTGAAGTTCCCTATTTTGTTTATTTTATTTAATTGTTTTTGCAATCTATACTTTTTGGAGTGTATAATCTATTCTCTTAGAAGTGCTCCCATAATGTTAGTTGACACAGACTGTGACTTGGAAAATTCATTTCTACCTCTCCCTTTGTCTGGACTGTGTGGCATTTTTCTGGGACATGAACCAAAGAGTCAGAGCATAGAGCCACAGGTCATGCACCGGTCTGCATTTCACCCAGAGCTTCAGGTAAGGAGAGGCTCTGTAGACTGCCTCTACTGGTATAACTGCCCACCCAATGCACAGTGCTCATCTTCTCTCCACATTCTATCAATATTATTAACCTTTTTGTAATTAATACTTCTCAATGGGTACAAATTTTATTTTCTTCTTGTTTGACGTAACATGCTTGAGATGTAGACCAGCTTTCCTATCAAAATTTGTCACGTTACTTTATTGTGTCTGATACTGTCTTAAATGGTATATTTGCATTGTTTTTTAATCATTGTATCTACACAGTTAATGCCGGTGCTGTTGAGTGGGCGCCGTGGGTGGAGGCACTTGCTGTCAAGCCTAAGAACTTGATTTCCATATCCTAGAACCCACATGGTAAACGAGGGAACCGACTCAGGCAAGTTGTCCCCTGAAATCTATATGCATGTTCCGATTCATGCACATGATGCACATACAAAATAAAAAATTAAAATGGAATTATTTTTGAAAGTTAATGTTAGTGTCTGAGCTTTGAAGACACTGTTGTACAATGAGGAATGCCTTATGTAAGTAGACACCAACCTCTTTCACTAGCTAAGAAAAAAGTAATTTGATGTATCACTTTTTATATAAACAGTGACGCTCAGAGCTGCCATCAGAATTCCCTAATATGTGAATAAGCTAAAGGTTATCATCTGCTTCAGATTTAATGGATTGCAACAGAATTGCAGCAAATGACCCTTGCAGATTCTTTAAACTTGATCGATCACAATGTAATTGTCAAGGTAGAACAGTAATTAATTTTCATTAAGCTGGAAGGTCATTAGTATATTTTTGGAGAAAACGGCTATGAAGTTGTGATGCAAGAAATTTAATAGTTTTTTTTTTATAATTAAAACCCTTTGCTTAATTCCATGATTCCATGTGGGGAAGGAATGCATTTTAAAAGTGCTCAGCTTCTCTCCATATGAAATGTAAAACCAATTTAATATAGGTGGACAGTGTGTGAGCTCTTTGTGTGTGTGTGTGTGTGTGTGTGTGTGTGTGTGTGTGTGTGTGTGTGTGTGTGAAAGATAGAGTTACACAGAAAAAGTAGGACTAACAGAAAATCTGAGTTGATGTAGATATTTTCTACTCTGGTTTCATTTGCAGTTTACCATACTTTATATATTTGACCTCTATAAACTCAGCTTCTTTTTTTTTTTTTTTTTTTTTTTTTTTTTTTTTTTTTTTTTTGAGTCAGGGTTTCTCTGTGCAGCTTTGGAGCCTGTCCTGGATCCCGCTCTGTAGACCAGGCTGGCCTCAAACTCACAGAGATCCGCCTGGCTCTGCCTCCCAAGTGCTGGTATTAAAGGCATGAGCCACCACTGCTCGGCCTTAAACTCAGCTTTTAAAGAATATATTAGTGTATCTTTGGACTTAGTAAAAATATTAGAAATATCTAAACTCTTGAAAATTGGCATGAACATTCAGGAATCCCTATTGTTACTATTTAATTAAAAACAAGAAGCATATAGTATCTTCCAGTCTCTGACCTTGACTAATGGCTATCAAAGTAGAGTGCAAAATATAGAGACGCTAACTATGATGGAAATTTCTGGACTGCATCTCTGGCATACACATTCAGTGAGTTCAGTGGTCTATTACATTTTAAACCAGCATGGCAGACAGATGTAATGATGTGTTTTCCTTAAGCATTATCAGGTATTTTTGTTTGTTTGTTTTTGTTTTTTCATAAACACTTCTGTATAAATCAATAAAAACTGTAATAATCAGGGTTCTCTAAAGTAACAGAATTTATAGAATGAATCTCTCTATATATATAGAAAGTGGATTTATTAGAATGACTTACAGGCTGCAGACCAGCTAATCCAACAACAGCTGTTTGTGAGCAGAAAGTTCAAGAATCCAGTAGTTGCTCACTCCCCAAGGCTGGA